>NW_020955213.1:935786-1139654 GCF_003031625.1 Empidonax traillii | reverse complement strand
ACAAAAGCCCACAAAGTTACCATCCCACAACTTCAGCTTGTGCTCAAAGAGAATATCCTTAGCAAATTTTTTATCATCACAAGAATCACAATTATCATGTCCATTAATTATCTTGGAAATAATTCTGGACAGTATTGCTATTAACTACAAACATATTTACAAAGATGTATTACATTCTGCGATGGAGGGATTATTTGTTTGGCTTTTACATCAAGCAACAAATTTGTAGTCCGCCCAGAACAAACACACTATGAAGACAAGGGCAGATAACTTCTGCAGAAGTTCTGCTTGATTTTAGATTATTTAAATTCCCTGAAACACATGTCCAGATGGAAGTAAATTCTTTCTTTGTATTTTTCTGAAGATTAAAAACCAAAAAGGCCAGAGAAAACGTGTGGGTGGGGAACTCAAAACAACTACAGACTGCCATTGCCAACACCAGCCACTTTTATGATTTCTTCCCAGCCAGCAGTTATAGAAGCAACTACTTCAAGAGTTTGATAAAAAAGAAAAACTCAGAAGAGGCAACAGGGAACAGACAATATAAACAGTCAATATAAATTACCTGGCTGGTAATGTACACAGGAAGGAAGATTTATCAGAAACTGATGACAGTTTTCAGCCTCTTGACCCAAGCTTGGCCTTGGGTCCCAGCCCTAAGCCTGAGGTGCTGAGGGAGGGAGGACAGACAGGCAGAGTGACGGGAAAGATTTTGTTCAACTCGTAATGAAGATTTTGTCCAACTGGTGTCTTGAGTGCTGACAACAGGGTAAGTAATTTCATTTTAGGCATATAATTATCATAAGGTAACATTACATGGAACTTATGAGTCCTGCGAATTCCAAAGAATTGCATCCCCACCAAGCACTAAACGTGTCTGTAAGCACATAAGGGAAAATCCCAGGACCCCATGCTCTCCTAAGGTAGAGAAAAAACACCCAACAAGTGGGAGAAAAATGGTAAGCACAAGTAGAAAGGTAGAAACATATTAGACTGCCCAAAGAACCAGGCAAAATAAAGCAGGGCATCATTGTTTGGGAACATAATTTTCCCAGAAATGTCCTAATGACAAGGAATTTGAGTATCCTGTCCCATATTAATTCCCACTACAATAATCTATTGTAATAAAAAAATGTAACTCAAGTTTAAATTTAAAAGAGCGAAGGGAGGAACTGGGTGGAATTTTGGTTGCAAAAATAATTTATCTTGGCTTTCAAATTACTTTGGAAATACTCAGCTGTTTAATAAGCAAACTACTGATGTATTACCCCATAATAGCAGAACCAGAATTGGCTGGCTGAAACCTGGCTGGATGGATCGATTTTTTCATTAATACATTCCACTTAGTAACAAACAAACACTGTTGGCCTTGTAAACTTTCCTTCAACCCTCTTCAGACTCTTCAGACATATCCAACTAAGACTCAGGCATCTATCAAAGAGCTCATTGAAGTTATAATCACAGCCTTCACCCACAGGGTTGTCTTTGAGCCCATTTCTATGCTTTGTCCGCATTTATTTCCCCTTCTTTTAAAGTTTTTGAACAAATTTTGACAGTCTCAGATTGCATAGTACTATTATATTAGTCAGAAGATGACTAATCCCTAATTCTTATATTCTTAGGCAACTGCCTCAACAGAGGGAAGAGTGAGAGGCTGAAACACATCCTTATCAACAAATTCTGCTTCCCATCGTCATTCTCACACCGATCTTAATACACATCCATTTCTAAGACCTAAAAGACTCCTACGATCCTTTCCTCCAAATAACAGCTATGTTACATTTTGCAA
Source organism: Empidonax traillii (assembly GCF_003031625.1). Classification (NCBI taxonomy): domain Eukaryota; kingdom Metazoa; phylum Chordata; class Aves; order Passeriformes; family Tyrannidae; genus Empidonax; species Empidonax traillii. The sequence goes on along the minus strand of NW_020955213.1, from coordinate 1,137,865 downwards.
TCCAGTGTTTTGATTAAGGTATACACAGTGTTAGCTACTTTACAAAAGCCCAACTAATTCAGTGCACTCAGCAAGTGTAACATTTTCTAACTCTTAAGCCACCTGGAAAAAGGCAGCCAGGCCTTTCAGCTCTAGCCCAGCAGCTCCAATTTAACTCAAGTCCTTGGTATGAGCCAAAGGATAAAAAAAAAAGCAATGAAACCAGGGTTTAGATGACCCTTCTTCCAGTCACAGCACTGCTGTTTAATCAGTATATGGCAGTCAGACACTGTTTTATACAAAGTCTTAACTCCCAGTGAAAATGGACACACACCTGCATTAAAAGGTAACTCTAATTTGACGTATGGGCATCAAAGGGGCAGAGAAGGGAGTTAGCACAGTTAATCTGATTCTGTAATGCAGTGAATCTCTAAGGTTAACTCCCTGTGCAGAGGCCTGTATGCAGCACTACGTGCCAGGGGAATGGAGCAAACAGGACACAGCTCCTCTGCAAACATGTCTGCAGTCAAAGGCCAGCCCTGGGCCAGCCCAGACAAAGCCACAGCAACAATCTCCTTACAGGAACTCAACCAGAGCACTGGTATGGAGCAGCAGCTGTCAACCTCCTTACATCTGCACTGTGATTAGGACAGAGGATTTAGACATTTGGATTTAGATAGTTTAGATATTCATGGATTTAGATATTTGCAAGAAATGTTCCAACTCAAAAGGCTACTCGTGGTAAATTTAGTATCTATTGTTTTTTAAAGAAAATTACTAGCTGCGTTTAGGTTTTATGGAATAAGAAAGAATTCTACAGATAAAAAATTGTGTGGCCACAGGATGTTTGTTTATAAGGTAATGGAAATATCTACCCTGGACATTAAGGTAGTTGGTTGCTAATGAAAACAACAACTTACAAGAGAAAAGGTGTCAAAGCCTTACAAAACAATTCCCAGAACAATTTTTAACATATAAATCAAGAAATAAGGAAAAAAATAGGAAATAATTAAAAATCAATGAAAACTAAATAATACAAAAGCAAAAAAGTTTTGTTTGTAGGGGGCCTCTGGAGGTCCAACATCCTTCTCAAAGCAGGCCTAACTTCTAAGTCTGACTAAGGTTTCCCACAGCCTTAGTCAGCCACATTTTGACATTCCTAGGATCCCACACCTTCTCCAGACCCAAGAGCAGTTGCTGACAGTGAAGGATAAACTCAGCCCTTCCATCTGTCCCTTCCTTGCAAGGTCACCTCTTGCCCACCCCCATCCAGCCCACTAGAAGCACTTAAGAGTGAGAAAGACCTTGTGTGGGAGACTCTCAAAACCATTTGGTGTTAACTTCACACCGCTCCCACTACTAAGCTAACATCAAATGCTTATGAAAATTCCACCCTACCAACCTGCTAGCTGAAAATACTATTAATAATTAAACAGATCAAAAAATTCTATTTTTTATCTACTTCCCATAATGGACACCCCATCTGTTGTCTATTAACCCTTCGTTTGTAAGGAAAAAGGCTGAAGCTCTTCCTGTGATTCCTGGCAGGTTGAGTATTTATAGCCCATCTGAATGATTTTCTTTCATTTTTTAATGGGGATGAAATCTGTACAGTATTTTTATTTGTCCATAATGCATTATGTTGTCAAAATGCCTGGGAAGTTACCCTTTTTCTAAGAAAAAGGTCAAAATCATGCACATAACACAGAATTCTTGCACCTAACAGATTTTGCCTAATAATAATTACACACAAGGTGTATATTTGTAGGTTCATATATAAGTACAAGTCATTTCCCATGCATTTCATGGATCAGATGCCTGCTCTCTCCTCCCAGGTGATACATTCAGACTATTAATCTTTTTCTACAAAAACACCCAAGAAATTAATAACGTAAATCAAACTAGGTAAAACAGAAACTTATTCTTTAAAAGTGCTTACTAATCTTGTTGTCAAATCCTGGTGAAATATCTCAGCTTGTCTCCTCCAGAAGCAGAAGAAACAGCACTTAATGATCATTACTATCAGCAGCCTGTAACACTGCCCTAGTATTAAGACTCTTCTTTCCCAAACTGGTTGGAACCATCTCTGGGAAAGGTCCTGGTAGATCCAAAGTGAATTCTACAGGCCCATGCAGTCTGAATTACTGAAAACAGCAAAACAAAATTTAACTTTTTTTTTAACATTAAAGGTATTTAGCAACAGACAACCACTAGGAAGCCCTGAAGAACTTATTTCAGCCTGTCTACGATCAACCAGGGTACAGTCAAAGTCTACACTGCATCCTAAGAGCCACTGTACATGCGCTGCATGTCTAAGAATTCTTTTTTTATTGCAGAAAGATAAACACACACCCAGCAGTAAGACCCAGTTGCCATTCAGAGTTACAAACATAAAGCTTTTTAACTTGTTGCCACAATGAAAGGTGTGCAGTGCTATCAGACCCGGGGGTGTTCCTCGTTCTGCTCCTCACCTCCACTCCCTGAGGAGACCAGGTGTCCCCTGAGGGCACCTGTCCCATCAGGGATCCATCACACGTGGCTGTTTTCTTTAGACTGCAGGATTTCCAACTGCAGGACTTGGTGACAACACTGTCACATCATCTCTGCATTTTTAAAAGACTAGTCAGTTGCAACATAAAGGAATATCTATATAATAAAAAATACCTAAATTTTGTTCCTGGCAGATTTGGAAATATAGTCACACACTGCTATGAATTATCACAAAACTCACAAAAATCACTACTGACTTATAAAAATATTTTTAAAAAATTCACTAAAGCAGCGTGTGACAGAATATTTTGCATAATAAACTGATAGGGAATAAGAACACTAAATTCAAAACCGTACACCTCATTCCTCAAAACAGTTCCTAGTATATTTTTTTCAAATAAAAGAATACATACTTGAAGTTAAAAATTGATCATTATCATCATATTTTTGTTATAAAGGCCACACCTTATGTGTTTTCTATTTCAAAGACTTTGGATGATTAGAGGCAGCCCTGCACACAGGAACAGGAGATGACAGGGGGCCAAAAAGACTTTGCAGGTACAAACACAGCACATGAAACACGACTTTAGCCAGGGATAACAGGGATGTCGTGTTCTCAACGCCGATGATTTTCATAACCAACTTCAAATCCCCAAAGTGACTGACCAGAGTCCATTAATAGCTGCATGTATGCAATTCCCAAATAGAATACATAACATGTCCTAAAGAAAATGCTGTGTTTGTGGGAAATGCAGTGCACTGTGCAGGCTTTTCACACACCAAATGTAAACAACTGCCTTAGAAACCAGCAAAGAGCTTTTTTCCCCCCCTCCTTATATTTAGATGAACACCTTGATAACAGTGTAGTGAAGCTCTAGGACTTTCTAATTAAATTTACTATTAGAACCTCAAGAGGGCTAAATCTTAATCTCTCTGAAAACATAAGCAAGGTTAAGGTGTAAGAAAAATATCTGTATCCAAACCAACACCCTCTTCCAGGACAGCAAATCAGACAAAAACTGAGCCCTGGCTGTAAAGTTTTGGGGCTATTAACACAGCAGCTGGGCAGCCTCAGGAGAATGTATCCTCTTCTTGGAGGAGCCAGGGTTCTCTGGCTGTTCACCATTCCACAATGTCTCCAACTCTTATTTGCATTTGAACTTGGAAAATACTATCTTTATTTTGTATTTCCGTTAATATTTTGGGGGAAAAGGGGTTATTTGGCAGATTTCAACGTAACTGATCCAGAAAATGCTAATCCACCACTACAAGTCCAACAGTCCTTAATAACTGACATTGATTAGAAGCTCTAAATGCTTCTGCTGGGATTTAGACATGTGACAGAATTGCTTCTTTGCAAAGTCACACTGGCTGATGAAGGAGTCAGAGCAAGATGATGTGTGCAAAGGGGAGGTTTCTTCGAATTTCAGAAGAGGAGTTCCCATTCACATCTTATATCACTTCTCTCCTAACTGAAATATATTCAAACAGCTTCTTTGCTCCATTTCTCACCATCGATCTGGCAAGTTGACTAGTAAACCCCACAGTACCATATGGCAGAAGACAGCTGAGAGATAAACGTGTTGTGTAATGTCAATCCTAATGAGTGATAGAAATAAAACTCAAAGAGCTAAATATCTGGCTTAAGCATCAAAAAGCATCAAAAATTCACAGTTAAGGATAAAACCCTGTTGTGCAGCCAGTGCCAAATATTTCCAAGCTGTAATATTGTACCTTACAGGCGTGTGGTACCGCTTTAGTTCCCTTCAGCAGCCTGACTGAAAAACATCCTCCAAAACTCTCAATGAAGAGCTCAGCAATGCTGTGAGCTGTGCCTAATTGCTCAGTGCTGCTGGAAGAGAAGGGGAATGTAAACACATGCATTAATCTTTCTCCATTTGAGTACAGAGATGAATGGAAGAGAGAAGGCCTAGGAGCTGTTTTCACACTCTCTTCAAGACAGTTTATGGCATATGTAAAAATTGAGCTTGAAAAAGGAGATAACGAGAAACACTCAGCTTTTGAGGAAATTTTGGTTTTAAGACATCTCAAGCATTTTAGCTGTAGGCTTGCTCAACATCAAATACACAATTCCAGACACCATTTCAGTTCTAGAAGCATAGCAAGTAGATTTTTCTCCCTCCTACATCCTCCACCCCCTTTAAAAATATTCCTGTAGTTCAATCTCTCCCACTAATATGATAAAACAATCAGATATGGCAATGCCTTCAAACTTCTTATGCTTTTTAAAATTCTTTTCCTAGTCTCCTTCTTCTTTTATAATACTCCTTAAGACTGGAGAAACTTGTCTCCACCAAGAGTGGCAGTTCCCAAAACCCATTTTTATGGGCTGAGAGTTACAAAAGTATCACAAACTGACACATTATTGAGCAGAAAAAAGGTACAGAATATTCTACATATATTTGTCCTATTTGCCTGCATGTTACCTATTACTGCATTCTGTTAACTTCATTATTGAATATGCAAAATGAAGAGTAAGAATCCCTATCTGCTTTCTTTCCAATACCTGTAAGCATTTGAATTTCAGGAAGACTACAGTGTGACTTCTCCCTTTTTTAAGTATTCCAACTGTACCGCAAATCTGCTGGTCTATTTAGACTTGTATCACCCAGCAAAGAAAGCAGCCAACAGCAATGAGCTCACAAATGCAGAAGAGATTACTGATCTAAGCTCCTTGGTGGCCAGAACAGTTCATTTCTAGTCTGTCAAGTACAAAAAAGTTTCCTACATGGTTTACTCTACAAAATTATCAAAAGTTACTCTTCTATTACTTCTTAATTGAAATTGAAACATAACAAATTTCAATTTCCATTTAATCTAGTAAGAGACAATAACTGAAAGGATTTCCTATAAAACATAACTCCAGGTAAAAGGCACATTTGCTCAGACACCCATTGCAGGCCTAGAGAGGGTAACGATGTCAGAAACACCACCCTGGACAACAGCCCCAACAACCTGGAAGTTGGACACTAATTATTTAACTACAAAAGCCACCTCAACACGATTATCCGTGTTTTTGAATGGAGTAAATTTGTGGGTAATATCAGAACAGTCAGAGATTAGTGCAAAGCGATTAAATAAATATTGCTGAGAAGATCAGTGTTTCATTTATGTTTTTCTGCCACAAAATTAGAAACACCTTCTGAGGCTCCTGTGCCGCTCACAAGAGTTTTATGCTCTGACTTGTCCCAAAAAAATGTTAGCATGCATAAATGCTGAGTGAAGGGGTAAAAAGCAGAAGGTAAAGGAGTACAGAGAACAGCTTTTCCACATGTTCACTTGAAACACCCCTTATTGGTAGCTCAAAGTGCTTCAAGCAGCATTAACTTTTCCTTAGAGACATCACTTACTTCAAAAGATTTTGCAGACTCCTATTTGCCCAAATACAAAACAAAAGTGATTTGAGTCAAACAGCTTACAAATTAAGAACGAGGCAGGACAGAGCAGATGAATACAGCAAACAGATGGGAAAAGAAAAATAATGAGACATTCCTAGTTAAAAAGGAATCTCAGAGCACAATCTGAATGGACTGGTGTTAAACATTCCATAGATATCATAAATGCAGAGTTCTATACAAGCACTTGAGGATGATGACCTTGGTAGACATTTATGGGTAACCTTTTTATTGAATAACAGTGATCCAATCACTTTACTAGACAGAGACAAAGTTTGGCACAGGCTGATTTGGGCATGAATTTTGTCTTCTTCTAGGCTACAAGATGAGGAAATAGCCCCCAGACATCCAAGAAGAGAAAAGTTAACGAGTTTATATATGATAAGGCAGAGAAAGTGAGTTGGAAGAGACGTTTAAGTGACAAGCCAGAAATCCAGTTTTTACAGCACAATTTTCAGCAGTTATAAAGGGACCGCGCTTAGGGAAGACTAGAGGCAATGGCCACCCTAGTAAAGAACAACAGAACAAGACTAAGAGATTTAACTCTTCTGTCAGAGGAGTGATTTTATCTGAAAATGTAATTACAAAAAGCACGCTCACTTTGCCAGTTTGGGTCAACCAGAAGTCACAGAAATGGGCCTGCTGCAGCACTGAGCCCAAGCCATCAAACGCTACCAGATTCCTTCAAGCAGAGTAACAGCATAGAGAAACAAAAAACAACCAAACAAAACAGAAAAATCCAAAACCAAACAACTGCTGAACTCTTACTGTCAGGACTGCCCAGAGAATAGCTGTACAAAGAGAAGTGGGAAAGACAGCAGTGCTAGAAATTCAGGAAAAACAGTGAAAATTCATCTGTAAAGGTAAGAGGCAGGAAGATAAGCAAGAAAGGATTAGAGACAAGCAGATGATCCAGGGGAGGTTTGAGTCAGGAAAGTCCAAGGAGGAAAGGATTTCAGGAACAGAATACGGTACGAAATGTTAAAAGCATCCAACGGCTTTCAGAGGATAAATGGCTTTTGTTCTGACCTTTTCCTTGGTATTATTTCCTAAGCAAAACAGAAGTCATTCAGCAACCCGCCCCAACTACTGCCACAGAACTCCTAACAAGCTATGAGAATGCTTGGTCACCAAGAGTTACCCTTTACCAACTCCAAAGGTCACAAAAAGTCACTAAGTCTTCCCAACTAGGTTTGTGCCAATAATTCCCTACTTCTAAGAAATGGTAATAAGCCTTCAGAAAAAAACAAGCTCAAGAACATTTGCACTGATATCTACACTAAGCCACAAACATCCTTCTGCTCATTTGAGCACTAAGATGAAAAATCAGCAACTAACAGATAGAGACACTTCCAACCACCCCAAACACAACAGCATACTGGCTCCACTGGCCCTCAGCAAATGCAGGAATGAAGTAAACGAAGAACAAAAATTCCTATTTTAAATTTAAGGAGTGGTAAATGTCTGTATTTTAAGAGTTCTTTTTCAGACAGTGGAAAGCAAGTCAAACTTATGAGATAATTGCTGAGCTGAATTTTCTTAGATAACCTCATCTACTTGCATGTGGTTAAGTTTCTTATAATTTTTTTTCTGAAAATAAAAAAGCATAATTATTATTTTTCAAATAAGTGTATATTATCATCTAGATATTCTTTTCTGCAGTAGGAGTGCAGAGAAAATACAGAATGCTTAATGCAATAGTAACTTAAAAATCTAATTGTCCAACCAATTTGTCAGAAATTACTTGACTTTTGAAGGCAAGACGATGCTGAACCTCATCCAAGTTTGTTAATTAATAGCCTCTCTAGATAAATTCCTTCTTACGGTTGTACTTGATTACTAAATCTCTCTGCTTCAAGGCAACAGATGGCTTAAGTTCCCCCAAAACTAAAAAGATTGTAACTCTCCCTACAATAATCTAAATTTAGTCAGATGATTAAATATTAATATTATTCTTAATTGAGAAATGAAACAGCCATGGATAGATGGAAAGTTCGCTTTTGCAATTTTCTGGACAGTTACAACTTCAGAAAATTATTAACTTCAGAAAATTATTTATATATTCCCCTTGTTTAGTGAATTCTTGGTCAGTGTTAGGACCATTAAAAAAAACACCAAATCCTTGACACTAAATCTGAAAACACTATGACAAGAGTGGGTCAATCACATCCTTCTGTCAAAATTGTCAGTCAAACGTTTTATGTCATTAAAAAAAAAAAGTAAACACAGTACACCTCTCAAGTTTTCAGACCTGTCTCTTCAATAGTTCCTTCCACTTTTGAGGTCACCCCAACAGAAGAAGTCAGCCATTCTGAGCTGACCCAGAATTACTGTACTCTTTAAATGAAGGCCATAGTAACCATTTTATTTTGGTGACTACACACTGCAAGACTCTAAATACAAACACCACTTATTTTCTTCTATTTCTATGGTATCATGACCTACAGGCCAGCAAAGTCAGTAGAAACCTTTTAACTGATTTGAAAATACATCCTCTGACCCTGGTGTTACAAAGATCTGCACAAACAGATCCTTCCTCCAATGACTCCAAATTTCTTTATAGAATCAGGGCTACTAAAATACATATGATGGTTGATCCTTTGTAGTAATTTTGGATTTTACAGCATTCCAAGTTATTGAAAATGCTGTGGAGTTTCTTTATCAAATTACACTAATGGCCATGAAAACAAAAATCCACCTTTTGGCATCATGAATGTGCGTATCCAATTCCAAATGTAAAACAAACACGTCAGTTGTCAGACACAAAACGAACATCAAGCCTGCTCACAACAGCACATCTGAATGGACCATGTCTAGTCATTTATTAATGCTTTTATATAAAAATTTTCAATATATAACATAAAACAATTAAGTTTCAACCCAACTACATTCAATTTTCTCCTCTAGAGTTCATTGTACTCCATGTTTAATACCTCATGCTTTGAAATGTTTTCTTAACAGTGAACTTGAAAACTTGTAGATAATTTCATTTTTCAGTACATCATTGCTCCTCAGTGCACTCTGCTTTCTCCAGAATTAAGTCACACAGAAGAATTCATGAACATGCCTGGTAAGTTAAGTTTTGAGGGGGGGAGGGTAGCTTAAAATATCAATCCATTCTTAAGAGTCTGTTCTACTGGAGTTTAAAAGAAAGAATATCAAACCTCTGGGAAATGGAATTCAATTAATATGTATGTGTCCAGTGGCGCTGGGGGAGAAGCTGATCTACATATGGAAACCACAACACAGAATTCTCCATTGCTTTATGTAAGAAAAACAGTTTTTGTCTGCTAAAATGGTCAATACAAGAATATAAGACTCCTAATCTGAATTTTAATTAGAAATAGGTCAAGAGAATGCTTTCCCCACCTCAATTTTCTTAGCATGCACCTCATTATTCTGAGAAGCACAGTATAAAACACATCTTAAAATAAAACTATTAATATACTTTTACCACTGCTATCAAGAAGAGTGACAGTTTTCTGTCAGTTTTACAAAGCACACCCATTAAAAAAAATAAAATTTGACAAACCTTGATTAAACCAGTTACCCAGAATTATCTGTTTGACTATTAACTAAAAAAATATTTTGCATAGAATACTATTAGGCTCTTCACATGCAGTTCTTTCCTTCCCAGGAGCTCTGAGAAGGCAGAACGGTAGAGATGTCCTAGATAGAAAGGCTCTCCCATCAGACACACACCCTGTAGTCTCACATGCAGACCAGATTTCACTGCATTGCTACAAGTGGGATCAGCAATGAGACACTTGATTTTCAAGACAAGCCCAAGAACTGCAGTAAGTGATCCCAGATGAATAACATACTCCTGCCTGCCTTAAACTGAGCTCAAAGTGAGTCTAATATTAAAAGCACTCTGGAACACCAGAGAAGAGTTGAGAACACACGTTTCCTGTAGGAAAAAGCCACCCCAACACCAGGAAGGAAAAGTGCCCAGTCCTGCAGTTCTTATTTATATGAGTCTCTCCCCCGAAATCTGTGGAATTGCAGGAGGCAGAACTACAGGCTCCATCTCACAGTTATCAGAGACTAATCTGTGACTTCATGTGCATAAAGTTACTTACACAAGTGCATTTAACTTTTTACCTCATTTGGAAGAATATCAGAACTCTCTGGTACACAAGGTTTACTACTTACAGCTGGATTTTAATTCAGAAGCCAGTAAATTACTTTAAGCCAATGAAATCACCTAATTATTTGATAACAATTCATCTGTATATAAGAGCTGAATTGTTATCAGCTCTGCATAGGTTATTATAAAATAGAGGCTCAAAAGTGCCAACATGATTTATTTAAATATAAATTCCTAAGTACCTACATATAACAAAGTCTGTAATTGGGATTGTTCAGCCTGGAGGAGAGAAGGCTTCAGGGTGACCTAACAGTGACCTTCCAGTGCCTGAAGGGAGCCTACAAGAAAGAGGCAGAGGGACTTTTTACAAGGGCATGTAGTGACAGGACGAGGGGGAAAGGCTTCAGTCTGAACAAGAGGTTTAGCTTCGATTTTAGGAAGGAATTCTTGAGGGTGGTGAAGCACTGGCACAGGTTGCCCAGAGAAGCTGTGGCAGCCCCATCCCTGGAAGTGTTCAATGACAGGTTTGATGGGGCTCTGAGCAACGTGGACTAATGGAAGGTGTTCCTGCTCATGGCAGGAGGGTTTGGAAATAGATGATCTTTAAGGTCTCTTTCAATGCAGGCCATTCTGTGATTCTGTGAATTCAGAGGAAAGCCAGAAATATTCCGTGACATTATTTCTCACTTCAATTCACTTTCTCTGTCCACATATTTAAAACATACTAAACCCTCATTTTTTTATTTTATGCCTGTATGCTTAGTTTTCACAGATAATCACTGAATACAAAACCAGTTTATATACAATAACAACAGAATATCATAGTTACCTTGCCATTTATTTGGAAATATATTATTCCAGGAAGACTCCTCCCGTGTTGCATTTAATTGCCTCTGAAGATCCTGCCATTTGAGTCTGCCTTCTGGAACATGAATTTCATGATTATTTTTTAGCCTTGTTACATCAATCACCGCAACTGCTGCAAGAAGATTTCTGGGCTGTGAAGTGATAATTTGTTCCAGCGATATTAATGAGGCAAGCAGTGGTCTTGAGGGAGGTGACAGCCCATTGCTTTACAGACAGTGGCAGATTAAGGTGTTGTAATGTACATTGTTTGTAAGGTGTTGTAACATACATCGTTGGAAACATATCACTGGAGCATTCAAAATATTATACTCTGTGTCTTAAGGTATTTTTTTCCACCCACACCACCAATTTCCCGTGGAGTGTCGTTATATCCCTTGCCACAGTGCACCGTCATTCAAAGAAGCAACACCAGTGGTGGGTGGTTTGGAGCTTCTGGGAACGACTCCACAGAACCAGGTGGGGAGGAAAAAAAAAGGAAAAAGGTTTGTTGATGCTGTACCAGCATTCCCAGTATACTGCTGCAGGAAGCGGTACATCTGGAAACAACAGATGGTCTGTGTTTAAATGGGAGGGAATAGAGGATTTTAATACCCACACATCTCTAATTCAGTTCTGTGAGTTTGATTTCTACGTTTTCTCAGATTAGGGAGGGTTACAGGATCTGTATGATGGGCTTTATCCATATTACTGTTACTATCAACATTGCCAGCTAAAGCCCTAATGTTGGACTATCTTTATCTGTGAACTTTGACTTAGCCATATGTGCATTTTCAGAAAAGCAGACTTGGTCTTTAAAACAAAGCTTACACACGAAATTTATATGAAATAAAACACTATTTGTTACAGGCCAGATGCTCTACCACCCCAAATAATTCACGATCATCTATTTAGCCTTTTGCACTTCTTTCATGATATACATTATATAGGTACACACTGTTCCACAGGAAAAGTTTAACTAAAAGAAAAAAAAAAAAAAAAAAAAAAAAAAAAAAAAAAAAAAAAAAAAAAAAAAGAAAAAATGTCAGAGAGAACACAGTAAGTTTTGACATACATCCTTTCCACATAAATGTCTCAAGCTCTTAACTGATTTATACATAAGAGCTACTTACAGGCATTCTAAAGAATAATCCTAACCATGCATGATTTACATTTACACATTTTAACTCAAAGGAGAAGAGGAAAGAGGATCTGGCCATCTGCAGAGAGAGCCTTGTGTGGATAACAGCCCGTGCTACCAGCTCTCCCAGTTACTAATGCCAGATTGAACCATTTGTGACTGGTGCATAGGGAATGGCCCACTAAGAGCTGGAAGATAAGCTTTTAGACAAAAAGACCACATATTTTTTAAGCAGAAAGCACAATTATCTTCCTGATGAATAATCTCCAGCAGAAATACAAGATGGTAAAGATGAACGAAATGGAAATATCCTAAGAACCTTTCATTTTATTTTCTTTTCAACAGCATGTGGTCCAAGTATTGGAGTTTTAAGCCTTAGACATCCTAAGACAAATTCAACAGGTATGTTATACTGATCTATACTCTTGGAAATATAAAAATGTTCCTTATAGGTGGCCAAAATTGGAAATTTGTTCAAGAATAATTAGCCCTTATGCCTTGGTAATATACAGGTCAGCATCTGCTTAAACTAGGATTTGACATGAGTTGAAGCATATGGATGAGAATCCAAACTCTTTTTCTCATTAAAAATACACCATTTAATTTGGCTCAGTTCAGGACGATTAGCAATATGTGCTCAAAGAGAAGCTTACAACTGGCACAGGGAAAGTTGGCTTGGGCTGAAGACCACACACAGAAGAGAATCCAGAAGCTTGCAAAGATGGCCTGTGCACACTATGCCAGGCTCTTGTTAATGCTATTAGCTCTTCATTTTCATAAGCACTCAGATATATTAAGTAAAAACATTAAACCAACAAGTAACATATAATAGTAATTACATATAAATATATTATTTCCCTAAAATACCCAGAGACCTGTCTTCCAAGCTTTCTAGAAATAACAGGTTTCCAAAACTGAAACACATCCTGAGGTTATTTACTCCTAAACATTAATAAAAACAATTAGACAAAATATGCTTGTGACAAAGAAAGATAAAATGTTTCAATTCACGGTTTAGAAGAATATGTAATCAAATACATGGTCAAATCTAAGGCTCACACAGTTATCAGACTGTCAGGCTCAAAGAATGTTGCAATGCAAGAAGTATGCTGCAGAAAAGATTTTAAAGTAAGTCCTAGCACTTTTCAGTATCTGTCCTAGAAGTTAAACAAACAAACAACCAGAAAGAAATCTGAACTGAAAAGGCACACCCTGTCTGTTTTTCTGCAGTAATAGACAATTAAAAAAAAATAGTCAGAGGAAACTTGCTGCTGCAACTTTACATTTCACTTCCTATTTTTTAACTGAAGTTATTTGGAACATTGAAATTTAGTGGCTTTTACTGAACAGACTTCAAGACTGGATTCAGTGCAAAGCTTTAAAAAGAAAGCAAAAACTTAATTTCAACTAACCTCCTTGCACTTTCTCATTTTATGTGCTAAATATTTTTATTATTGTCTTTCTACAAAAACCACAAACAAACCCACAAAGAGAGTACACCGATGCCTGCTCCCACCACACAAGTATCCTCTGTCCATTCACTGTTTATCAACTGGATGATGTGATAACATGAGACAGCCAAACATTTTCAGAAGTGCACTTTCTCTGCCACGATATAATAACAGCATATTTGCTCACAGCCTTCCCAGCTTTTACAGAAAGCCACCGAGCAGTTCCTTTTCACATACATGGATTTCCAGCAATGATGACGGTACAACAGAGCATGAATTCTCTCCCCGTGCTCACAGGAGTACAAGTTCACTTGTGCTTCACTTTTAGGTTTGATTTAGCAGGACCTCTATCAAAAACCTTGCCTTGGGGCTCTCGATAAAAACCCTTTTTTTCCAGGGTGTTATGACATAAAAATGCAAACATCATCAAATCTGCACAGCCTTCCTCTTATTCTTACTGAGAAATAGGTAGAAACAAGGTGAATTCAGTGCATTTTCTTATGCTCTATTAATGCACTCATATAGTAGTAACACATAAAATTTATTATCAAGTATGCTTTTTGTTAAGAGGCTCATTAGTTTGTGTTTTGATACAGATTCTTCTTTGCCTATTGGAATAACAAACCATATTTTGTAAAAAACAAAAAACAAACAAACAAACAAACAAAAAAAAAAAAAAACAACAACAACACCCAAAAAAATGCTTTTCACTAAAGCTCGTTTCTGGGTAATTTTAAACCCCATGATAGCCTATTCTGAAAAGCAGAATAAGCTAACAAGGTCTACCTTCATTCTTAATAGGACTGACCGTTCTAATCAATGTGGAAGAAGAAAGAAAAAGAGGCACTTAATTTTCCTCCTTTGGATTCTTCTCCCTCTCAGGGAGAGAATACATTTACAAAAGTTTCAAGAATATCAAAGTAAAACCTAAATCTTCAACCGCATAATATAGTGATTTTCAAAGGCTATTCTTTATTGATGTGCTGAATATAACAGTATTAACATGTACTTAGAGCAGCACTCTGATTTCCCACTAGTCTGAAGGCACAGTGAACCAACAAACATGGCTACACAATGTGGAATTTTAATCTGCCTAATTCTAAGAACTTTCCAGCTTCTAAGCAGCTGTTGATTAAAAAAACAAAACAATCCTCAAAAACCCAAACTCCACAACAAACCTAACACCAATGACCTAACTCACAAAAATCCCAAAACAAAAGACACACACCCTGCAAGGCATAATATTCTGCAAGATACCTTCATGTCATAACACCTGCTTTCAAAATTCAATTGCAAAATTCTGATAGATTGAGCTTTATAAGGATACAAGTAACCTGACATGACGCAAAAAGAGACACACATAATTTGTAAAGGACTGCTGTTATTATATATTATACATTATTATAATCACGACGTGCTGGCCTGGGATAGAACCTCTGTAAAATGTTTAAAAATTCCAACATCTATAACTATAACTCTCCCTTGTTTTTCAAAATGGTCTGTTCGTAAGACTAAAGTAGCAGCATAGTAGGTGGAATAAGTGTTACAGTATCTAATTTTTCTATCCCATAAAGCCCAAATAGATCACTGATTTAATGAACACATGTTTACTGAAACTGTGAACGCTTGAACTGCTTTATCTGTACTGCAAAGAGGAAACAGTTGAGTCTCTGCTTACCTGCTCCCACTATAAAAGTCTTGGAACATATTTAAAACTTTATGTGGGAGCCAGGGCACTGGCTTGCAATTGTGACCAGAAACACTTCCATGGAAATGCAAAATACTAAATATTCACATCTCTTAATCATCTGGTCTCAAAACAGAATACCTTAATTCGCTGCTTGAAGACTAAATTTAATCTATAAATAAAAATAAATAGAAAGAGGTTCCATTACTCCATGACAAAGCAAATGCCGTGGGTGAACCCCTACAGGCAGCTCAGCCCTTGCAGAGCTGATCACACACTCTACTCCAGTAGGCTGAGGAAGAGAATTGGAAGAGTAAAAGTGTGAAAATGTGTGGGTTGAGATGAAGACAGTTTAATAAATGAAGCAAATGCCATGTGCACAAGCAAAGCAAAGCAAGTAATTCATTCACCACTTCCCATGGACAGGCAGGTGTTCAGCATCCCCAGGACAGCAAGGCTCCATCACACGTAACAGGGACTTGGGAAGACAAGCACCAATATTTCACATATTCCCCCCCTTCTCCCCTGGGTCAACTGGGATCAGCTGTCCTGGCTCTGTCCCCTCCCAACTTCTTGAGTACCCACAGTCTCCTCACTGATGGGGCGGGGTGAGGAGCAGAAAAGCCCTTAGCACCAAGCAAGCACTACTCAGCAAAAACTAAAGCACCTGCATATTAAAAAAACCTGTTTTCATCACAAAACATAGCCCCAAACCAGTTACTTTGGAGAAAAGTAGCCAAAAAGCAGTACAACAAAGCACATTTTTAATACAGTGCATCACTGATAAAGTCAGTTCTGGATTCAGAAATAATTCCATTTTGACTCTGATAGTTTGGAAACTTTTGGATTAAATGAGAAGGTAAAAAACCCTGGGTTTGTATATCAAAATTTTCAACAAACAAAATGGTCCAGCACAAAAGAAAACTTCACCAGAAAACATCCAGAAGCACTGTAACCATTGTGATTGCTACTCCTCTTCCAGCAAGGAGGAGGCAGGAAGCAGCAGCAGCTATCTATAGAGCTCCATCATCCTGCCTCTTAGCACCTTCTGCAAGAACTAGGACTGCTTTTCACTCCTTGACATACACAAAGATCTTTCCTTATGTTTCCACAAAGATCTAGTTTAATATCTCTTCTTATAAGCAGAGACAGTAATTCCAAAAGTTTAGAAACTGGAAATCAAAACAGCCATTTTAACTACTTTCAAATCCTAACACAAACCTCAGCTCTTTTTAATAATCCCAATAATTTAAATAACTGATGTCCAACAGCAGAAAGAAAATATGCTGCTATTTTTTAACAGAGAAAGTTCTTTAATCCATGAATACAGAAAAATGTTTTGAATCCCTTTCTTTCCTCTATGCTCCTTACAATATGAAGACAATAGGTGCTATTTCACACATCTTCTTACAATCACTACAGAAACATTAACACACATTTTCCTAAAGACAAATAATTCACCTACAGAAGTTTGTTTAGAACATGATTTCAGGAAATATTCTTCATGAGAAACCACACACATGTAAAGGAGAAAAACCCAACTCGTATCTGCAGCCATTTCCTATATCACCAACCAAACCAGTGAGGTTCCTGTGGGAATTTAAGATGAACAAATACAACATGTAACAAGCAGTAATGACTTTTTCGTCTGCATTCCATACTAATAGTGATCTGCTTGGCTATGTAGTAAAGTTACATCTAGACAGTAAAGCATTAGCTTTAAGATGACTACAACATTTTTTAGTTCACAACTAGAAAACTAGCCTGGAAGAAATAAACATATTTTTACTAGCAAAAATGTCAGGACTTATTTTCACTATATTACAAAAACAGTAAAATATTTTCTCTTCCAGATATGACAGACCTACTTAAAAGACCGGAAGATTATTATGATGTTAGTCCTAGCTTTATCCTAGTGTATGTCTAAAAAGTATAAATAGTTTTACAGACATATTCATTCTCAAATCTCAATGTGATCACTATTTCTGAAAATCTACTTTAATTAACTTCATTCTCTGATGAAACCTACAAAGTACTACTCTTTATTAATAAACATCTTCATCATGGACTAGTGCAAGGATAAGAAACAAGAAGAACATTGCCACCTAGCTGTTTCAGCAGTGCCCATAGAGGATGGAATGTTCAGCTTATGTCTCTCAAATACTCCAGGGAAAAATCCCTCCAAACCAAAAATGTAGGAAGGGCTACCTAAAAACATGAGACAAGACTGCGTTTCTGCTGCTTTTATCTCGTAAGTTCTGAAAGCAGCTGGTCACAAAACACGTACATTGAAAGCTCTTTCAAAACAATTATTCAATACAGTCATGAATCAGTGTCTGACACCATCTTTCTTTCACCAGTTCTCAGCAGAAAGATAAACAGACTAACATAGAGGTATGTACATTAACATTTGTCAATTAAACAATGCTGTGAAATTCCTGCAAAATCTAAAATATCCTTAGATAAAATATCAATGTATATGTAAATAAGTAGATACCTCTGATGGAGAGATGCATTTCTTCAAAATACATTTCCTGGCTTTTTGTTTTAAATATAGTTAATAATGGTTATATTTGAAAAGCAGTACTTCTACAATTTATGAAATGCAACTCGTTACTCACGGATAAAAAAAAGACTTTCCAGAAAAAGCAGAATAAACCAAACCAGCAAAAGCCTGACATTGCAGATGCCCAGACAGGTATTTTCTAAGTAACTGTAAGAAATGCCACAGTAGAAGGGCATCCTGCCCTGCCCCACAGTCCAGAAAGAGCAAGGGCAAGCATCACAGAACTGGCACATCATCTGCTTGGCAGCTGCATATTCCCACTCTGCAGCCAGAAGCTCATGCATTCCAAAAGCATTTGATAGTTTCTCTGAAGCTCTTCAACCTAATATACTAAATTTAGGGAGCTATAGCACTAAGCAAACAATCAGAAAAAAGGATAATGCTTCTGAATAGCTGCAAGGCTTCAGATGGTGATTCGATCCCCCCTCCTATGAAATTATTTATCATCTTTTATCTAGATTCATGCCATTTTCTGAAGAATGAAACTATGATTTGCCTTGTTAGGAAGCAACACAAAATGTCCAATTTTAGGAAGTTTTCCTTTAAAAACTGAACCTTTACCAGTTGGCTGCTGGTTACTCCCCATCACTGCAGCTCTCTGCTCACATCGGTCTGTGAATCTCGTCTTGCTGACTGATCCCGAGTGCAGCCCAGCCTTGAGAAACAGCTCTGGAGTTCATGGTGCCCTGATCTCCACACTGAGCCTCCCTCCCTCCCAGTGCAGGGAACACAAGAACACAGCAGGGCCCCAAGTGCCTCCAGCCTCCAAAGGAAACCATTCCATGAGGAGCACTTCCCTCCTCAACCCCACCATAGCACAGTCAAGCAGGACTGTAATAGTCTCACCCTTTACACCAGCGTTTTCATTATGATCTAGGAGTAAATGACAACTTGATGAAGAATGGGGGTGTTAATTTAGTACTTTACACTTAATTTTAAACACAATAAAACAGAAGACTGACTGTGACTACCTAAGTTTACTACAGGCCTGAGTAATTACTAACTTTTCCTATGTTAGAGTACTGAAGACCTCTGACTTCCACTTCTTCCTTAACCTGGAACTGCAGTAAGAGGATACATGTGCCTATACTGCATTCAACACACACAGAAACTTGGCAAATCCTCACTAAAAGTAGAAGGAACTGATTGAAGTGGAAGGAACAATTACTCAAGATAAAGATCACATTTCCACAATAAGGAATAAAAACAATCAATTCACCTGGAATCAGTATGAATTAACTCATCTGCTGCAGATATGCCAAATAACTAGTTTTATTATATATATATATAATCTGATAATTATGCATCTAGACTCACAGAGAATAATTTAAGATGAAATGGCCTAGGTAGACAAAGTGAAAAGCTTTAAGCTGCCCAAAGGATAGCATTAGTTACGGAAAAAAGCACCCACCAGAGTGTCACCAGTGTCACATCAGTGTCTTTTGAAGATGGAACACATACATAGATCTTGAAAACCTGAACCAGTCAAAATTAAGGCACTTAGTAAAACTACGTTAATGACTCGTGTAACCTCCTTAAAAGGGAAACTCATTTTTTTTCTCCTTAGTCTTAGTTAAGAAGTTGCAATTAGTAGTTAGTAGAATTAACAGCAAATATTTTTTATGACGACTCAACCTCTGCAGAGCTTAACCTGCAATAAAGACAGCAAATGAACACATCATCTCATCCCCTGCCCAAATCTGAGTTAGTCTTATCCCATAAGCATTCACATTTTGCATTTAGAGATTTCTCATTCACATTGGCCACAAGATATTCCTCATGTGCTTATCAGACACCAAACCAGGGTAGTAATTTACGCAAATAAGTGGAGACTGGCAGGAGTGCATTTCATCATCCCAGTCCTCCCTTATCTCTGTCCCATGATTATTAAGATTATCGAGTGAAATTTGGTTAAAATTATTCAAAAGGTTTGAAGCTGAAAATGTTTTATCATATGTCCAGAACTGGATGCAAGATAAATGCAACCAGAGTTCTCATGGGGGGGAAGCAGTCAGGTATTTCACACCCACCCCTTCTCTTTGGCCAGCTTGTCAAGCACATGCATTCAGACCAGCCACAGAAACCACTGTCACATCTGGCAAGTCAGGGCCAAGACAGATAAAGAACAAAAGAGCAAGGATACCCTGGAGACTACAGGAAGAAACTCGGACTGCTCCAGGGTATTTTCATGATGAATAAAAGATCATAGAGAAAAGATCTGTTATCTCAGACATAACAGTGGATAAGACAGAATCTTCAGGAAATCACCTTTAATTCTTTTGTCTTTTAAGAACAAAAACTAAAAATGGTTAACCTGTATTTAGCTCTTCTCCTTCTAGATATGAACCTACAAAAAGCTAAGCAAGTGTTACACTCAACACAGTACACAGCATTTACCCTCAAAAGAAGAGAGATCCAACCTATTTCAAAAAGATACTGGAAAAAAATAAATACAAAGTTCACATGTGCAATATATTTTCAAACAAACATGTATGTGTATACATATATATACACACATTTGTAATAAACAGGTTATTATCAACTAAATGCAAAGAACTCCCTGTTTAAATTTCTTTTGTGATTCCCTTCAACATAAAGGAAAAAGGTCATTAAACAAAATCTGACACTTTAGCAAATAATTGCTGTTGGATCACCAATTATATTTACTACATCTTTAAGACTATCCATGCAGGATGCTACCCTGACTCTTAGTTTCTCTGAGCCACATACCCTCGTTTTTTACTTTTACAACCATGTCAAGTTGGATGAGTCTAAAGGAAAGGAAAAAATTTCACAGTCTCTAATAAAGGCAACAAAACATATTTTTGTCCTTCATTCAATTGGCATCAGTATCTGTGTGGTATCTGCTTTTCCTGATTTGAACGTTAAAAATAATATTCTATGTTCATAGCATCACAATGCAGAAAAAAAAAATGAAGCAGTGGCATTGTTCAAGCCTTTCTAGGATAGTGTCCAAGAGAAATAAAATTGGAATTTTCTTATGAAAATATTTTTAGCTGGAAAAACTGAACTAATAATCATTTATTGCAACAGATCTGACAATTATGTTATAGCAAATGAGCTTACTTTGATAACAGTTCTGTTAAGGCTTCTCACAATCATCTTGTGTTCAGTGGATTTACATGTCAGTGTATTTTAGACTCCTTGTCATGGTCTTGATCAAACATCTATTCCTCCAGGTTGTTGACTCACATTTTCAAATATTTTGAAAAGTTTGTTTAGTTTGCACAGTCCAGCTGTAGGTGACAGGTAGAAGAAAAATTCTACAGTGTATAAGAAAGCACGAATGTCTTCTATTTGAGAATGGTTCTTACAGATGCATTTCATCTATTTCATAATAAAACCAGTAAGATTTTATTAAAAATTACACTTTTGCATCAAAAGCAACTATTGCTTCTTCACAAGACTTCGAACACCTGCAGATCTGAGGCACCACAGCTTCAGGCCAGAAATCAGGGCTCACCTTATCCTACAAGCCACGTGATGTTCCACCACATGGAATGATGGAGAAACAAACTCCATCTTCATTACAATATGCTCTGTTTTCCACAGACAGCGTGTGCAGTCCGAGATTTCCACATGGCTGCAAGCAAGAAGTCGCACAGCTGCCAAAAAACCCTTCACCAGCTGAGAAACAGAATGACTTGGCAGTGTCCCCATCTATGATACAAATGTAATGGTGGTCCTACAGACGAACACAGGCAAAAAAAAGGAAAACATCCCATGACTTTTACAAGAAGAATCAGAACAGAGACAAATTACTTGGTGTATTTGACAAACTCTGAAGGCATGAGGGTTTCAAACATGCTCTCTGTTTTTCATTCTGCGCTCCTGAGAGCCAGCAGTGAAGAAATGGCACCTTCTTCACTCCTGGTCTCTGGGTATTACACTCAAACCAGATCACTCACGAATTGGTTGGGTAATATATTATTATACAGATTTAATTTTAATGATTGAATTACAAAAAAGCTAGAATTTGGAATTTTTATGACAACATGAACAGTATGTGATTATGTTTTTCACTGAAAGGGTGGTGAAAATTGTTTCTTCAAAGTCTGCAACTTCTGTAATTCATTTTCCTTTCATTTCAACTTTCTGGATAGTGTTCAAGTCTTACCACTGATCTTTGCACACAAAGTTGCATTACAAACTTAAAAGATAAAAAACAACGGACAGAGCAGATTCCCAGGCTCAGTGGAAGAGAGGATTCAGACTCTGTGTGGGAAGATATCTACAAAATGAAGCAATTACCAGGTCTTCCCACCAATTACCGAGGGGTGATACAGGTTTCATGGGTCTCTTCTCTGCATAAGCATGGGGAGGGATATTGCTTTTCAAGACTGAGTTAGAAACTAAAACAAAAGCTGAAAACTAATGCAGAGGGAGCAGAGACAGTTTTTAGTACACAATCCTGAAATATTGAACATTTTATTGCAAGTAATGCCATTTTTTATTGTTTCTTTTAATGAGACATTTCCACCCCAAGTGAAAAAAGAAGAATTCACCAGAGACAAATGATCATCAATTACTCTCACTTTGTCACTTTAAGGACAGCTGCAAATATTGACAAAGGACAAGGTATTTATACTGTGCATGTTTTGTCAGGTGGAAGTTCAGGGAGGAGGGGTGGAAAATGACATTTTAGTACAATTTGATACACAAACACTTGAAAGGCTTGAAGGCACCACATATATACAAGTCTGAATACATACACAAAGTCTGTCTACTCTTAGAAAAATAAAGCTAATAAATTTGGAATTTGAAAATAATTACAGGAAAGACAGAAGAGTCTTGATCTTGGGCAATGTTTGATTTACATCTATACAGCTTCAAAGAGCTGTCTCAGCTTCCTCTGAACTAATTTCCAAATGCTGGTTTCGGGCATCTCTTGTTTTTTTCCACTCTAACTCTGCCTTAAAAAATTTTAAGCACATAAAACATGTTTAAGCACAGCTGTCACAATATTTTCCCCTCTAAAAGCAAACAGTTCTAAATCTCTCTCTAAAACCACTAGAGTATTAGGGTCTTATGCAGCACCATATTTACAACTTCTCAATAAGTTCATTTTAAAAGATAAAGTTAAATACAATATAACACAGCTCAGCCATTCAAGACTGGATTTTCATATTAGAGTGTTTCACTTAACCAGAGCTCCAAGACAGAGCTGGCAGCATATCTAAGGAACAGTCACAATACTACTGCCACATTTCCAGTCCTTAAGAGTTCTACACAAACACCAAGAAACAGCACTGGGATTTCATTTAGTCATATTTTATTCACACTGTGGGATCAGTTACAGAACAGGGTATTGTTTGTTTGTGGTTTTTTAAGACTGTTTCACCATGTCTTTTCACCAGCTTTGACATGAAATAGTTAAACGCAGGTAGCTGGTAAAAGATGATAGAATGTTTTGGATTGGAGGGGACCTTTAAAGGTCATCTAATCCAACCCTGCTGCAAGGAGCAGGGACACCTTCAGCTAGAACAGTTTCCTCAGAGCCCTGTCCAGCCTAACTAGTCCATACCTGCACACTACCTATGTGTGTGTGCAGGTACGTTTGGGAATGAGCAGGCAAGCAGATTTATTCATGCATAAGAACTCTTTCCATGTGGGTAATACAGTGCCCTGAAAAGAAAATGTCCTGAAAACAGAGACAGAACAAAAGCAGCTGCTCGCAATATCTTAGGAAAACACATTTTGGAGACTTTGCTCTTTGTCAGACCAAAGTATCCAAATATTTTCCCTGACTCTAAGACTAATATTCAAACTATAATTGCTGTTGAGATCTACTACTGCTGTAGTAGTAGCATACTAAGTAGTAAGGCAAAATCTTAGCATCTAACACATGCACGAAGAAAACGGGAATTGCTGTATGAATCCTAACACTTCCATCCATGAAACACCACATAAAACTCCTCTTAATGTTTACAGCATAGGTGAAAAAAACCAACAAATGTTGGGAGGAAAAGGGCAGCTCACCACAAAGGTAACTTTGCCTTTAACTGAATTTATGAAACAAAACCTGAAACAAACACCAAGCGTGAAAAAACAAACAAACAAGGAATGTCCTTTTAGAAAAACGGGTATTATTGCTCACACAAAACAGAAAGGAATATGAGCTGAGAGAGGCTTATAAGCAAACAAGCAGGAGGCTGATGAGAACGTGGGCCATTGTCACTTGCATAATGTAAAAGTGAGAGCTGATAAAGACTGAGAATACCTTTTACAGTTTTGTAGGAGGGCTTTTACTAATTAGAAGGCATTCACTGTCTGCCTCCAGTCTGCCAGAAAACAGAACCAAATATTTACTACTTTAGCAACATTTTAACAAATTTAAAAGATGACACTCTTTGCATTTGTGTTCGTATATTTCAGTTCTAACATGCAAAGAGTAACAAAAGTTTAATAAGCAAATTCTCTCTCCTGTTTAAACCACAGAATGAATCCTTTCTTCACATCATGAAAAAGTTTCAAAATAACCATTTTATTGACCTATCTGGAGTCTGCCCAAAGAGCTAATAAGGGTATCACTAAAAAACTGTCAGTGTAGGCCGAATGAAGACATTGTTGATCTGTGTTGGTCTTAACCATCTTTTGTGATGGTTTGTTTATGCCCCATTTAAAAGTATACCAGGCAAATACCTTGGACAACATTTCAGAGAGTTACAGAGACCAAAACTGAAGGCTCTAGGTTTCAGATAATGTCCTGATTTACAGCTAATGGTTCTTACTGATACTAGAACTCAATAAAACACAAAATAAATTATTAGAAGTTAGACACCCAATATAATGTGGCATTAGCCAGTCTTCCACACTATTCCTAGGAACCACCAAACTGTGTACTGCTCAACACAAAAGACTGCCCAGATTAAAAGGCCAAGTATAAAGCAAGTAAAACTTCAGTTTTATGACGGAGCTTAGAGCACATGCAATACAAAAATAATGCCAAGCTTTCAAAAGAGAGTATACATTGCATTTATCATTGTTGGGATGTACATTTATTTTAAAGTGGAATATTATGACAACTGAAAATAAAGTCTCTATCCATTTCCAAATGATGCTGAAAAATCACTTCAGCTGTTATGTTGTTATGAAAGTAACATATCAATCATTTCACAGTAATACTGCACTTGATTCAGTACCAATGCCAGCTATATGACTCATGTTAGTATATTGAAGTACACACAATTTCATTTTATGATCACTAATTTTCACTACTTAATAGCAGTATATTCAGTGTCTATGGATATGCTGTTTGAATACTGAAATAGATACTTCTTTATACATCCAACTAAGAGGACTTAAGGGATCTTCCCAAACATCACTGGTGACTGTGTGAAGGGAGGGAGGAACAGACACCAAGGGGGAAGAACAGTCCTGCACTGGAGAGAGGGCAGTTAATCTTCAGAGGTGAGAACTTCTCCCACAGATTTCTAAGGTAAGCAGCAGAGACAGATAAAACAGTGCTGCTTTATTTCCCCATTAACTATGTATACTGGAAGGGTAAAAGTGAATTTGGATATAATCTGGCAAAGTTCAGAAACTGGACACAATAAATTACACTTCAGGGAGTATCATCTACATATTCCCCCCAAAAAGATGAGTTATTTCAGAAAGCAGGAAACTGCAAATGTTTGTTTCTACTAATTCTGTTCTCATCATCCCTTAGGCCTATGCAGCTCATCTATTGTCCAATTTCAGCTGCATGCTTCCCCAGAAACATTTCAGAAACATTTCTGAAACAGTGTCCTTTTCTGCCCTTAACACACAAATCTCATCCAGTGTAAGGAAAAGTATCAAAACATTTAAAACATTTAAAATAGTAATTCCTGTAAATGATTATGTTTTTTAATAAGCACTACTTAGAAGAGAACTCTATTTGAATTGCTGTGGTAGAGACAGTTTGTTTTCCCATCAGTAATGAACTGTGCATTCTTACTCAAATGTAACAAGATGCTCAGCTCCCAGGATAACTATCAGGGGAAGAGCTTCTGTTTTATTCTGCAGACAAAGCAGATACCATACTTAAGTTTTTGTCCCTAGGAGCTGAAATCATAACAAAAGACAAGTTTTGTTAACAGCTTAAGAAAATAACCTTCTAAAAGTTTCCACACTATAAAATTATGACCTAAAGCAATTTTAATGCAAGTGTCCCGTGGTCATAATCACCTTCACGGTACATATAGTCATTTTCTCATCTAATAACAGCCTTGTAATCCCACAGCCCTTTTGGGCTGGAAGACCAGCTTTGGAGGGGAATTTTGCACAAACAACTTCTCTTAATAAGCACAATGCTATTTAAGTCTTTTAGTGCCTATAGACAGCAGTCATCAAGAACACATTTTTGACCCCCAGGCAAGGCATCGGAGAAAAATCAAAAGAACAACTTTGAAGTTTATTTCTTAATTACAATGAAATGTCTGCAAATTCAGGGCATAATAGCCTTGAATTGATCTCACTTATCCTCAATGTAGGAAATTAGTATTTACGTTGTTTCTGCATATCAGTTTATAGTATATAAACATATTTACTCGAGTGTGACTCTATTTGAAAGATCCCTCATTTCCACTTCTAATGTATTTCAAATTTTGTCACTTGTCAGATTTGCATTAATACATTTTTTCTGAGGACCATTATCATTTAGTCATGAACTCATGTTCCAAGCAATAATGCAGAAAGAAGGTAACAGATTTGCTGTCCTTCAGCTCTTTCAAGCTCTTCACAAGAAATCTGGGGAGCAGGTCACAGCATTTAAAACAAACAAAACCCCTGCACACACCAAAACACAGCTTCCCCTTAAAAGTCACAGCAATCTCAGTGGTTAAGGGGAGGATGGATCATAGAATCACAGAATATCCCGAGTTAGAAGGGACCCACAATGATCATACAAGTCTAACTCCTGGCCCTACACAGGACACGCACGAATCCCACCATGTGCCTGAGAGCATTGTCCAAGCACTTCTTGAACTCTGTCACGCTTGGTGCTGTAACCCTTCCCTGGGAAGCCTGTTCCAGTGCCCAACCAGCCTCTGAGTGAAGAACCTTTTCCTTGTATCCAAGCTAAACCTCTGCTGACACACCTTCATGCCATTAAAAGTATAAAGGAACATCTTAACTCTAATGGGACACAACAGAGACTCAGGAAATCTCAAGCCTTGTTCTATAAAAGGCAACCTGAACCACAGAGCACACAGGTTGTGTGCACACATCAATGCCCCCTCTTTTTAGCCCAAGTATATTGCTTTCCTTTCCAGTAGAAAACTGGAAATACTTTCCTAACTACCTCCCACATCTAAAGTTATTAGGAGGGTGGTTTTTTTGAATATATTTATATACACACATAGAATAATGATGTGTCAGTGAACAAAAGAAAAAAACCCAACCCCCCTCCCTTCCCTTTTGTCCTCAAGTTTCCAAGCATTTCTCAGAACAAAACAGTTTGTTTAAAAATGACAAGAATTAGTGACACCTTAATACAAGTGGAAAATCCAAGACAAAGCTGGAGTGACTCACCATTGATTTATCAATGGATATCATGATTCAATGTTAGTTCCAGAAAAGCTGTCAAGTTAAGGTTTTTACTGACCCTGTTGCCATGAATCTTCCCAAGAGATTTCACATAAACAGAAAATATACAAGAAGTTAATTATACAGGACCCTGGTGCAATATAACGCAAGCTCACAGCAAGTGGGAGAGCATGTACGTGTCACTACAAATATTTAAACAAGAAGTTCAGTGTTTGATTACATCAGTCAAGGCAAATTCGGAATTGTTCAGATCTGCCAAAAGCCCTTTGCTAACAAGTGACATCAGGAAGCAGGCAGCATGTGCCTTCCTGCTGCAGCCTACCTGGAACACCTCAGCAAAACCCCCGTGGCCTTTTATTGCTGCTCCAGTCACACAGCTACAATCTCCTGCTCCACCTCACCTCTCCTCTTCCTTCTGAACCATTTTCAAGTCGCCTTGAGCATACTCAGTTTTGTTCTGGCCAACAAGTGCAGCTGGTTTCCTTCCCTTACAATTTATTTCTCACCTATCCTTTCTTCCCAGATCTTCCCCAAATGATGTACAACCTGAAGTCTTGAACTCTCAGCTTTTCTCTGGTATCACACTACCATATTAAAAGAAACAAGTAGTGGTCTCTATGGAGAGACACCAAAAAGTAGCACTCTAGGAAGAACATCTTCCCTTTGACTTCATTCCATGATTTTTACTCCTATCTCTTATTTCCCTTACAAATTCTTAGGAGAAGGAGTGGTAGTAGATTTTTTTATACTGTATTATAACATGCAATAGAAGAGTGATACTTGGTTGGGGTTTTTCCTTTTGAGGATGTAGGTAGTTGGGATTATTTTTTAGAGGTAGATCTACTCCAGAATGTATCATATTCCTTTTCACATGTAGAAAAGTGCTGACATATAATACTATTTAAAAAAAAGGACAAAATCTAGATAATTTAACATTCAATTTGATTCAGAAAGAAAGACAAGTACTAAGGATACCCTGATCCTATAACCAAGACCTTTCATACAAAATATTGGGCTCTTGATAGCTTTATTTTATTTTGGAGTAAATGCCAGATCCTAATATTTTTCCAATAAAATATTTTTGATATAGTGCTTATGCTTGCAGAATATTTTGATGTATTTACATTGCATTTGTGATTTAATCTGCAGCCCTACACTTATCCTTTAGGTGTGGTAATCCCCACTGTTAAAAAGGCAAAGCAAAACAAAGTCTGAACATACTGTTTAAGCAATCTATTGCAAACAGATGACAGAGATATATTTTATTATTTTTAAATCAGACCATCAATCAGCAAGACGATGAACAAAGGAAAATATCTGCTAGCCTAAAATGTGTGACTCTTTATGCTGCATTTCCAATCAATAATGTAAAACATTACTAAAATATGAAGAGTTATGGTTTTATTTACTGCTGCTTCTCATGTTCTGATGTGAAGTCCACCATCACTTCATGCTAGAACTGTTTATACTTCATACACTATCACTTTGTCATTGCATCGATGCCACATCAGTTGTGCAAAAATAGTTCAAAATTTTCAAGCTCTAATAAAGCTGACTGACACAGTTGAGTTCTTCATCCTTATCCTCTGATATCAGCTCATCCTGTAAACACCTTGCACATTGACTGCAACTGTTATGATGAAATAAAAACTTGCAAACACTTGCTCAGAGCTTCTGTTTGTATGTTCCTTAAGAATTGGTGCCCTAGAAAGACTTCATGTCCTTTACTTATCTACAAACACAAGCATATGTGGAGGAGCAGCAGGCAACACACATTTCTCTTGTGTCATTCCTGTATTTGACCTTGAGTAATTTCTTTTAAACATGAGAACTTGTCTCCATCTGATAACAACAGAGACAGTACATTTAACATCCAACATGATGATGTTTACTGAAATGTCAAAGGTTACTCATTAAGAACGGGACTGGAATGACTAACACTTCAAGGGCCCTATTTGTGTTGGCTTGATGATTTATGGTGCAGTACTAGTAAGCAATGATAAAATACAATATAATCATGTCTGTGAAAAGTTCTGCACACTGAAAACTTAAAACAAGTTTTAAAATCAGCAACACGGACATCTACGTTTTAGCATTCATCTACTCAGAATTATGAGATAAATATAACTTTATTTAATTCTTGGACCTTGATTATTTTTGTTAAAGTGAGCATATGTTCTACATTTAGTGTAACAGCTGTATATATATATATGCAAGATGACCACCAGTACCACTCAATTTCTATACATCTCCCATTTGTAGATACAGTTATAAGCCTGAAAGCACAAAGGGTTACATGGCAAATATGTAATGGGACTCCAGAAGATGCTTCATTCAATACCCAATCAAAAGAATCAAGAAATTCAACATGTAAATAAGTTCCATATTCAGAACAGAGAATATATAAGTCTTCAATATCTTAATTATTCTCAAAAATAAATCCCATCCTAATTCCCAGCTGATGAATCTGTTTCATTAATTTCTGACTTTCCTTCTGTTCAAGAGAAAGTGGAAAAGAGCTGAGTTTAATACAGAAGCTTCAATATCAAGCCACGGAACAGACAAAGCTTTAGTGCTGCTGATAAGTGAACTGTTTCTGAAAACATGAAAGGAAAAGAGTTTTCCTTTTTTTCAGTCTAAAGTGGTACTTTAACAAGGAAACTTTGCAAATACCAGCTCTATAGTGGCACACAATCAGAATCCAGTTGGACTGGAAACAAGGGCAGTCAATTCATGTGCCTGTTCTATGGAAAGGGCAGGCATAGTAGAACATCACTGGCTCAAAAAATACAGAAAAGTACCAAAACTTACTCTATATAAGTAAATAAAGACTGCTCAGCACAGGAAGATGAGAAAGGCTTTATCTCCTTGCACACCAGAATGCTTTTCACAAAGTCATCTGTCTCTTTTTTCCCGTAGGGACTTTTTATGGAGATTAATTTTTATGCCTCATTTCATTATTATTCAAGGAAGTGTTTCAGATTTTTGTGTTCAAATATAACTTAACCAACAGTTAAGTTACAAACTGCAGTTGTAGGATGTATTTTCCCCCACCATTTTAGGATTCATTTCAACTTTAAAAACATCTTGAAATTACTCTCCATATAGCAGGTACAAGTAAAGGAGTTAGCATTCTCATCCTCTGGATGGTATTTTTTTCCTGACATTCAATTAACTCTGTATCACTGATATTAATATTTCAATTTCCACTAAAGTTACATTTCTGGTGCTTTTTTGTTGCTCAAATAGGCTTTTAAATTTATTAAAGGTACATTAAGGTAAAACCAATGGCATTTAATATAGTGAATTAACTGAACAGGCAACACCTACAAGCTATTTGAAAAAAACAGAAAAGTATCTAAATTACTTCTCCTATCAAATCTAAATACCAGTGACATTACTGTGTTGCATAATACTAACTGCAGCTTTAACTTATACACAAAGATTTCCATGTTATATCAAATTTCAAGATGCATGAGGGCTTTCAAGCAAATAAATAAAAACCACTTAAGCATC
Source organism: Empidonax traillii (assembly GCF_003031625.1). NCBI lineage: Eukaryota > Metazoa > Chordata > Aves > Passeriformes > Tyrannidae > Empidonax > Empidonax traillii. The sequence goes on along the minus strand of NW_020955213.1, from coordinate 1,107,137 downwards.
AACACAGAAAGAAAGATACAGTTTTTCCAAAGTTGGATGGTAATGGCAGAATTTAGCTTTTTCTACATGAACTGAATGTTAAGCCTACCGGTAAAGGTTTTTTTTAAAGGAATTAATATTCATGTGGTTTCAACCATAGGCAAAGATGGATGAGGATTGAAATCTGCTCATTTAAGCATAATCTACTCATCATGAAATGCAACAGAAGAATCTCAAGAACAGGCTTATCAAAGTGCCAAGAATATAACTCATATCTCCTTTTTACTTGAGTAGCATCAAAATCTTACTTTCCTTCCAACAGGAGTACCATTTAACATAATTCCCCTCTTATTTCATTCATACAGACCAACTACACTTAGCACATTTATGTCTCTTTCTTAGTTAACTGTTTGAGTCACGGAAAGCAGAGCAATAGTAAGAGAGAATATATTGGATATTCATTTTGAAGAAGGAAAACACCACTGAAAATTCTACCATAGTTACTAAAACCTGCTGCAGCCGTACTAGGGAATAATTTCATGCACATGTAAAAGCCCAGCCAAATATTACTACGTTGTACCCTTGGACAAGAAATCACAAAAAGTAAGTTGGTAAAATTGAGGGACAGAATTTGGCAATTTGCTTCAGTCTTTATTGACATCAAAACAATGTTTCTTCTTTAGGAGTGGGCTATGACAATTTTAAAAAAGTTCTTTGGAATTTTTCATTTTTTAATCAGCCAAAGTATTGTTTCTCCCTCCCAATTTCTTAGTAATTTGCTCATGAAATAAGCTTCAAAGCATTCTTGGTTTTGGTTCCATTCAAAATTCTAAGACAGTATTAGACATAAAATGTCAAATCCACCTGTCTCTCTCCATAATGTCTTCAAATATGGACCATATTTGCATTCTACAGAGAAAACATCAGGAACAAAGCAGACAAAACAAAAACAAACAGGTAAAAAAAGAGAAAATTGCATCATCTTTCTCTAGTTTCACCATATGGACTGAACAGTTATGTCTCTTATCTAGAGCTGAGAGCTTAAGTCCTACTTCGTTCTACTACTTCTTTTTTACTTAAAAAACCTCACCAAACAACAAAACAAAACAAACAAAAAAACAAACAAAAATAAAACTCCACAACAACATAGAACCAAAAAGCCCTGAAGCTTCAATGCTAACCCTCAAAAAAGCAAGCTGCTAAACAAAAAACTCAATATAACACAACTGCTAATAACACTGACCTCATTGATATATTATCTCAATGAATTCTTAAAATAGCAATACAGTAATTTATAGTAATCTCTTATGTGCATTACAGGTTTGAACTTGGGAATGGCACTGTCAACACAGAAAACATGGTCTGTAGCTGCTGCTCTGGAAAGCTTTGAATGAATTGCTCAGACCAATTCAGTACAGTTTATAAATGCTTTGTGGTTCCAAAATTCAATTTTGGAACTCATAATCAACTACAAAAATATGAGAAAGTGAATATGAGCAATATTAAAATGCAATTTCTTCCCACTATTGACTACTTATGAACTGACAACTTAGTTGGTTGAAGTTAAAACAATTGGTATATCTTGTGGTGACCACTAAAATTGCTGACCATAAGTAAAGTTATTGCAGTTTACAGACTTAAATCTCTTAGTCTAAGCAGCTAATTTAACCTAACATTGCTAAATACAACACAACTTTAAATAAAGTGTGTTAATGAAACATTAAAAGGTTGCACAGCTAAATTATAGTCCAACACATTCATATTAACTTTTTCCTGCAGTCTGTCTGCAGAGATGATAAGAAACTGCTTTAGTTACACAATAAAATTGCACAGCATGCCATAGAAATGACAGCTATCCATCAACACTTACAGGAGTTCAGATCACAGAATCACAGAATATCCAATGCTTCTCAAACTCTGGCAGACTTGGTGCTGTGACCACTTCCCTGGGGAGCCTGTTCTAGTGTCCAACCACACTCTTAGTGAAGAACCTTTTGGTAGTACCCCCCAACCCTCCCTGACACAGCTTCACGCTGCTCCCTTGGGTCTTATCGCTGGTCACCAGAGAGAAGAGATCAGCACCTCTACCTCTGCTTGCCTTCCTGAGGGAATGCAGATCACAGTGAGGTCTCCCCTCGATCTCCTCTTCTCCAGACTGAACATGAAAGACATCTCCCTTCCCTCTCATTCCCTACACAAATTGCTAGTCAGGACCAAACCCTCAGCAGAATCACTTGGTATGGCTTCAGTGATGAAATCAGTGGCATATTTCCATGTAGGCAGAAACATGGTTAATAGTGATATGTATGTGCCACATCAGTGGAAAGATACCTATGAGAAACTGGCCCATTAATAAGCATCAACTAAGCATTAATTCTCAAAACAGTATTGTAAGGTTCAAACAACAGCAACCGGTAAAAGTCCCCACACTCATCTTCACATGCTGCATCTTCAGATTTTTTTTTTAAATAACAAAAATAGTTGCTTTCTACTATTGTACTCTTTAAAAGAATTTATTCCATGGTGACTATGATTTATTGAAAGGAATAGACTTTATGGAAATCCACAGTACTGCTAATGGGTTGATAAAACTCCAAGCACTATAATGGTGTATTCACACTGTAATAGAGGTGAGCTCTCATGTTCTTGCAAACATGCAGGACAGTGCATGGTGCAGATCAGGAACACCATTTGTGGACACCAAGTTATTTGGATAAATTCAAAAAGCATGTTATACAGCAATTCACAGGAAAAAAAATTGTAGATGTGCTGTACCAAAGACAGTTCCCATGTAGGAACCTAAAAACTTCAATGACCAAAATTCTATTCAGTAAAAATAAACAGGATATCTTTGCTGATGAAAGTCAATATCCTACATGCTACAAAATTCGTCTCATCCTGGGCTAGGAAGGATCTTGGTGCAAACACTGACTATAGGGATTTTCATTTGTAAATAACTATGTATATCATAAGGAGAAAAAAGAAGAAGAAGGAACATGAGTCATTATGCATACAAACAGATCTTGGTCACTTAAAAGCACTTAGTAGTACAAACAAACACAAAATATACTAAGATATGCATTTAAATGCTATTTTACTAGCTGAGGGCAGAGCGTGGGCTCTATAATCAAAGATAATGATTTGTATTTTACAGAGGTGGGATGGAATTTCTGGTAGCAGCTGAAGCACTAGGAAGAATAGTGAAAGGGAAATAAACTAAAGCTCTTAAAACCACAGAGCTCTCAATTCTGGTTAGTGGTACACATATGGAAGACAAAATTTGAAAGAGGAAAGTTGTACATGAGGAGTAACAGTTATTCCTGTTGAGGATGGCCTATAGGAACAAGAAGGAAGGCTTGTATCCAGACCATTAGGAAGCCCACAATGAGCAATGATCATTCTTTATTAATTTCTTTCCCAGTGACACCTCCCTGGTCCAAGTAGTTTGTTATTGCCTTGTATAAGAAATGTACTGAGAAACAAAATGAGCTGCACAGCTAAATCCTACCACATATTCGAGTAGCTGAAAGTGTATTCTGGGGTAAAAACATGTTATGAGAAAAATGGTCTACTTGCTTGTCTACAAAAGAAAGGTATCTATGTTTTGGAACCTATTTCTATAGGATCAGAACACTGGTAAGAGGAAACACAGCGAAGGACAATCAACCACCTCCCAGGTTTGGATTCTCTATCAAGTACAACAGTCCATCACCCATTACCATAGAAATGACTGGAACTTGCAAAGTTCTTCTATTAGGTAAACAAAAACTTTAGTTTACATGAATTAACAGCCTGATTTATCAGATTAAAAAAAATAGTAATGGTATTAGTTAATTGCAAGACCCTTAAAAGGAACAGCCAAGTTCATTTGATATAATAATCAAAACAAAGTCCATGCAGTCACTTCCACACATGCCATCTAAGAATTTTTAGCCTCATATTTTTCTATTCTCCCTAAGTTTCTGTAGCTAATATGATCCAACACAAAACTCTTTGGTACATGAGGCAAACACACTACACGCACACACTGCAGCCAGTATTTCATTAATGACCACTTATGTCCCAAGAGATCTCTCTTGTAGAAGATGTTAATTTAAAAGATGCATTGTTATAGAACACACTCCTCTGCACCCCCAGCATTATGAACAGAGATGTAATGATTTACAGACACACTGTAAAAATGCAGAACTTTATACCTCAAACCCCAAATACCATGTCTTTAAAAGAAAAATAAGAATAAAAAAAATGTTTATGAACCCTTCATAACTCTTAGCAAACATCTCTCAGCATTAAGGGAAACAAAGTAACAAAACCAGCAAAGATGCCAACAGTTTACAAGCAAACCAAAACCATACATCCATGACGTGGAACGAGCACTACTGCCTGTTTAACTCTGAGCTGGAAGAGTGCAGTAATTGCTCATTAAGGCTACAGCAAGCACTGCTGAGTGAAGGCTTCCAAAGCAACAAGCCAGTGCTCAGGCCAATTCAACACAATAATTTTAATATAGACAACACGTTCAACTAGAAGTGATCTTTTCACAGAATGATAGAATGGTTTGGGTTGGAAGGGACCTTAAAGATCTCTTAGTTCCAAGCCTTCTGCCATGGGAGCAACCACTAGATAGGTTGCTCAAAGCCTCCAATCATTCACTGCTTGTTTTCTATAACTCAGAAATGAGAATTCTGTACTGGTAAGTAGAAAACGATACAACTACAGCCTCACACAGTAGCTTCAGACAAGGATATTAATATCTTAAACATATGGGGTTTATATTTTAAATATAGATATTCAAATAAAACAGTTCAGTGCAACAGACTTAAAGAATACTTATTTTTAATAATATACTCAACATACTGAAGTTCAATTTGTATTGGAGAAATAGTATTAAATAAAACCACAAAGAAAGAAGTAGAGTAATTATCTTTTAATCAGGTTTCAGACATATTCTGTTAAAGCAGTAAAAACAGTAGGAAAGAAACTGATGTTTTCTCAGTATTGACTACTCCACTAGGTATTTAATAAGTTTTAGAAGAGTTGAGTTTTTGGATCTCCTTAGTATTTTACTGAGAGGTTTTAGAAAAGACAGGCTCTTGTTAGGAAAACCTATTTAGATTCTCGTTTTCAATGTATACGTTTCTATAAGTCATAAAGGAGAGTCATAACATAATGCATTCTTAAGACATCTCAGGCTCTGTTTAAGAGAGAACTCTGAGCACTGAGTATTTTCAGCTTTATTAAACCCTATGTATATCCTACTATGACGGAACTACACAGTAACACTGAGGCAGAACATTAGGTAGTAGCAAGATGTAGCCAGTGCAACTGAACTGTCTTTGACGTGACATTTTTAGTTGTGATGAAACTGTGAAACAGAATCAACGGGCACATCAAGGGGTCCAAGTAGCAGACAAGAAATCAGAAACTCCTAAATTTTCAGACGTAGCTCCACCACCAATTTATATTTGGTCTCTAAAACATTTTAAACTCTAATCTCACTACAGTCATTATGAGATACATCCAGTCATTGTAACTGAAGCAACGAGAGGACACATCATTCTCTCAGTCTGTAAAATGTGAACAAAAAATATTCCTAGCCAAAAGGAGAAGACTGTTTTCCTGCAATCAAAGCCCTGAAATAATGATAAATTAGGCAGCGTTATTCTTTTTAACATTTTTCAGATTCAGATCATTTAAAAATTAAATGCATACCATTTAGACCTCATGAATCATATTGAAATAATGTCCTGCCTGCTCCAATTAACACCAACACCAATCCTCAGAACTTCCTATCCCAATTAAAAGAAGTAAGTAAACATTTACCTTTTCCTAAGCCATTCCTGCAGAGCAAAAACGTTGCATACCTCCATACGTGACTACTGGCACATGTGTGAGCAATCAGGTGATTTCTTCAGTTTTGAAAAACTACCATTTTAAATCATGATGCCACATCAAATGGGTGATAATAGATCTTTGCTACAGCTTTGCTCACACAACACTGCTTTTATAGAACTCTGAATACATTTCAATCGCTTTTTTACACATAAGCCATCAATACAGTATGTTCATTTACTTCCACATCTGACTACTTGAAAAGTTAAGAGTAGTAATTTGCAATTTTCTCTTTTGCTATTTATATGTGTCATTTAAATATTTAAAATTTGGCATCCAGAAGGAACTTTTCTCTTTGAAAGAAAGGATTTTTACTTAAGTATGTGAAATTCAGTTTTCTGTGGGTTTTTTTTGTTTGTTTGTTTTGTTTCTTTTAAAGATCAGACATTCAGATGAAAAAAAGCTATGAGAAACGTGTTATTCAGAAAACTTCTAATCATTCCTTGAAACAAAACTGTGATGTAACCAAAAAAAGGGGGTGGCCCCATAAAGGTTCCTAAATCTCCAAGCAGTTAAGAGATTTGAGTTCCTAAAACAAGCCAAACCCCCCCAAACTCACAGTTGTATTAAACTACATTAACAACTTCTGGTGATTTTATATTACCAAAATATGGTATCTATAGGGAAAAAAGCAATTAGTTTTTTTAAGAAGACTGCATTTAATCTGAGAAGAAGTATATTGAAATTAGCCCATAGCATTGCAAGTCATGTATAAAATAAGCTTTGAAAAGAAACTATGGACAAGAAAGAAGGAAAGCTATTGGGCTGCATCTCACCTTCTGATATATAGCTCTTCCCCTACTACAGTTTATCTTGCTATTTGTGATTCACAAAGAGTTCTTTACAACACCAGGAATTCCATACTTCAAATATCAAACTGCTCTGCGTTAAGCTCCACAATTAACAGCTGAAATGCAGGCATTAGGAGCAGTGAGGTTTTGTTACTGCAAAACCATTTAGAGACACGGTGGATGTTTGGGATGCTTGCCCCACCACACGGACAGTTGGTATTTATTTCCATAGTACAGTGTATCTGACTCGTTAATTATCAGAGAAGCATCAGCGCAATCCATCAGCACAATCAAGATGGGTATCTACAACCTCTGGATATTGTGAACACAATCAATGAAAGACTATCACTAAGATAGTAATTATACAGCCTCAAAAGGTAGTATATATTTAAGCCAAATAAAGGGAGAGGGAGGGAGTTCTTGCCGTTGATTTCAGAATTAGAGCACGCAAACCCCAGATCTGCTAAAGGTAAACGTGTTCACATTCAAAACGGTAAGATCACACAGTTAGTACAGAAGCAGGGACCTCACTATGTACCACAATCATATCCATAGCCAGCCTAAGCATTTATCAAGCTTAAACGTCAGTCACGAGCTACAGCTGCAAGGCATTTTAGGGGAAAACAGCTGGAAGCAGCAGAGCAGTGTAACGACTGTATGTACACACGCCTTGGCTAAAGGTAGAGATTACCAGATCCCACAGCCAGTGGAAAGAGAACACACCAAACACCCGTTTAACAGACTACGCCTGAGGAGCGGTCAGCAACAAGGCTGCTCCATCCTCCAGCGGGGAGCGAGCGCGGTGCCGCTGCCCCGGCAGAGCCGCCTCACCCCTGCGCGCTCCGGGGATGCGGCTCTTCATGTGAGCGGCCCCGGCGCTCCCGCAGCGCCAGCGCGGAGCCGGAGCCCAGCGCGGCGCCGGGGCGGCCCCCCGGCAGCGCCCCGCCTTTCCCCGCCGAGAGCCGCGCCCCGCGGAGAGCCGCGCACTCGGCCGCCACCGCCCCGCTCCGCGCCGGCAGCGGGCACGGGGAGCTGCACGGGGAGCAGCGGCCGCCCGCGGCCGTGGTAGCGCGGCCGGGCAGGGCGGGCAGAGCTCCGCTCCGCGCCGACCCAGCGCCGACCCACCGCGCCCGGCGCGCCGCGACCGCGGGCGAACGAGACCCCCTATGGGCGAGCTGGGGGCTGGTGCCTCAACCCCGAGCGCGGCTCCGCACAAGGCATCGCTGCTGGGCGACAGCGCCAGCTCCAGCTCCCCGCGCCCGCGGCGGCTCCGCCAGCCCGCGCGGTGCCCGCACGGTACCCGCGCGCATCGCCCCGCAGCCAGGCAGCAGCCCGCCGGTACCCTCCGCGCAGCGCACACGGAGCCGGGCGTCCTCACCCCGTGTCATCCACAAAAACCGCTCCGGGAGCGCCCGGCGGCTCCCGCTCCGGCGGGGCACGGCACCCCCGGGCGCGCCCCTCACCGCCCCCCGCGGAAAGCGAAGTTCGGGCGCCCGCGGCGCCGCTCCCGCCTCCCCGGCAAACTTACCGAGCGCGGCCACCGGCTGAACTTTCAGCAGCGCCCCGGCTCAGCCCCGCCGACGGCTTCGCCCATCACCTTTAGGTGCGGGTGCGGTGTCCGCGCCCCGCTCCCCGGCGGCTGCGGCGCGGGCCGATATAAATCCACATCCCCGCTGCCGGCGGCTCCCCCGCAGCCCGCCCCGGCCCCTCCGCCCCGCCGGGGGGACGCGCCGGCTCCCGCAGCCGCGGCTCGACCCGCAGCCCCGCGCGGCGGGCGGTGCGGAGCCGAGGCGCGAGGGGGACGCGGGGCCGGGCTCGGCGCAGCCCCGGCGCTGCTGCCGCCGCCGCTGCTCTCCGGCGGGTGTAGTGTCAGCGGCGCCGCTCGCTCGCAGGGTGGGAAATTTTTTTTTTTTTTTCCTCCTCTTTTTATTTTTTTTTTTTTCTCCCCCCTTTTCGGCTCCTCCGCCGTTAATGAGCATGCCCGGGAGAGCCGCGCAGGCGCTTTGCCCGGCGCCGCGCCTCGAGTCGCCTCGCACCGAGCGGAGGGGCGAGGGCTGAGGGGGCGCGAGCTGAGGGGGCGCTGGGGTGGCCGGGCTGGCGCTGCCCCGGCTGGCGCTGCCCCGAGGGTGGAGGTGGCACTGGGGCGGGAGGCAGCGAGCGGCAGGGGCTGAGCCGCCCGCGGGGGAAGCTTTGGGCAGAGTTCGGCAAGTCCGCGGGAAGGTGAGGCGGCTGCGCCCGCCTGAGGGAGCGGAGCTGCACCTGCCCCGCCGCGCGCCCCGGGGGAGAGGGTAGAAAGGGGGGGAGAAAAAGCCCCACCGGCAGCCCTCTGCGTTGGGAAGGAGCGCAGAACACCTCCGTCTAAATCATTTACCTTGTTGAGGAAGAAGGGCTGGTAGTGGAATCAAGGCTTGGGAGGGAGATGCTGATTAATAGAGGGTGCTCACGATCTGAGCTTACTAAGGTGGGGGTCTCCTGTGGCCACCATAAACAGTCTTGATGGAGGGGAACTTCATCTGCTGGTGCTGATCTCTGTAATTTCATCATTTATACACTGTGTATCCTCAGGCAGGCAGACATACAAAGGCATAAAGGTGATTACCACTTGCTCTTTTCATAACATCTAATTCTGCGTCTGCAGTTATTTGTAAAGATTTTTTTCTTTGGTGCTGAAGAGTCCAAGGAGCTGGCAAAGGTGTGCCTCTGGGGCTGGACCCGGCTTATCGGGCTGTCTCCATCCTGGTTTCTGCTCACATGCGTACTGCAAACACATATCTATCAATTCCTTAAAATCACTGCGGTTATTTACATTATTTAGCTTGTGCACTCAGCCACAGGAAAACACTGGGGAAAGTGTAATTCTCTATTGCTGTTATTTCTTTATAAGTTTCTGCATAGACCACCTAAAGTGGAGTCTTTTTTTTTTTTTTTTTTACTCTGTACCATGCCCCAGGACATACTTCCTTTAGACAGTTAGTTTATTTTGTTTATATAAGCATTTGAGAAAATGACATCTTGAAGATGTCTATATAATATCTTGCAGTACATAAATAAAAAATAATAAATTAGGTAATGTCATCTGTTCTAATATACAGCTGCTCTACATAACTTTTCAACATTTATTCTCTGAGACATCCGTGCCCTGAGCTCTAGCAGAAATAAAATCCAGATGCCCCCCCCCCCAAAATCTTACTGAGTCATTTTTTCCTTGGTTCTTCAGGTAGAAACACAGATAAGGTTTTGATATTTAAAATTACTTCCCAACAATGGGATCAGTTTGTGGGGAGCAAAGGAAAAAAGAAAATTCCTTACTGAACAGCATCACAAAGGTGATACAGGAACTGGCCCAAAATGCAAGTTCTTTTCCAAAACGTGTTTATGAGCATCTGTAAAAGTATAAAGCAATGGAGGTGTCTCCCCAGTTCACGTAGGGTGCAACCCAATTCTGAAAAGGCTGCAAGGTTTTAGTAATTCCAGAGTCAACCTCTTAAAAACAAAAACAAAACAAATAAACAAACAAGTATTGAAAGATTGAAAAAAGGATAAGGAGCCAAAAAGATGATAGAGTTTTAAAATCTGCTGCTTCCATGAGTGACAGAGCACTGGCTTTGTATCTTCCTTTCTAGACCTTGGGTATTTAGTTCCATTTAGTCTACCCATTTCTAAAGACTCAAATTTACAATGAAGATGTTGGTCTCGTTCTTTAGCATGAAATCATCTTTCGTCGATATCCTGGAAATATTAATCTGCCTCTCCCTAAAGAAAGCACAGCTGTAAAGATCCAAAAGTAAATATAGAGTCCTTTAGAAGTCCATTCTACCTTCCTTGGAGTAACTTCATACTATGCAGCAGAAAGTCATGAGCTATTGGTTATACATTACTTTCATAGGAAGGCCAGAGAGGCCAGAACTAACCAAACTATTTCCCATGAAACTCCAAGCCATTCAACAAACCTCACCATTAACTGTTTCTAAAAATTAATTATTTTAAGCCAAAACAGTCCTCTGTCAAAAGTCTGTCTCAAATTTCTGTGACTTAGCCCTGGTAAGTGGAATAATTCTTCAGCAGTATAGATCAGTCATGAACTATTCTTTGCCTAAAATAAAAAATAAATTTTCTTTCCCAGGAGACGTGGTTGTTTTTGTTCTTCTCTCTCTGGATAGACTTCAACTTTGCTTTTCATTGGAACAAAAATTACATATCACAGATTGAACATGGAAATAACTCAAAACCAAAGAAAGAAGAAGGTGGAGAATTAAGTCAATATGTTACTCACAGAAACATAAACCAAGATAGCCAACCAGTCTAGATTCTGAGTTTTATGATAGTACCAAAGTCAAGTAAATGTTGCCCTGCTATTAGCAGGCAAAGATCGTAGAATGTTATAATTCCATTGTTACTGGAATACTATGGAATTGCCTGTTGTAATCATTAACATACAGTAGTCATAAAATGATGGTAACCTCATCAAAGGAAGGCATGAAAAGATAACCAGTGGAGGTGGACATTCAATACTACCTGTGTCTCTTCAGCAGATGCTGAGATAAATGAACCAAAGTGGAAAATTATTTGCAGTCATCAAGTGGAGTGTCTGGTATAGATGGTAATTTCAGATGTGCTCCCTAGTGAATTGGAGGGAAACTCAAAAGGTCTGCTTGGAGTACTATGCAGATACTACATATTATTCCATGAGAAAGATGTGTAAGAAGGTGTGGAACTTCAAGTGTGTTGTATGGAAGCTCTAAAAGAACTAAGAGCAGATCTCAATCAGAGATGAGACCCATTGGGTAATGGGAATATTTTTGTAAGAGGAACTGCTCCAGTGGGAGGAACAGATACAGATACAGAGTTTTCCAAGAATCAGAACTAGTATTTTTATAATTGGAAACAAGAGCCCTTAAGCACATCAAACCTAAATGTACCAAATATCAAAAGTGCATTTAGCAAAAAAGAGTTCTGACCCTCAGGTTTCTCAGCCAAGCCTGCTAAACTAGTTTAGAAGGAAGCAACAGGTAAAATATTACTAGATATGCTGGTGTCAAGTGGAATTTTCTTACATATGTAGGTTTATATAGTATTGCAGCTCCCTGCACTGAAGATTTTCTCTGTAAGTAGCAAAGAATGGTATCTTGAGTGCACAGTTGCAATACTCGTCATTGCAGCACTGATGTTAAGGACTTGTTTGACACCTTTTCGCATCCTCAAGTTCAGAAGAGCCTCCTGAGTGAGTCATTGTCTTTAACTGGTAACTGAGTTATGCTGAAGCAGTTTTAAAATTATTCTCATGCCTCCTGTGGGAATAGAGATCATTGCCTGCATTGCAACAATCTCTGCTGAGACCTGAGACACAGCTGCTGGTCTCACTGCTGAATAGGATCTTTTCAACCCACCTGGGGTAGGATATCACCACACTCACCAGAATTCTGTCAGCCTATGCTTCCAAGAATGATGCTGGAAATTTCTCTTTTTTCCTCTTATTCTTTGAATCAGATGAAGTCCTCTAAAACCTCTGAAATTTTGGAGAATTTTCCTTGTTTACTAGACTGCTTTACTAGAGGCAAGAAATCAGCCCGATTCCAGTGCTGGCTATACTTTCTAACATAGTTTACTTGAAATGTGAGCTTTGACTTCACAGAATCATAGAATGGTTTGTGTCGGATGGGACCTTTAAAGTTCATTATGTTCCAGCTTGTCATGCCAAAGGACACCTTTCACTAGACCAGGTTGCTTCAGAGCTCCATCCAGTCTGCCCTCAAACACTTCCAGGGATGAGGCTTCCACAGCTTCTCTGGGCAACCTGTGCCAGTGCCTAACCACCCTGACATCTCATCTTCCTAACATCTCATCTAAACCTGCCCTCTGTCAGTTTGAAACTATTCCCCCTTGTCCTGTCACTCCATGCCCTTGTAAAGAGTCCCTCTGCAGTTCTCCTGTAACCCTTTTAGGTACTGGAAGGACTTGCTTCTTTTATTCTTTTCAATGGACTAAGAGAAAACTATTTCAAACAGCTGATGAAATATTTACAGTAAATTTCTTGATACTGATGGGAAACTACCCAGGTACGAGGGGCATTGAGATCCCAGCTGTCTGACAGAAGGGACTGAGTAGCACTAATAACATTGCCCTACCCCTTATGGAACAGGCAGAAAAATTATAGGGACATTCGAGACATTGTCAGACTCCAAAAGGACACAGTTGAGCAAGACCTCTTGTGTGCGTCAACATGGGATCCCAACTGTACTCCAAAAGTTAGAATTTTTCTAAAAAAACCAGGATTACACACGATAAAACTAATGAGACGGATCCATCATTGAGAGTTTACATGGTGGTTTTGGAATGTTGCCATTTTTTAAAATGATACCTCACATCAGTGAGGTGCGTATGGGGGGTGGATGTAAAACATGATCAAAACAGAAGTCTATTGGTACCCAGTGTGAATTCTCTGTGAGAATGCACAGATCATTACACAAACTGAAATGTAAAGGAAAATTGGGATAATTTTTTGTAACACTTATGAATATATTATGTCATTATATTTTTTTTTTCTAGTTAGATTCCAACTGAAAAGAAAATTGATACATTCCACTAAAGTGACGCACAGGCACAGTCTTGCCCTTGCTCTGAGAATATTCGAATTTGTAAAAGATTAGAAGGGTGAAAGTGAGCTATGAAACACCAGTCAGATGTTTTTACTTTCTGGACAAAAAGAAGGGGTCAGGAAGTAGAGAAAGTTGCTGTCCTATTTCCCTCTCAGAGAGAGAAGCTGCATTTCGTGAAGCTAGACTAAATGCACCTGGATATAGAAAACTGTATAGGAAATTGCACTTCCTTATTATTACCAGTTCCTGGCAAGAGCAGGTTTTGCCCCAGACTTTCTACCAAAAACTGTAGTAGAAGAGCCAAAAGAGAAGTAATTAATTTTGATTTCTGATGGGATCTCTCTTTCCAGAAACTGTAATCCCAGAACCAAATGGCTAAAGACAAGTTGGTATTTTGAAAAAGAAATGAAAACTGATGTATTTTCGTAGTCAACTTGAGGAAAAATGTACCAGAAATAGATTTGTTTACAGAACAGTTTCTACCATGCAAAAGAAGGAGGGAAGCATCACTGTCTTGTAGTGTGTTTGCAGGCTATGAAAAAGTAATGCAAACATGATATTGTCTCTCTGTCACAGCTCTCCATCACTGCATGGTGCTGGTCTCCTTTGCTCCCTTTTTCCATTTTCAAAGAAAAGAGTAGTTTTTACATTGTCACGTCTCACATTCAGAAAGAACTCCTGTAAATAACTGCAAATCTCCTTTCAAAAATTCACCTCTAAACTGTCTTGTTCCAAGATGCCTACCCAAAAACCTGGCAAAAGTTGGGCTGTTCATGTGCTGTGACTGCTGCCTAACACACTGACCAAAATGCAAGAAAGTTTCCCGGTGATTTCCCATCTACCTGAATATGTCGATTATTCTGAACTTACAGCACCAAAAAAATAAGCATCTTTTTCACAAATATGGCCCCTTCCTTAACATGCCGTGGGGAGAACAGGGAAGCACTGCAATTTCCATGGCTGGAGAGGGGTGTTTCTGACTGATTTTCCTATCCCATGAACACAAGGTGGTGCTGATGCTCCTGGCACCAGTGCTGATTCACCACTTCCCCAGGAAGCCTCACTTGGGTGGTGGTAGCTGATGTGCAGCTGGTGTACCAGATATTTAATTTGCCTTAAATTAATTTTATGAAATAATATATTAAGATAAAACGTTTCATTTAAAATTAAACTTGTTTGTTTGTTTTGATGAACTGAAAAAAAAATCGATTTCCAACTGACATAGAGAAATATATTCTTCATTATTTTGGTTTGAACCCCAAATAAAAACTAATTCTAGATCATGACTGAAAAGGAAAAAAGACTCAAGAGCATCCATATATTTTCAGTTCTTAGGGAAAAATTGAAGAAACTCACCCAAACTCACATGGAAGAAACATGCAAAATGTATCAATAAGTATACTCCTGGGTAATTGAAAAGAGCCAGAGGTTGAAAAGATTAGTTTAAATGCTTTCCTGCTCTTAGAGGGAAGTTCTCTGGTGCTTCAGAAAGGTGTACCTAGGCTAGAAGATTAAAGAAACCTTTTACTAAGAAAGACGACTATTAAAAAAAAAAAATTGAAAAATATTCAATGAAAATGTTTATTCCAGAATATGGATGCATGCTAAAAGAGGTTTGAGTCTATCAGCTTGCCCGTTAGAGTGGAACTAAGGCAAAGAACTTTTGAAGAGAGATTAAACTTCCAAATAGCAGGGATCATTTCTTTCCTAAAGGAAATAATAAACTTCTCATTGCATTGAAAGCTGCCACTGAGGAAGATAAGGAACATGAAAAACAAAGGCATGTTTGACAGAGTATTTTGGATCCATTGTTTCATCAATCTTATGGTTAGCCTACAGTTTAATTTACTGCATAAGAAAGAAATCATAATAAGGATCTTTTTTCCAAATACACTATATAGACATAAATTCCTTTCTTCCATATTTCTCTTTCAGGTTCATCTGATAAATATATAATTATTGTGATAGTAAGAAATTTTGACTCAGAGTGCAGTGCAATATTTTTTGAGGCACTTGCAAATGAACATATTTTATGAAGGATAATCTACCCAGCCTGCTTCTTTTTTCCTGTTCCCTTATATTACATAACACTCCCCTGTGTTCCTGCTGCTTTTCTTCTTTCTTATATTTTTGCTGATCTCTGTTGCTTATGTATTTACTTTTCCCTTAGGAAAGTATACAAAAACAAGACCTAAATATCTTAATCTCTTCAGCTTAATTAGACATGAAAGTAACTCTGGCCTCATTAAGAAATGTCCTAAAGCAACAGGTAGAATGAAATAAGAGGAGTTTGAAATCTGATCCTGAGATCAGCTTGTCAGACAGTCCTAGTTATTAAAGAAGCCTGGGAAATAGTTACTGTAGAGAAAAACTAAATGCATAGTATAAATCTCAGTGGAAGAGATGACTAATTAGAGATAATTATACACAGATTTCTTGCATTAAAAGTGCTTTAAAACATAAACATTCAAATTTTACTTAGGCTCCCAAGTGCTTCCTAGGAGGCAAGGTTGCAAAAAAAAAGTCTTTTAAATTATTTCAAATGCTTTTAAACCAAATGGTTTTTAAGAGGTATCTCACTGAAATCTGTGATTGCCTTCAGTTCACCTTCAGTTTAGTAAGAAACTGCAATAAAATTTATGGCCTAAGTTAGTATTCTAATTACCCTATAACAAAGGTAATCAAGTGTCTTGCAGGACTAATTTGTTGCCATTCTCTAGCAACTTCAAAACCTGTACCCAAAATTCATTTGATAGGAAGACACTGAACTGTCTTCAGATCTGAGATTGAAACTGTCAGAAAATTGACAGGGACATAAAAAAGGATGCTGTGCTAAAAAATATGTTATCTGTGAGACTGAAAACAACAAACAAACAAAATCAAAACAGAAACTCAACCCAAACAAACCTATAAACGTACAACTTAGGACACAATCTATTAGCAAATTTCTAGAATATTTATTGAAAATTCTAAAAGTCAGTGTAGAAGACTGTCAGATATCTTAATCCTTCAGTATCACACTGGAGCAGAGAGAGAATTTCAAATTCCTACAGTGGAACTCCATTTTTCTTCCAGCGCTAAATTTGTTATCAAAATCTATCAAATATCTCCCATAAAAACTTCAGGTCAATACTATACTGTGAAACTTATTAATGTAGGGTTTTTTTGAGATAGTAACTTAAGACATCACAATTTGCACAAATGTTTATGAGAATTGCACAGTTATCATGTGGGTGTTCAGGAAAATCTGTATATGCTAAAATGCTCTTTATTCAAGATTCATTGAGAAGAATTGAAAGTTTTTAATCTTTTGAAATACTGTCAATTTATAAGGTTCCTTTTAGAAAAACAAGGGCACACAGCAATCATCCATTCATCCACGTATCTTCTTATTGCACATTCACGTCAGAAGAATATGTAACACCTCTGTTAACAACCCAAACAGTAGGCAGAGTGTACACTTGGGAAGTTTGAGTTAAAAAGGCAACAGGCACACACCTGAACATGGGAAATTCCAACTTTGATATTAGGAGAAAAGTTTTCCCCATGGAAATAATAGAGCAGGTTGCCTAGATAGCTTATGAGTTGGGAATATTCAAACCTGAAAGGTCCAGGCTCCAAGTGGGGTTTAGACCACAGATTTCTTGAGATCCTTTCCAGCTTATTTTGTAATTCTATGATCGATCACGTTTTTCATTAGACTAAAAGAAAACAGGATAAAAATACTTTCATATAAAACACAGTCACTCTATTTATTACAGACTATACCTTTTAATTGATTCAGCCCATTCTTCCAGCGAGATAATAGTACTGAATAGCCACAGAAAATAGAATAATTTTTTCAGCACTTCACTTAAACTTCGAAAAGTGGAGTTTACATCATCGTTGTCCTTCCAGCCCACTAGTGTCTTCTAGTTAGTGTCATTGCTACCAGCTTATATTGAAAGAGATCAGTGACTCTGAGTAGGGAAAGAGCTAGAATATCTCACTTGCCATAACAGTAGTGAAAATTTAATCACTGTGAAAACTTTTAGAAGGAGAGGTTCCTTAACTGGCCAAATCTCGGTTTGATAACTAGGATTCGTACTTTGCTGCTAGGCATGCCAATAGTTTGAAGCTAGTAATAGCACATGTACAAGTTTAATGTTCTCACTATTTATCTTATTTTCACTGCTTACCATCAGAACATACTGACAGTGATGATGGGGATAGAGAGTCAACTAAAGCAAAGAGTGTGGACACCCGTGATCATAGAAAACACACTGCAGTGCAAGTAAATACTGCAGGTGGCTATAAAAATGTCAGGAAAAGGCAATGAATTTACAACATTTGTCTTACCAGTAAAAGGTGGAATAAATAGAATATTGTGGCCACTTTTGTTCTATAACCGTTTTCTTAAGCAGAAAAGAATCTTTTTTGAGGCAGTCTTTAAGACGGAATGGAATTTGACAGCTATTATTTATCAGACAGTAATAATCTGTAATTGGAAGGTATCCAACTCTCACAGTGTTATAGCAGATAATTACAAAAACATTCTGATAATCATTAATGCAGTTTGAGGGTACCAGTTGCAGAAGGCTGGATCCCCCATTCCATAGCACATTTTTAACTAAAAGTTATATGATGAAAATGTTAGCATTCAAGGCTGCTAGCTCTTCTCTGCTAATTTACATTTATATTCTTAATGTCTCGATCGAGCCTAGGGAAATTTAAAACTCTATTTCATTTATGCTAACTTCTACAGAAATCCCAATATGCACAGAGGTTCCTGGATTGCAAGGCTAGTTAGATGAGAATGCAGAAGCTAAACGTAATTGCTGGGTGGTTATGATAGTTAAATATGTACTGTCAGTTTTGACTTTTGAAATCCCTATAGACATAAACCTACTGTTCTAAAAAAATATGAAATAACAGGGTAATGACTTAAAATATCTGTAAAACAAACAGTGTGAGTTTACAGTGTTTTTGCAGATACATTTGAAACTGTTGCAGCACAGCAACACTGTGTTTGGCTTTTTCAGAAGTTTCTTTGGAGAGTTAGATAATTTGATCTCTCCTTTTTTCAGCTTTTGAATGGATTGCAAATTGCAAATACATGTGCAGCCATTTTAGCAGTCCAGATTGGGTCGTGTTCTGGCAGGCTTTTGTGAAGTGCTACAGTTTTACAATGCTAATGCAGCATTAATAGGCACCCATTTACTGGCTGTCATCAGTTCTGAGCAGAAAATTCTGATGCAACTTCTTTAAAAATAACCCATTCAGAGATCTGGATAGAGAAATCTTGGTCACCTACAGAAATCCCTGCACATATATATATATATATATATATATATATATATGACTGGGCATTGATGGGCTCAGGATGAGTAAGAGCTGATAATTGTGTTACACAGTGATTTAGTGCCTTAGGTCTGCCTGCAGTTTCTGCCAGGCTTGTTACTCCACACCTGAAGTTCTGACCTGCCTCAACCCTATGGAAGCTCTGTAATGCATACTCATTAAAAAAT
Organism: Empidonax traillii; assembly: GCF_003031625.1. NCBI lineage: Eukaryota > Metazoa > Chordata > Aves > Passeriformes > Tyrannidae > Empidonax > Empidonax traillii. The sequence continues at coordinate 1,088,372 of NW_020955213.1, read as the reverse complement.
AAATAAAGTATATAGGCTTTAAGTGATCAGAAGATTCTGTTAATACGTGTCTTGCACAGGTAAAACTGCACCAGTAAAAGGCATTAGAGAAGTTTGAGAATAAATAAATTAAAAGTGATTATGAAATATGCATGGGGCATTTATGTAAAACCATATTTTCTGCAAGGTAATCTCGTATGGAATTTATAGTACAGTATATCACCAAAGAGAGAAACTGGAGAAAAGGTTAATAGCTGGACTAATTATAAATCCAGATATATATAATTCAGCCTCCTAAGCATCATCACACCCTTGCACTCTAAGTAAGAAGTTATAAGGGAAATACTCTTTTGGAACATATTGGTCTTTTTTGTAATATTTATTAGTATACTAGCATTTAATTCAATATTTATAGGTTTCTGACACGCATCTCATTTGTTTGATACATGGTTTTTATCAGTAGTGCTTGGTGGACAAGCAAATACTTCAAGAAAGCAGAATGCAATGTAAATCTGCAATAGCCTTTGGGAAAATGTATTAAGTATGTAAACCTGACTAAATAACGTGTGAAGATATGGGGCAGTATGTCTACATATGCTACACTTGAGGTACATTTTAATGTTTCTGTTATTCATCTTAACTGCAAAATCTTTAATTTTAATTTTCACTGAACAGTAATGGATAAGAAACACAATCACTCTAATGTGAATGGAAACAAAAGTACCAGAGAGTTCCCTCATGGTTCTTTCACCCAAGGCTTCTTTATGTTGTTTCTATATTGGATGAGAAGAGGAGAATCAGTTTGAAACAATCTGACATAATATTTGGTATAAAAACTAACGACTGCATGAAAGGTCTGTTTATACATGAGTGAATTTTGTGCAATTAGGATGTTTACAAACTGATAAGCCCACATATGTGTGTGTTTGTATATACAAAAATAATAGGAAGCTGTAACGTGATGCAGAATTATTACTACACAGCTTGTGGTCTACTAATGGAATGTACATATAGTAGAGCAAGTCCTATATCTTGGAATTGTAGAATTTGGGAAGATAGGACCTTAAGCCCATACACTGTTTAAAGGAAGCTAATATCTGGCTGTGGAAATGCATAGGAAAAGTTTCTTGTGTGAGAATAAATCAGATCTGTCAATCTAAGTAGAAAAATGTAGAAATACTATGAGTCATGAGTAAAAATAATAATGACATATAGGCAGAGTTGAGAGATAAATGAGGAAGTGCAGTAATACTCCCTGAAACTGTGCTTTGCCATGTGAAATAGCTAAACAGTATCATCTGACCAAATTTTTACAGCTGAGGATTTAGTGCTCAGATTTAAATGCATTATTTTGTCCCTCTTTCAAAGATCTTGCTTTACTATAACTGCCACAATTCTCAATTGTTTGATAATTTTACACAGGTTGTCACAGAAAGGTAATTTTTTTTTCAAAGACCTCATCAGAGATAAGTAGATCTTTTGCTAGATAACCTATCAAATGCAGAAGAGCTTCTGTTCCATAAAACTTTCAGTGGTAGTGGAGAACAAAAAATTACAAACATTTATTTATTCTCAAAACTAGCAACAGTGACAGCTAGCCAAGCCTCTCATAACTGCAGACAAATGCAATGGCTTTCAACCTTTGGGATTCACTACTGATATTCTTTCTGAATTCTGTTCCCTCAGTCCTTGCTGGAGATAAAAGCAGGAGGACCAGAACTGATGGAATGCAAGGGGCAAGGGTCAAAGGAGTTACTGCAGCGAGTTCTGCTGGAATCAATTTTTGCAAAGGGGAAATAAAAAAAATGTCTGACCTACCTTGCAGTTACTGCTTCGTTACTGACTGATGAAGGGGGATTAATGCAAGATAAGACTTGTATGTCACTGTTTGGGAATCACTGACTTAGGAATCACGCACCAACTTAGATCTCTCCAAATTTAGTTCTACTCCCAGCTTGGCAACTAGACCATGTACCAGACTACATTTTTTCATCTGTTAGAACAACACTGACCTTTACAAAGAACATTAGTCTCTGTTAATGAAAAGTACATCACAGAGTGAGAAAAGTTTCTATTGTTATTGTGTGGAACAGAAGAGAAAATTGTAATAACTAATAACTTTACAAAGAAAAATACAAAAGAAAATAACTTTTGACATTTAGCTGCATGAAGATATGTAAATAATGTTTAAGGTAAAGATTCTTTTAAACCAATATACCATTCTTTTTAAAAGCACTTGGCAGCAATCTATTTTCAAGAAATTTAAATTTTTACTTTCAAATGTGACCAAAAAAACCCTTCAAAAACCAGTCAAACAAACCAAATTTTGCTTCAGTTGATAATCTCAAACAGGCCTCCTATAAACACGAGCACTAAATCTTTATCTCATTACCTCTTTCCTTGTTAGAAGCTAAATGATACTTCTTCCCATTGTAAGAGGAATGAAGAGTATGCATTTTCTGAGCTGCTGAAGCTTGTTATTGAAATTAAGCTTTATGACACTGCTGTTTTCCATACTTGGACCCAGTCTATTGGATTTGTGTGGCTGCTTCCAGAAATAAGAAGGGCAAATGTCAATGCATTTTCAAAAGTAAAGGCAAGGAACAGGTTGTTAAATGGGCTGAGTTAAGCAATCTCCTCGAAAGGACACCTACTAATACAAGTGGTATTGTGGAGGAGCTTGTCCTAATGTGCTCCTCCGTTTCTGTGACAGCACAGTCCCAACTCAACAATGTCATTTCCTTTTACATTTAATACCTTTGCATCTCTGTGGTTTTCAGTAAGATTGATTCCTTTAAAAAGGCTGGATGGCAAGGAACATCTCAACCCCTTCACTCATCTTTACATAAAAGAATGTGTATTTCAGTGTTTATGAAGTGGTGAGAAAGTACTGCTTCTATTTTCCAAAGAATTCTTGTCAATTTTCCTTTCCATGTGTTATAAACCATATTGATGTGAATGCCTTCTGAAGTTACTCAGTCAAAAAAGTAATTCATTTCAGTAGAATGATTTCTGAGGCACATCACTGCCCTGTAGACTTTCATCATATTCCTTTCTTCACATGAAAAATGAGTACATTTCTAAACTGCAATTTTAAATATTGAATAAGGTTCCTGATATCAATAAGTTTGATTATTCTAGACATAAGCTTACAAAGTGTTGAACACTATTATTATCAAGGTACAAAGCAAGTGTGTGCAGCCTTTTCAATGAAGCATGCAGCACTTTGGAGGATTGAACCCTAAAGAAAGAGGATTAACAGTTTACAGGAATTAATATAGAGAGACAGAAGCCAAGATATTACATAAGCCCAATATCTGGCCTTTTAGATTATTTAGATATCTTAATTTAGAAAGATATTTTTAATTTATATTAAAAATGCACTCATAAATCAATAATTTTTATCAGTTTAGTCATGTATCACATCTATTTCATAATGTTCATATTCCCTTGGATCAAGGAGTTGGCAGCTCTGGATATTTAACACTTCATTAACACACAGTATTAGCGTGTAATAACAGGTTATACTGACAACAATATGCACTTTGTAATTTGACAACATTCGTTTAGAATTAGCAACAGAGGCTGAGCTGGGAAGCAATTACATTATAGATGGCATGGCAGGGAAACCCAGATTTTTTTGTACTTTATCAAAAAAATTAATTTAATAATTTAAGGTCCTGTAGAGCTTATATGTTCCCTTCATATTTTTACATGAATGCTATGGAAGTAGATGACAATGGAAATTAGATATATGATTACAGCCCCAGCTGCCACTGCGGTTTGTCTGCATTTTAATGTGTGCTAATTCTAGAGAAAAAAAAAGAGTTTAATTCTGTAACCAGTAAGTTTTCCACTTTAGGTTTTCCTTTAAAAGTCAAATGAAATTCTGATGGGGAATGGGCACATGTTTATCTTTCTGCTGTATATGTATCATCTTGGTGCTTTAATGTTGTAGCTAAAAATTAAGTCATATTTGTTGAGCACTTTGATAAATGACAAATGCACTTGTTTGTGAATTATGATTTCTGTTCTGGAAGTTGATTTGAACATATTTAATATGTGCTTTGATTCTTACAGCTCTTTATCTGCTACTTTATTTCAGTAAAGTTTTCTTCTTCAAGGATTGCAAGCTTTGAGATGGATTTGCCTAGGGTATTCTGATTCATCTTATTCTAGTGTGTTTGCCTACTCACATAGTTGCCATGCATTGAAAATTGTTTTCTTTTCATCAAGATCTTTTTCTTTCTATGAGGTATAATTTTATTTACTTTTTTACTTTTCTTTTGCCCTTTCTTTCTGGTTCTTTTTGATAACTCATTTAAAGGAAGCAACATTTTATTTAATGCTGTTGTAAACCATCACAGAATGTATTACTAAAGTGTAAATTATTCCACTTTCATGAAACACTAGAGGAATTGTAATCATACAAATTCTGTAAAGTCAATGGAATAAATTGATTGAATGACAGAAAACAATATCCTCTCATTTCACTAATCTAGAGCCTACAAATTAGATAGCAAAACATCTGTAAGCACTGATGAGCCTTGTTTGCAGGTAAGTACTAAAGGGCCAATAGAAAGCAGGTAAATCTCTGAAAACCTCAAATTATTTGCATGGGCTGGTTTAGGCTTTATTTGGAATTGCTTCAATCTGTGTATCTGAGAAAGTAAGACATTGGAAAGTGGTTCCGTAAATAACGCTGTGGCATTTTATATCTTGCCACAGTGATTCCAGACTATGCTACTTTACTTTAAAAATTGAAAAACAAATGGTGCCTGTCTGTCAGGGTCAAAATTAATTCTGAGGTCTAAAGATCAAGGTCTCAAAACACCATAATCTAGTCCAAGATTGTCAAATAAGAAAACTACAGAATTTATTTTTTATATAATCCCACTGTTTTAAAATTAAATGATCAATTTTATCTCCCCTTAAGGAACACATAGAGAAGAAAATATTTTGTAATTAAAAAGTTTAAGGCAAGGTCTGGATTTTTGTGTTCCTAATGTGAGAAGTACTAAGGATTTACTTCAGCAGGAGACCGCAGAATGGCAAACGAAGGCCCAAGTTTTGAGAAGAGATTATAAAAATGTCTTTGTATCTTGGATTTTCATCCTCTGAGTTTCTTTATTTTGCCTAGAATTCTCGTCTTTCTGTAGCTATCCAACTAGGAATTAACTGCAATTGGAAAGAATTCATCAAGAATAGACAATTACATTTCTAATCCAATATACAGAATAAAATTCCGTTCAGTCTCCAGTTTTTGTTGGCCTAACTGGGAGAAACACAGCAGGAAAATTACTTTTGTCACTGAAATATGCCCAGGGAGCAGCACTGCTGAGTAAGCAAACATCAAATTTGTAATGACCTGGATACGCTCCTAGATTGATAAACGGTGCATAATAAACTGAACAGCTCACCAAAACAATGGTGACTTTTTAAGTCAGTTTTGAGACATTCTTGCATGTGTCACAGTTTCCCTTTAGCTCTTGAACAAGTTTTTCTTGCAGTTTGCAGTCCTCTTGAAAAATAATGCTGATCTGCAGTATCCTCAGAACAGATACATTTAACCTATGTATTGCTCGTGCTTTCTACGGCTACTGAGGATCTACGATAGCTCTGTTAAGTTCTCTACTAGTCTGAGTAATATTTACTCCATATTTTCAAAGGGTTTCTCTATCTGATATGATATACAAAAGAAAAGGCATAACAAGCAAGGAAAGGTTTAATCTGGCAGCTATTCATAGGAAAATGTACACTGTTTTATTCTTTAACTTTCTACAGACACTGATCTGCTTATTACAAGATTTCCTACTATTATTCTCTGAGAGCTGTCTAAAGAAGAGATCCACAAGCCATTAAAATCCATTTCCATGTAAAATGAGACTTAATAGTAGGTCTTTTGGTTTTTAGGCTACATCAGAATAGGAAATCAGTACAAAAAATAGAAGGAGTCTCCCTTCTTCCTAAAGGTGAACACTGATTCTCATCTTTGATCGTGAGAACATGTTTCAGTTTATGGTTGGGAGATAGGCTCATTTTCTTTTAGTCCTGATAGAAGCTATCCATCTCTGCTCTGGGAGCCACACATCTGCACCTTCAGACAGAATGCTCTGTCAATTGGTTAAGGCAGCTGTGATGGAAATTTTTATCCAGAGGACATTTCAAATACAGAGAAGCAGCACCATGCTGACATCAGACATAAGTGCAACTGAAGCCATGCAGCTGGCATAAACAATGTGCCTTCCCACTACCTCTAGCCATGGCAAGACACCAGCTCAGATAACAACAGTCCTGTCCATAAAAGCTGCTCCTCAGAGTTGAAATGGACAGTATTTATATTCCTTTTCTACTGTGTGGTAGAGGAGTAACTGATGTGTAAATAAAACAGTTGGGATTGTACCATGCAAAGAAAATTAGTAATTCTTGTCAGTGGTCTTCAGCAACAGTCGAAAGACACGTAATTCTCATTGCAAGTACCCCAGCTGAGCACTGCCAACTGTATCACAGCAATGCTTGGTGACGTAGATTTCCACATCATTAATAGCAGAGTAACTACTATTAAGTGAAGGCTTTATCAGCAGCTTTGAGAAGGAGGCAAGGATATAAAAAGGGACAGTGAGAAACTTAATCCTGTTTTTAAATAATGACACTTGAAGGTCATGGCATTGTAGCACTGAGAAAACTCCAATGCCACGTCTGCTCCCCACGCAAGCACACCTTCTAGTGCTGTGAATTCAGACTTCCCACAGTACTAAAATTTTAGATTACTGTATCATCTGAGATATGCTTCAATCTATAAATATAAATAAGTCCTTTAGCTTGATAGAGCATCAATGAATATTGAGAAGTGAATATCATTCCATTACTATACTCAGTTTATTCCTTTTTGTTATCTAAGAATTCTGATCTGTAGTCCTTTGCCCTTGCTGAATTGATGTTCCAGTATTCACAGTATTTTGATAACTTGTATTTTAAAATCTATTTGTTACATCTATTTCTCTCCCCCCCAAATTTGTCATCCACATGGAAAATATAACACTGCAACCCTAAGTTAAAAGATGAACATATTGAATTGCTGTTTTGCAGCAATATATTTTCACAGCATTATCTGTGGTTGGCCTATGAGTCAGCCCAAATTAAGGCTCCCTTTTGCTGTGCACTGAGCACAGTAGAAGAGTATCTTGGGACTTAAGACAATCTCAAGAAAACCCCACATACACGTATGAGATGTACAACTAACGTACCATTTAATGTCTTGTTTTATATTTATTGTTTAGGGAAATGGATCTCCATGGATAGACATGAAAATCGCATGACTGACAAGATTCAGCACAGGACCCCTACCGTGGAATCTCCACCTCCTTCTCTGCTATCACTCCACCTACACCTCCAGGTTCTCCCTCGAGTGCTTTCTCATCCCTTGCTCATCCTAGAACCCCACTCTGTGTTTCACAGATCACTAACATGGAAACAAGATGAGGATGGTCCTCACATGCAAAAACACCCCATCTGCAGCACACATTTAACCACGTCTGCAGCACGTGCTTTAGCCTCTCTCCCAGTCCCTCTCATAATTCCATGGCTAATATGCTTCCGTTCGATTCAATGATTTTGGAAGGTGCAGGATTTGGTCACAACTGTTCATTAGATTCCAACATTACAATACTAAAAATGCCAGCTGTACAGAAGAGGTTATAGTGAAGCAATGAATGACTTGATTAGTTTTCAAACTATTTGAAAAATTATGATTCCACTAACACTTCTTAATCTGCATATCAGTTTTTTCTAGACGCCTTCCGCTTTTGCTGATATCAGGAGGACAAGATGAAGAACATCCAATATTAGGAAAATTTCTACAAAGCAGACTGATCTTAAGGATATTTCACAAAAGCAAAAAATAGTTTCTTTTTTATACATTGTCTGAATACAGAATGTTGTTTTAAAGACATTTAAGTCCAACTCACCATAGCTTAGATAGGATATCGAGACTTAGCTTTATTTACTTTATTCAACTACTCCTCAGAATTATCTTACTTCATCATTAGCTGACTGCAAGTTTTGTGTATTCTTTTTAACTCCATTTGTCTACTAATAGTGTCATGTCTTGTTTTGTCATGTCATGTTTTCAGGTCTTGCAGCTTGCTGTTAATGGAGAATTTTTCTGGCTATTCTGTACAGTATTTTCCATTTTAGTGGTAATGCCATTGATCTAAGACTTTCCATCATGCACTAAGAAATATTACTGGTATAGATCTCTGTTTCTTTATAAAGATCCATAATAATTTGCCAAAAAATTCTCACAACCACGGAAAAATTACATTACTGTGTTCCTATATCAGAAGAGAAAGTAATTCTAGAAGTGCTAAAGTAACCCAAGTTATAAGAAATCTTATGAAAATATTACTGAAGTATTAGTACAAGAGTTTAAATAGGCTGTGAGTAGCTATTTTAAGAAATAACTATGGGATATTTTTAGACACCCAGCCCTCTATGCTGGAGTTTTAAAAACTCATGTCACACAAAGTTAATAATCTTGTACAATAAAATTTTTTAATAATAACGAGAAAAGGGAAATAGGGAAGGTGTGCACACTCTTTCCATTTAATCCAAGTATGCCAAAAGGGAATTTTACATTAAAGTTTTCAAAAGATATCTGGCATTTAAACTACATGCAGAACTTTTATGCCATTTGAAAATAAATACAAGATGTATAGAATGCTTTGTTTGAACCCAGTAAACAGTAAACCTTGTGACAGTAAAACTTACTAAAATTTGCATTACAGGAATATCAATGAAGTTTCAATGGGGACAAACCCAAAATGTGGGTTCTCCTTGGAGTTCTGCCATGGAGATATGAAATGTCAAACCACCAAATGGAATAAGATGTCATGTCTATTCTTAACATCTTAGGACCCCACTAAGGTTTGGCCACTCTCTGGGGAACACAACAGTGAACAGCACAGGAATCAGCACATGCCAGAGACTCGTTATTTCATATTTAAAAAGAATATAAAAGAAAATCAATGAGTGGAAATACAGAGTTCTCAACTTTTTATGGTGGAAAACCACACATAGAAATCTAATTCAGCTCTGAGTGTCAGGCTTAACTTTGAATGACCTGATTTTGGCCAAATGTGTCACAACTTTAATGTTATTTAAATGTAGGGGGTTTTGTCTGTGAGTGTTAGCAAAGCCCTTGCTGCTTTAGATAAGCAGATGACATTCCATTCCTCTTCGTTTCCCTCATTAAAGCAAAGAAGTTGAATATTAATGAGTGTGGAGAATTATGTTGTCATGCATGTTAGTCTAGAAAATATAAATTCATCTCATAAAAATGTCAAGGGATCAAAGAAGGTTTTTACTGTTAATTGGAAACAAAGTGTCAACAGTGTCCTGATTTAAAGGGCACTCAAGGATGATAAGGGAGGGTCGGTTTTCAGTTGTTTTTTTGTTGTTTGCTTTTTTTTTTTTCAAAAAAGAAACATAATTAGGTAGAAGTGGAGTTATTAGTACTTCTTTACTAAAATCCTTTTCATTGCCTTGGCATTCAATGTGGTGTTCCCAATGTTCAAAGTGATATTAAAAATAAAAAATATAATATTGCAAACATACTTCAAAATTAATAAAAGTGGTATTTTTATAGCCAAAAGCATGTTGCTTTTAAATCTACACATTGAATGCAACTAGTATGCTTCTGTTGCTCTTTTGATAAAGAAGCTTAAAAATAGCACATTTCACTTGTGGCTAATTAATAGACAGAAAATAACAGAGGATCACCTCCCTATTTTGGATTCCTGTGCTCAACCCTAATTGAAGCAGTAAAAATTAATTCTGTATTTGCTTAGCAAGCCTAGAAATGCCAAATTTCTTGCATACACACATGCTCACAGCGGAACAACTGACTGAGGGAACGATTCCATGTTAACTTTCTTTTTAATTGAGTATACAAACTGTAAACTCTAAGGGTCAGATCTCTCACTTTTCTGATTGAGAAACTCTGTACCTTTACCAAATGTAAGGTCATTACTGTGGGTTTCTTTAACATTCCTTGGTTGCAGCAGTCTTCAGATAAATCTTACAAAAGGCTCTTATTCTTCACTGTAGCAACATTACATGTTAATTCTTATTCTCATATGAAGAGAAATTTGATAGAAAAGGGTGAAAACCTGTTCTTTACATTCACCCTGAGGAGACAGTGCTGAAGTCAATAGTGGATATTGGCAGAACTATATGAAACCTTCTTGGTCATTTTAATGTGATCTCAAATGTACAGCTTAAAAGTTATGAAGCCATATAGTTTGGTCAATCAATTAAAATGTTCTAATATGTAATTATTAACAAGGCAAAATCCAAACAAAAATATCCTGTATGCTCTTCCGCACGCATCATTTGAAATATTATGAGAATAAATTAATACCATTTTATAAGTATTCCATTTTACTAGAATACCTGGTAATAACAATAACAAATAATTAAAATCAAAAGAAATAGAACAGAATAGAAATTGAATAGAAAAAATACAAAAATAGCACAGAAAGCATTACTGCTTAGAGCGGAGTTGTATGAACTTTTTTTTTTCAGTAGTAATAGAATTTACATGATTACAACTGCAGTGGGTGTCATTAAAATTTTAACACTTGCCACCTTTTGTCATTGTAATTCTGCATATATTCAGAGACAGTGAATTTGGAGGTCTTATAGCATCTGCTGCTTCTATATAAGTTGCAAATTATATTTCATTATAAAATAATTTGAATGTTCCGCTGATAGGATTATTCAGCTGCCTGAACTTGCTGTCATCATTTTTCTTTGAACACAGATCCTCTGGGGCAAAGTCACCCCAAGAGGCTTTTCCATCACTGTTGTTCCAACCCGAGAATTTTTTAGTTTCAAGTCCATTCCGTTAAGCTTGCAAAACAGCAAGTCAGGGAAAAAAGTCCCTTTTTCAAAATATTTTAGGGGAATATTTTAGGATGTGTATGAGCAATCACTCCTTCATGTAATAGGTAAGCTGTAGACAGGAGTCAATGGCTGAGCTCTCAGAGAGAGGACTTTTTTGTGAATCCTTGGGTGGGAAATACCCCTGTGCCTGTAAAGCCATCCAACAAGAGTCATCATTTCCAGCATGACATGAAACAAAATCTAATGTGGTTTCAGGCTGGTGAGGAATTAATAATTTTTTCTCCTCACTGCTTGAGACATAGAATCATGGAATCATTTCGCTTGGGAAAGACCCTTAAGATCACCAAGTCCATAGTAAAACACGAAGGGAAAAACCAAACTGTAGAGCTTAAGGAATCCATGTCAGGAGCACAAGTTTTTAGGCTTCACTTTCAGAGCAAGAGCTGCTGGACTCACAGTCAGGGAGGCAGCAGGGTGGCTCACTGTGCCAGGGCAATGCCAGGGAGACGTGGCTGCTCAAAAAGCATCATTGCAGCTGAGCAACCTGCACTGCCATGTGAGAGAGGAGACAGAAACAGCAGCTTTCTGCATGGATTGCCGTGTATTCCACAGTTACATCTACATGTGTTTGTATCCCAGCAGGTTTATCTGTCTAAATGGTACCCAAGGCTTCAGAACTGATGTCTAACCATGCTAGGACATACAAATGCTCTGACTTCTCCAGGAGGGCCCTGATATCTTGTACCAATAGCACCAGCCTAGCTACAGTTCCCTGCTGAAAAGATTTTAAAAGTTTAGACATCAAAATGACATAAATGTGCTTTTCTATTAAGCTCCAGTGAAAAGATTACCAAGATAGTTGTTAACCGAACAAGAATGTTACATTAACTTCTTCAGTTACTGCTTTCATACATTTGCTTAGATTTAAATATATAATTCAAAGGATCAGTGTAGTCAGAAATGCAAAAGGTCTATTTAGGTCACCTAGTCTGTCTTTGCCAGCACAGCATTATTTTCAGCACTGTATTGTCCATTTTCTCTTTAAACCTTGATAATCTGTAAGTCATGTAAGGATAATAAACTGAGTTTTTAGCAGAAATGTTATTTGCAGATGATAATCATAAGCCAAGGAAAAGCAACACTGCAATACATGCTAAATTTATGCATTTGTTTTTGTACTTTGCAAAATGGCCATAGCTATTGGTGTTGAGCTACCAGTGAAGTCAAGCACCTCACAAGGATAACATTCATGGCTTTTAAAAAATAAGAATCCCCAAATATGCTACTGAACCACAAACAGGCAACATTTTTGATACAGGTGAGGAAGACAACAGCCCTAGAAAATGCTGAGAGCTGCCACTTAGACTGAAGTGAACCAGAACAAATAGCTATGACTTGCAAAAAATCAGAACTGCTTCCAAACAACTCTTTGCAGATACCACAGGCTTCCTAAAAAGACTCAGAAAACCATAAATATTTTTTATCTATGTGGTTTTAAATATTATTAGTATTTGTATATGCATATAAAAGTGTATACATACTTAAATTACTTTTCAATAGACTGTTTTGTGTTAAGTCTGAAAAGTCTGAAAAAAATGCCTTGGAGCTTTTCACACTTCCTTAATGCAAAGACTTTGGAACCTAATGAGAACAATTAAAACATCAATATTGTCAATAATTGTACTTCCGAGCACTTTCACAGAGACCCCTGACTGCTGAGGTTGTCTGCAGTCTGAAAGAGTGACAACTTCTAGAAGGAGGAAGAGCAAAAAATGTGCTATCTAAACAAAACTGCTGGGACAACATAGGCTGTGTAAAATATAGATTTTAAATTCAGACAACTCAATCACTAAAGCCTGAAAAAAAAAAAAAAGAAATTGAAAGAAGGGACACCTTTCCCAGCAACCAAAGCCCCTTGTCAGAGTCAGCTGTCTCTAGGCTCTAGCCAGCTGTCAAGGGCTCTAGCTATAGATTTTAAGCTTTTATCTATCTTTTTAGAAACAAACAACTCCCAGTTCTCTGTGGAATACTCCAATTAATGAAAGCTCATGCATTTATTCTGCATAGTATATAAACCTACTCACAAAACAAAGCAGAACAAGGTTCATCACATCACTCTCAGTTTGATATTTCCATCACTGGAAAGCAGGAAAGGTAAGATCAGCTGACAGATTTAGGGCATGGGATTGACAGTCAAGGAGGGGAACGGGGGCCCAAAAATCTTGTGCAGTTTCAAGACCCCACAATGAAAAGCCCTGGGCTGCCTGGCTGGCCCTCCAAACTGACCTTGTTTCAGCAGGAAGCCGGACAGTGTGTGAGCTCCTGAGCAATCTGGGAACCCGACCCTTCCTACAATCCTTTCTCTTCTTGTCTCCATGTTCAAACTGGTTTTTAAAACAAGAACTACCCCATACAACAAAGAATAATTAAGATGAGTGATAAGTAGATTCAGTTATCAAGGTTTAATAGAACTCAGATGTTGCCTGAATACCCTCTTGAGCAGCTTTGATCACCCTCCTTTTTCTAGGAGTCTCTTCACTTTATGATCATAAAGTCCGTCAAGATGAAAAGCACTCCATGAATGGCATGTATATTCATTTTTCTTGGATTTTTAACCTACTTGAGGGATCAACAAAGACACAGTTTACTTTCACGACAGTTACCTGTTAATTTTGTTCTGCCTTGTGGAAACATGCAGCTAATCTGAATGCACCATGGTGATTTATTTTCTTGTTTTATCATGTCAGACACCTCTCCCCTATTAATTCAGGACATTAAAATCTATGCCAGTATGCAAGGGATTCAGAAATGCTCCACTACTTATTTTCTGTGTAAATCTACAATTTGAGGTTAAACTAAACAGCCAGAGCAAAAAGATTCCATAATGCAGAATTAGTATGCAGCAGTAATCAGGTTTGTAACTAGGATTATGACCAGAGACTATAAGGATTTTTAAAAAATATGTAAGAATATAGAGTTTCCTCCAATGAGTCTTCCATAAATACTAATGCAATCTCATTTATTTTAAGTTTATGTTATCATTTTCCTTTCAGTTTATGAAGAAAGCATTTGAGAATATGCATTTTCTTCTCTACCAGTCTTTCTTTGAATTATTAGTGTATTAGATTTATCAGCATCAGTGGTTCTAATAATTAGGGAACAATTCGAGACATTACACAATGAATGCAACAGTGAGATTGCAGCCTTAAGTCTTGTGAAAATATGCCTCGTTCCCGTTGACACACGGTATCTAAATTTGGATAACCCATCAAAAAGGCTAAATTTGTAAAGGCAGAGAAATAATTTTCCCTCCACTTCCTTCAGTACTACTGTACACTGTACACTAAATGAAAGGCATCCAGCAGTATGTGGTCCGTAACAGCACAATGCTACATTTAATAGAAACAACAAGGAAAACTAATTTGTGCATATTGGAATTTGATGAACATATTTAGCTTAACAGAGCTTTGGTAAGGAAAAGTTTCAGGGGATCTGAAACTCGCTGACTGCGTCTGTTGGGAATCTCAGCTCTTACACCGCCCAAACCCTCTGCCCTGGAGGCAAGACTCATGTCCTGCAGAAACTATCTTTTCTCTTTAGTCTGTTCATGTGAAATTACATTTTGCAGCCTGTCTGTCTGAAGTGGGAAAAGGGGAACTGTAACAGAGGGAAGGGAAGGAGAAGATAGCCTGCATGTAAACCAATTATTTTCTCCCAAGATCCTTGCAGTAACAGAGATAATTGCTTAGTTTTATGAAATTCAGTAAATCCTCCAAGTAACAGTTTATTCCTGGCCTCACAGCAATCCTTGAGAAACACAGGTGGAAGCTGAGCCAACTCCCTTGTAGGTTCATCTCCTGGTGTTACAGCCCAAAACCTTGTACACAGCTTCAAATGAGTTTCTCTTCAATCAAATACCAAACTGGCTCACGGTTACACTGTAAAATCACATGAGACTTTCAGGTCAGGAAGGCAAGTCTGCAGACTTACTCAGATATGCTCTCTATATTTCTTGTTTCAGAAGGAGACCTTCTGACACCCAATCCAAAGCTGAAAGCTGTTTTACAGAGAGCGAAGTACTAGTTAAAATATGGAAACAGGTAATTTCTGTTAAAAATGTCCTCAGCCACAAGGTCTGAGATGAGATGCAAGAAGAAGTTACGGCTTTTTACCAATTAAATTAGTTAACTGTTTTTTGGTTTGTGTGGTACAGTCAGACTATGCCTTATTACCTCTGGGTAGCTCACTAGGCTTGCACTAGACAGCACATTTGGAAAAAAAAAGCTTTAGCAAAGATTTTTGTTTGATAACTTTGTACTTCATGAAAATACATAAATACTTTAATAGGCAGAGCTTGTCTTGAGTAGGAACAATGCAACATTCCATTTATTGTATCTAACATATGGAGAACATATTTCCCTCCCATCTCACAAGCATTAGAGAGACTTAGTTCCTTAAAGTCATGTTACCCCTGTATAGAGAGTGATCCAACTTAAATTGAGATACTGACAAATGTAGCTTGTGAACGCATTCCTGTGAAAATATTTTCACACCATACATGTAAAGATTTATTACTTGTGTGCTTGGGACTCATAAGCAGAACAAAGACAGTGTCCCTTAGATTTGACTATCTGTATAAGAAAAATAAGGTTTAACCAAGAATGTATCTGTTTCTGACAAGAGAATGATGGATAGAGTCACTTTATTTACCCTGACAGAAATATCTTTGTTGATGAGCCGTGTGTTTTGCAAAAGAGAAGGAACAGTGATTACCTAGCCTTATATATGTGAGGTGAAATATTGCACTTTGGACTGGAATGTATAATTTCATAGATTATGAGTTTTGTTTAATGACTGACTGCAAAACTGATATTTCAGGGTTTTGCATTTCAATGATTTATGATCTTGTCAGCAAATTTTTAATATGCTTTATGTGCACAGATGTTTCTGCAATTGTGACATGCTATAAAAAATTACAATGGTCAATTGCCCTCCAGTGCTTTTCATGACAAGTCTGCAGCATAAAAGTCAGAGGATTCTGTAGTGTAGTGAATCTGCAATGACTAGCAGGGATAGTTTAGTCATTAACTTGTGAAGTTTCTTACTATTACCACTCTTGCAGTCCCCTGTGCTTCCAAAGGTGTTGAGAACAGAAATATTAATTGAAATAAAAGAAGACAGGAAATCCAGCTGAAAGCATTATAACAATAATACCTTTTCCAATAAATAGTTAAATCAAAAAATTGTATGTACAGACCTGACTTCCTCATACCTAATTTTGGGCTAAATTGCTCCAATGGCTAAATAAAAACAACCTTAGAAACAAATTCCCCCAATGTCTCTTCAAAATTATTTTCTTCTAATTAAAAAAATTTGAGTCCTCAAAAAATCCCAAGCCGAATTAGTTTGAATAAGTGGATTTTGTTATTCATGAATTATGGCATTGACAATAAGGTGTTGCTCTTCAATGGGTTTGGGGTCCATCAGAATGTGGAAGAACCAGCACCTAGAGCAGTGCTGTTTAATACAGGAATATGTTCAATTTCTTGACACACATTTCTATAAGACCTGAATAAATTGAAACTTCAAAGCACCCTCTGTTCTCAAAAGCAGCACTCACTAGATCCCAAGACTCCTATTCTGACAGCCAAAGATCTGGTCCTTAATTTTTGTTTGTTTTAAGGTTTATTTTTATCCTTCTAATTCATTCATATGATTTTCAAAGTTGTGTTCAACTACCTATAATTCTGGTTTGATTGGAATACTTTTGTCTCATCCTAGACCTATGAAAGAACAGAGAACTGTGATACCACACTGTTATGTGGTGGGCCAGGGGTAATACAGTGAGCTTGGTAGCTTATTGGGAATTTGTATCATTTTTTCTGCCTTCCTGCCTTCAAACAGTTTCTCAGTCAGTCACCAGTTTCATGCTTTGTTTGACAGACTTATTTTCAGTCTATCTGAGCTCATTGAATTGCAAAGGAAACTAATGAGGATGAGCACTACAACACTCCCACACAGACAGGCTCGTCCAACTGGGTGCCTACACTGCCTCACAAAGCCCCTGCACAACTCTTCCAGATTTGTTGAGCAAAAGTGATGCATCAGAACAACAATAAACTGCTTTAAAAAAAAGATCTTCTTTCATATATGTAGGTAAGAATAAAAGTAAACAAAGCTAAATGTTAAAAGTTGAGAATTATTCTTGCAGAGTGTTTGGTAAATGAAGTCAATGTACATCTAAAATTGGTGTGTTTGCTACAGTGTGTTAGTGTAGCTGCTGGGAAGCAAAAAGAATAGACCAAGAACTGGGCGATTTTGTTCCCCCTGCTGAAGTGACAGACTTATCCAATACAGCAATATTAAAAGGACATTCACCATGATCCTAGAATATACCTCCAGGTCTGAATGTTGAGCTGCTGTAAATTCCTCAGACACTTCCACCTTTCTCCATGGATCCCTGCATGCCTCTCCCTAAAGCTCAGCCAGGTCAAAGAGTATGTGAGAAATCTGCAGTTTTTTTCAAGATCATGAAATCCAGTGACCCTGAGATAGTCAAGCCTGGCCACCTCTCACCATGCCAGGTTTACAATTAACTACCTGCATTAACGATGGCTTTCAGTAATAATAATTAATCCTGCTTCTAAAATAGTTTTAGGAACTTGTTATTTAAGAACTCTATCAGGGAGAAACAAAACCACAAAGTAACAAACTTCTCTGTTGTTTACTGCCCTATCATTACATCTGACTTCATTATTTATCTTTTATAAAAAGAAAAACAATAAATTAAGCTTAAATTTAGCTGTGAAAAACAGATAAGCCTTAAAAAAATTACTATGAGTAGTCAAACACATGGCAACAGATTTTAGCTCAACTAGAATATGAACAAACTCCCATATGGTAGCATGAGCAATCATAACCAAAACAAGACTATATATCTTGTACAAGGAATAACAAACAACTATGTTTTGGCAAAAAAAAAAAAACTTGACTGTTTTATTTGCATTGAAAAAATAACTATGTTTTTCTGAAAGTTTAACTACAGGAGGTGCTGGATTACTAAACACAAAATGTCCTTTACCAAGCTGATTCCAGAAGTAACAGATGATCATAAACAGCTTCTTATTTTCTGTAGAAAAATGTTCATTAAAACTGCATAACAAAAAATACATTTATGTATTTCACTTGCTGCAGATCAAAAAAAAAAAAAAATTCCTAAATCAGGATTGAGAGAAAATAAACTGGACTGTAGTGGACAAAGGTATAAATCAACACATATCTGGATGTTCTCCCAGAAAAAGTATATTAAATATTCCTGTGAAAGTCCAGACAGTGAATGATATATGTATCCTCTACTTACAGTTTAACTCTCTGGTTCCTCTGCAGTAGCACTGCAGGGCTGGAAGTTTAAGAGCTACACTGCAATAAAATGAGAGCACAATATCTGCTTCCTTGCCAAAGGTTTCCTTTGCTGAGCAGCCCCAGAGATGGTATCCTCATTTTTTTGTACACAAAAAGGGGATAGGATGGCTCTCTGGACATTATAGAAAAGTTCTTTTACGCAGGAATTCTTTACAGATTCCAGTACAACTGGACTTAGGCTTTAACACTGAGCTTTTTGGACTGAAAATTACATGAAAATTGGCCTTTTGAAATGAACAGTAACTATTCTGATTTAGTATTATAGCAATTAATATTATAGAAAATAAAGGACACTATAATATTAAACAAACAATGCTTTTAGGTTCTATGATTTTATGTGACATCCTGTCCTCATTAGAAGAATTCTCTGCAATTTTGTTGTATTTTCCCAACAAATGTCTACATCATTTGCCAGGTGGCAGGTCTGACCCCAAAATCTCTTTCCAAACAGTCTGCTGTTGCTAATGCAGTAGAAATTCAAATAATTTGTTCTAGAGAAACAGATTGAATCAACATACAGACAAGGTGCAACCCCTATATTTGTTGAGTTTTAATTGCACTTCTGCCTAGTTCAGTACTGTATCCCTGGCTCAGAGCCATCAGAAGGAAGTCAGTTGTAAGAAGTAACCCACACTGCCTAGAGATGTGTGTAGACCAACAGCCTCTGGGTCAGTCTCTTACCTCTCACAAGCATCACGTATAATCCATCTCCCTTTATAGCATAAGGTGAGCTCATAGAACTCTCTATCAAAAAGTGTTGATTAAAAATTATTTCACAGTATGTTCATACATTCACTGGGATCTTGCTGCCTCCAGACTTTTTCTGTATTCTGTGTTATTCTCATACTACATGAAACATTGCAGAGAATTTCTAAAGTAAATCAAAAAACATACTCTTAAATAGTACTAGAATTTTGTACATCTTTGTGAATTCAGTATCAGGAACCTTGTTCCCTGAGTAATTATGACGACATCCACTAGCCAATATTTGGAGGTTGCATTTCCATGCCTGAAAGAGCTTTGCAAGAGATAAATGTCAGCATTCCCACTTTCCATTTGAGGCACAAAGTGGTCCACTGAGACCTGGTGCAGTGTTCAGTCCATTACCTTCCCTGGACACCACTGAACAATAACTGGATAAGAGCCAACAGAACTTGCCTTCCTAGGAAATAAATAGGGTGGGTTATGTGTACTAGAAACAACCAGCTTTGATAAATCCAGAGATCTCATAAAGCACGTGATGTTCCCATTGTAGAGCTTTGGGCAAGAGCTGCTGAGAGGGAATGTGAGGTTTTATTGCTTGAAATAGGCTATGTGTTTATAAATTTGGGAAATTCTACAGCCTAGTAGGGTAAGAAACCTAAAGCAACATGAGATACCTTAAATGTGCTCATGACTCTCCCCTATAGATTTCAGATTTGTATACTGTCCCAGATGTGCCTTATATTACCCTGAAATTCCAACAGCTCACCAGATAGAGGTATTTATCAGTGTTCACCACCTTCATTTCTCCTAAAACAGTTTCTATTAGTGAGAAATTATGCAGATGCCTTCCATGTGCCAATGTAGCTAACACTGAGACGGGGAGGAACTGAGATTACTTCCTAGGTTACCATTTCCCAGTAGGACTTTCAACACAACTGCAAATTTTCCATGTCAAAACTGGAAAAGCTGCTTCTCTGTTAAACCAGAACAAAAATAAGTTTGCCCTTCTGGTTCTTTTTCTATGTAAGCAGCAGAGAAAAGGATCAAATTTGTAACATCCTAAAAATCAAGAGCAATTGTTATACCAGTGACATTTCCCTCATAACGGAGGATGGTAATGCTGAGAGTGGAAAACTGACACTAAAGTCACAAAACCAATTACTGTTGATGCTGGAGAAGTTCAGCTCTGTGCTTATGTTCTTTATGTTAGGGCTAAACACTCAGATAAATCCGGACTTTTTAAGAGCTTGACAACTGAGGAAACAAAAATAGTTTGGTTAGTTTATAAAAGTGACTTTGAAAATACACATTTTCTGCCTTACATAGTATAAGTTACTAGATAGATGAAATAAGAGGTTAGCAAAAGAAACAAGCTTTGAAAAGCTTCTCACAGCATGCAATAGGCTGCAAAAGTGTATTCTTGATATCAGTGATGTGTATCAGTTTGAGGTAATTTTTTCCCTGTTCATTTTCTCTCTACTTCCAAGAGAATATTTCAGAGATTACTGTATAATTATAATCAACAGTTATTTTATGAGGCCTACAAGACCTCCCTGAACTAAATGACTTTTCCCTTTTAGGCACAAGACTTTCTATAACACTAGTAATTTCTTTAAGTGGTCAATCATACAAATTCAAAAAATGAATAGCAATCTTTAATAATACTGGGCTCAGCTGCTTTATGAGTTGATGCATATATCTTATGCAATACATTTTTTCATGTGCAGTCACTTCTATTTTTGTTAAATTTTTTTTAATCTGAAGTGAGAAGTTTGTCTGATAGTAAGAGATTTTGACTAGCTCTGGCTAAAAAAATATTAAAACATTGGTATCTTTTGTTACTTCTGTGATCACTGTACCTTCCTTTTCATTATTTTCCTCATAATTTTTGGGCTGCCATGCAATTCAGTGCTACAGAATGGCCAAGTGGAAGGAATATTTTCAAAGTCAATTATACTTAGCACAAATCAGAGTAGTTAAAAGAAGTACTGACAAGGGAGGACTCCACTCACAGCCTGAATTTCCTTTTACAATAGCTCACATTTTTCTGCTTTGAACCTCTGACAGAATATAATAAAGAATACTAAAATAAAGGGAAGAAGTAAATACTAAAGTAAAGGCAAGAAGTGATACTCCAAATATTGCAATGAAAAATGTCATTTATAATGGTAATTACAAGTGTATGTTATATCCTATTGTACATATCTAATTTTTTACATGATTTACAAGTTCCACTGATACCTATTACACTTCATAAACCAGACAAGAAGTTAGTAATTCCCAACAGGAAACATGAAATGATTATGATTTTTATTTCCACTTGGGGGGGGGGAAGACTCTAGGAGCCAGCTTAATGAATATGAGACACAACACAGCAGATGGTCGTGGGAAAAACGAGACCAGAGAAGTAGGGGATGGGTTTAGAGCAGCAGGAGTCAAAGCACTGGCAAAGTTTTTGGGAGTGCACTGTAGCAGTGTGAGGCAGAACATCCCTGTGTCTGGACAGATGTTTACAGGAAAAGCCCCTCTCCAGGTTCGAGGCAGCAGGAAAGCAGGCACAGGGCTGGGCAGGCCATGCCCATCGGAGGCAGAAGTTGACATCCTTGTCAAGGGATGAAAACGGAGACAAAAGTTTATGTCTGATGAGGAAGATCCAAAAAAAGGGACACATATTGAGCAGTGATACAGCCAGAACCTGGGGCTGGGGTGATGAATGAGCTCTGCAGCAGAGTCTGCTGGATGAGCCATGACTCCATCATGCGCCACAAATATGGTGCAGCTGCAAGAGGGAAAATAAGGTGCTATTCCTGAACTATTATTTATAACAGAAGGGACTGATAAGAAGAAGGTGAATGGAGAAACAGAAAGGTCTCTGGGCATTTCTAGAGCAGAATTACACCAGAGCAAGTGAAGACAAAGCTGTACCACAGCACTCTCAGCAACCCAGGAGTAAACCCAGCTCTTCCTCATTGCAGCCTGTCTGTGCAGGGACCCCGAGGCAAGGCTACCTTCCCAGCAGCACAGCACTCACTGCCTTTGGTTCCTTTCTTTTCTTTAAATATATATATACAGCTATATTGTGCAGTTGCAGTTCCCCCATGAGAACACAGCTTCTTCAATTTAACACTTTTAAGAACCACCATATACCAAAGCCAAATATCAGTGAAGTTGAGTGAAGTTGGTTTGGAAAAGGTAGTTACAAGAAGGGAGTAGAAAAAGTCAATGAACTAAGAGCAGTGTGTTATATAGCAGTATCCCTGTATGAGCACAGCACAGCTGCTGAGGTTTGCTCATATGGTGATCATTCCTGTCAAGCTTCTACCATTATCTCTAATTAGGAAACATTTCTTTTTAAATTAAAAGATTCCCATGGTCACATTATTCACCTTCTTTAGTCTGTTCTGTACACAAAAAAGCTGTTGGACTGGAAAACACCATTTACTTAAATGAAAAAAAACTTACAAGGTGTGTGTTAAAATGAGATAACACATGCCCCACTGGCCTTAAAATGATCCATAAAAGGACTATCTTACAATACCATACTCTTGGAAATGTCTTATTGTGATAATTAAATGGAATCAAAGTTCATTTTGTTGTAGAAAAGTTGTGTTCATCTACATACTATAACTATTTTTATACAATTTCAAGCAAAAATAACCAATCTTCCTGTTATCCTGAGGCATAGCACGGATATACCAATTGAATTATTTAATATATTATCTCTGTAATGTATTAATAGGTGACAAGTTACCAAATGGACTCTTCATTTATATGTTGATCAACATCACAGCATTGTAGTGGCCTGGAAGGAGTCTTTCACATTGCTCTGTGAATCTCCAGTAAAATTCTGGACAGGGCACTGCCCTTCTTTCTCTATAGTACTGTTAATAGTGTGGAAGGGAGAAAGTAAATCAGTATTTATTTAAAGGTCCCTTGCCACCTACCCTAGATCTTTTATTTCTGCTGTTATTACTGAATCCTTTCTACTGGACAATTACCAACATTAGTGACACTAAATATTCTTATCATGTGTAGGGCTCTGTAATTAATACTTACAGACAACCAAAATATATTTGCTGTCTGGGCAATCATAACTAAGACACTTGGAATGCAATGAATCACTGCAAGAAAGGAAGAAGTGATGACATTTATGATCCTGCAGATTTCCAGCCACACACCAGAGTACATGTCAAGGGCACTTGTCCACACAGCGATGTTGGAGCAGCCACTTAGAGTTTGACTCTTTCTCCCATTTCTCCCAGCAGAAGGGGACTAAACCCAGAAGCAGAACCAAAATCAAAAGGCCTACCACATTATCCCCTTTTCCTTGCTTCTCTAGCTGGTGGCTAAAATGGAGAGACCAACGTTTTAGTACAACTCTGTCACTGTTGTCACAGATTACTTCTTAAATCTTTGTTTCAGCTCCACAATGAAGAAGGAAAAAAAAAGGTTTTAGTTCTGTAAATTTTTTTTCCTCTTGATTAAATGCTAGAAATGAAAATGATTAAATTGTCTACCCTTCTACCAAGGGAGTAAAAATTTTTAAACTACTTTAGAGACCCAATAAAGACCATCTTCAGTTTCTGCCCTTCAAAAAGGGAAAGACCAATAAGAAAACCAGAAAAATAGTTCAGAAGAAAAGAATATTTCTGAGCCCATTTCAGTGTGATATTTGAAACTGAAGTAAGAAACAGTGAATTATAGCCTGGGCTTTTCTTTCTCAAGTTATGTTTTTTCCTCTCACTGTCTTTGTATATGACATAGATAGTCATCAGGGATAATGTTAGTTCTTTATTTTAACTGTGAATATTAAGATAATGGAAGAAATTGGCTAGTCAGTTGTGAAATATTATAACAATAAAAGTCTTTGGTGGAAGATGAATCTTGTTCAAAATAGTACGAGGGTGTCAATAAATGAAGAGTAATGTGAAGATCACTTATATTTATTGAGACTGCAGCATTTATCAAAGTCATCAACATTTAATTGGAGTTAATATACTTGCTAGTTTTTTATTCCTACTGTACTAGTTTGTTCATATATTGAAGGATAAAGTGCTTGATTACTGATTTTTATTTTTAATATTTTACGCTTTTATTTTCCAGCTTTAACTAAATGTGTATTTTGATTATACCTGTAGCATTCTTTTGGTGTGATAGCTGGATAGCTCTGTAAATTTGTTAGCCAAGCCCAGCATGGCAAGTCTGTGTGCCCACAGCTGGCTGGGCACAGGTTTGCCAGCGTGCACCAAAGATACGAACAAATGATTTGTGGAAAGAAATTACAGAAAGATGACTCAGTGATTGTATTTTACGGGAATCCGCAGACCTATTGGGACACTTACATTATTGATTTTTTTCCATTGATAGATTCCTTTTCCAAATGTAAAGAGAGCAATTGGGCATTAATGTATGAATGCAGATTTCATGAGACTCCCTAACCAGCTGCTCATGAAATAGTAATGCCACTCTTGAATAAGGGAAATGGTGAATCTAGTGGTCGTTTTAACTGCTGTCTAATGGCTTGACAAAAGGTACCTGCACAATACAGTGCAAGACAACTTTTTACTGCAGTTCATATTTCAAGCCTGAATTTGTAGCAGTTGGAGCATGATTCCTAAAAAATCCTCAGATGCACTATAAGTTGTAAATTCCTACCACACTGTAAACAGGATGTGTTGTTTACAGCTTTAGATCCACTAAATATTTGTGGATTTGCTTCCTCAGCTATAGCAGGAACTTACTGGTGATAACTCCCTGCCTTGTTCAATAACTTCCAGTAATTATCATGAAGAAAATGCAATAAATTCATGTAATAGACTGCCCCTTTCCTATAATATACAATGAGAAGCAATCAATGCTCCTTACAATGAGGAGAAGAAATACAACTGTGTTTTATTTTATAGCTTTTGCAGCTTTGCAAACCACCAGAGGGAGTATAGGAAAACTCCAGTGGTCAGATTCCAGCCCTGTGAAACACAGCCCAGGGCTGACATTTTACAAAGCAGCAACACAACACTGCCCTGTGTACTTCTGTGTAGACTATTTTATTTGCTCACCCATCCAGCAAATGCAGCATCCCCATGAATTGCTGCTCTTATTTCATATGTTTAGAAAGAGGAAAGGAATATGAATCTAATAAATAATCCTCAAACTTAGCCTTTGGCAAAATAATTACAAAAAAAAAAAAGATGGTGCAAGAAGAATATAGCAAAATATCTACTTTTGCGGTAACCAACAATAATCTTGGAAAACAAGATAGCTATATTTAATAATCATGGTTTTAATATATAGTCCTACTGTAACTTAAATCAAAGGGCATTTCTGAGACCATCCTTGTAATGCTTAAAGTATAATTATACGCTACATATCTTGGAAAGTAAATGAAAGCCTTTTCCTGGTGATTTGTTATACATTTCTTTTTTGCCTCTGGCTAAGTGAAGGCCAGGCCTCTGAAGAGTTTCAAATATAATACGCAGTGAATATAAAACAGTCCATTAATTGGGATAATAGGTCCTGGCATGTAATTGCATTGCTAAGGTACTATGGATAGCTGCTGAGTGAAATGGTATTTATTCAAGGTTGTTAGTCATCTGTGGATAACTTTATTTGTCCACTGATGCTTAAATAAATGCATCATCCATCAGTAAGAATACTTACAAAAAATTTACTGCAAAAATCATTATCATGTCTCAAATTATAAAAGGAAACAGTATATAAAAATTGCTGAGCAAGGGTACAATAAAGCCATGCCATGATGTGGTTTGCTTGCTTTTCTACCAGTGAACAGTAAAGCGTGGTTGAAAAATTGAGGCTAAATGGCAAGTTTACATTCTTACTGTATTTACCCTATCCACTGGATATAATAGCTATCTTTTAAAAAAAAATCCTAATAATTAATATTCTGAAGTATTATAAAAATAATTATAATCTAAATAGGAAAAATATATCCAATAATGAATGGAGCACTAACTGCTAAAAAATAAATTAACCATGAGTTCATATATGGCAACATCTTTCGTTCATGTAATTGTTTTGTTGATATTTTGCAATGATCAGTAATCCCTAAGAAAACTGAGGAACAGATCATACAGACACAATAGTAAGACACATGCAATGCTTGATCCTGGACAGTCTTAAAGAAAGCTTAAACAAGACAGAAAAAAACCTACAAAGAATTCCCATTGATACTGCCAGCAGCTCAGCTCAAAGCACCTTTGTATCTCATATGGATAAAGAAATTAATAAGGATCTGATTTTCAGATAGAGTGCAGCCACATCCTCTTTTATCTTCAGCTACATATGCAAACACTCATTGTTTTGACAATGCTACCCTCAAGATCTTATCTCATCACACCTTCCTTCTTAGTAGAACTGAATAATATCTAATGTACAAGGAATACAGGTATCCAAACAACATTTAAAAGGAAATACATACATTAATTGAAATAATGGTGCCTACAACTGCAGTAAATGTTTTCTTATTCATATTTGTATTTTCTTGTTACATTTCAGCACAGTTTGACCTCCCACCAACCACAGAACCACTGGCCACCTCCCCACCTGCATGGGAGGCTGGACCAACACCTCAGTCAAAGCCATCCTGTTGTCAAATGGCTGAACCTCTCAGATTCGTCATCCCATGGGGTATAAAGGCTGGCAAATGGAGTAGATTGATGGGAAAGAAGCCCATTTAAAAAAGAGTTTGCATTTTAGTCAGTGCCAAAAAGAATGGCCACAGACCAGCCACTCCTGCCTTCCTAATGAGCATCAAATTTCACAGGAGACAGGGAAAATTCCACTCAGCTCATAGAAGGGGTTATTATTAGCTACATCTAAATATAAAGCTGATCAGTGAAGCCTGATCCTGCAAACACGTATACGTGCTATTAACTTAAGATATACAAGGTGTTGCAGCAATTTTAGTGAGGTAACTCATGTGTTAAATTAACCACATTATATTATGGGGATTAAAACATAGTAGCAACGTCTTTTCCTTGAGATTCACTTTTGAGGACTTCTGGAAGGCACCAAAGACTTGGTGTCAAGTTTTGAAATATCAAATAACCTAATATGATTGAAGGCTAAGGAAAAAAAAACCTCCAGTCAAGGACTGTCTATCCTCAGAACAGGATTTACAGTTTTTCCTTCAAATTCTACACTATTAACAGGGGCTCTCAACCTCCCTGCATATTACTTTATTTCCACCTCTCTAGACCATATATTCCTAGATTTATCAGCTTCACTGAATGTGCTTCTTTGTTCAATTTTATTCCTTGATATTTCTATGTTTACAAGGTAATGACCAAAATAGGGAAATTCAACCTAATGGTTATTCTTTATGAACTGGTTTATAAAACAAGTTTTATGTTAGGAGTCCATTTGGACACATTAGCCTTTATTGCTGCTACACAGTGGAGTAAGCAGTTGACACTGAATCTGTCAATAAGCCTGCATTGAATATTTCTTCCCGACTATTACCTAATTCAATATTGAGTTAAACTACACTTAACTTGTATAATACACCAGTCCAGGAGCATCACTTAACACTTAGATCTATTGCATTTAATTTTCCACCCCCTGGTCTGTTCATTCAATTTATCAGAAGTTATCCTGTAAAGCAACTGCAAGAATCTGCCACTTAAACCATCCCTTTACTTTAGTACCACCTGAAATATTTATTACCTTACATGTTTTAAACTAAATCAATAATTAAAATATTAAAGAGAATGATCCCAACAAAGAAAGTGAAAGGATTCTACTCTTCAACAACCCACCAAAATGCACTTCCCATGCCCTGCTATTCTGGTTCCTTATCAGTATCAAAAATCTTAAGCATCCACTCCATATTCAGACAGCTTAGACAAAAATCTGTTGCATGAGACTTAAGTAAAAAGAAAAAGCTTCCTTGAAATGGGGAAATACTAAATCTTGCATTTTCTCTTTTCCCATTCACTTGTAAAGAAGTAATGTTGTTTGCTTAACATGACTCACCTTTCAGAATTCCTCACTTACTCATGTCCTTTAAGTTATAATTTTCTATGTGTGTCCTTTTGGCAACTGTGAATTAGTATTCTCTGCCAACAGACTGAAAATATTTTGCTTAACAGGACTCCAATTTTCAACCTTTCATGTATGCTGTCATTTTAAGAACAGTAACTAAATTCACAGTTTTCAGTCTCCTGGAGACTTTTGTATCAAACATGCATTAAAAAATAATAATGGCATCAACAGTTTATTTTCACTGTCACATATTAAGTGCATAGTCTGTTTCTGTGCTTCACTTTTCTCTTGCCCTAACTTTTGCTTACTAGCACTTCTTCAAGTATTTGATGTAATACTTTTCTACATTAGCAATGTTTCAAAAAACTTTACAACCTCCCCAAGAAAATTCTCTGCAGCTCCCCCCATGACCTAAGAGAACAGTACAGAGAGAACATTTCTTACACAACCATCATTACTGAAATTTGTGTCAGTCTCTTTAAGGTGACACGTTCCTTGCATAGGCTGCAGCAGATGGACCCTGACCTGGGCTCCTGCCTGGAAAGGAGGGGAAAAACTGAACCACCTCAGCAGCAGGTTTTTTTCCAGTCTATCAGAGTACTCTTCCAGCATCCAAAAAATTCTTCTGAAGCACTGCTGACACATCCATTTTGCAATAATTCATGCCAGATTTTAAGCACTCTTCCAAGTATTAGCAATAACCTCATCTCCTTCCTTGTGTTTAACCCTCAGTTTTATTTACAAAGTTGAATCATGTGCTTCTATCTCCATTTTACCAGGCTAAATAAGTAGGTCCTATTATATAACATACTTTAATTTCTTCTCATATGATAGATTCACTATTCTCTTAATCATCATAATTGCACTTCTTCACATCTGTTCTCATTTAAATTCATTTTTCTTGGACAAGGATGACCAGATTGTACCTACCTCTCTAAATAAGATTAATGCATTTGGTAACTCTTACTCTTCACTGTTTCTTCAGAAGATCTGAATGGACTGTATTTACATTTTTTAAAAAACGTACTACACAGCTCAAGGAGAACCTGAGTGATTCAGTAACATTAACAACTGAAAATCTCCTAATATTTTAACATAAAGTTCTACTCATAAATATTTCCACTTAGCTTAAGATATATCAAAAAAATTGAAAATGCTGGGATTGTAAAAGAACACAAGTGTACTGGTCTGTCACACTGAAATGGAATACATAAAGCAAATAGCAGTTTTTCTCCAAACTTTTACTACAATAAAGAACATACTGGATATACATTACAAAAACCTGCTATATTATTTTGTGCATTTTTCCCCTGATTTTTTGTACCACCCCATTTTTTCCCCCGATTTTTTGTACACCCCCATCATAATTGAGTGTGTAATCAAAAACTATCTCTCAGAAATCACAGGTAGCATCTCCCCAGCAAAGCCTGGTTCCAGCTCAGGGACTGGAGGATCTCCTCCCTGTTCTGTAATTTACATAAACACATGAAACTCTTCCAACTACTTTTCCAAATACACTTCTGAAAAACTGACATAAGTAATCACAGAAGTAGAAAGGGCTAAAGTAAAATCCAGTGATATGGTCAATAAGGAAGAGAATTTTCATTCATTTGCATATAATTTTTACATTTAACGTTCTACACCAGAGCTTATCTTTAATCACTTCTAAAATCACTTCTTTTTTTTTTCCCTTTTTTTTTTTTTTTTTTTTTTTTTTTTTTTTTTTTTTTTTTTTTTTTTTTTTTTTTTCCCCAAAGCCTGACAAGGAAAACTCAAAGGAAACTTTTCTATAACATTTTTTAAATAAATGCAGCTCTTGAATTCAAATACCTGACATTGCCCCCACATCCTGATTGTCATGTTTGCTAATTTTTGCAGCTTTCCATATCCACATAGGAAAAACCAACAGCCCAGAATTTCTAGGTTCCCTGTGAAACATTAAAATTCAGTCAAGGAATGCAATAAAAACTAATCTCACATCTTAGATTAACCTCTTAAATATGTTATTGCCTTTCCTACCTCTCCCCTGCTCCAACTTTCATATTACAGTTCTTTAAGTATAAAGTGAATAACTCAACTTGGAATTCCCTAGTTTCAAGTGTAAGTCCAACTATTAGCAAAGAAAACCACTCACATAACACACTAAAAGTACCTATTTCTGAATGTAGAAACCACAACCTTGTGAAGTTTCTGAAGCTAAAATTCGTTTCTGTCACAGGAAATCAGACCAGCTTCTCCTTCTTCTGGTACTTCCCAGAGCCAACAAGATAGTTCTGGTGTGCAAAACATGGAGCTGCTTCTCCTAGAATGCACATAGATAAATGTAAAGGAACCTCAGCTGGCTTTGCTCAGGCACTTCTCCTCATTTAATGATGATGTGCAGTCATTCAGCACAGCTGATCTCTCCAGGAAGTCAGCAGCATCTCTCCCACAGAACACTTCCCCAAACACAAAATAATATTGTAGTAATATTTTTCCTGTGAGAGTTTGTTGAATGCACATGCTATAATGGACTTATATTTTTTTGTGTAGATGTGGAATACTAAGAGGTAGGATCTCTCATTTCAAACAAAATTTCCTCAATTTGAAAAGACAGCAAAATAATTTCACTGAAAAAGAAAAAATCCTACTGAATGGAACCATTTTAGTGTAATAAATCCATCACACATCAATAGAATTAGCATACACACATCATCCTGTATAAAAATCGCTATCAAGTGACACATTACAGACTTCTAAACACATTTTTTGAGTTTAGAATCAGTGCAGCTGAGTGCCAGTTTACAGTTTTAGATGCCTGTGTACGTGCGTGAGGTACAAAGAACTCTGCACACACCCCCCTCCTCATGTTATACCCTATAGTAGATATAAACTGCCTTTGGGGATTAATGTTGTCTCTTTTTCTTGGCTGGTGAGTAGAATATGAGAGGGCAGAACTGAAGTGCCTCTGGCCCAGGCTATGCCCACTGGCAGCCAACAGCTCCAAGAGGAATGTTTTGAAGTTAAAATGTACACTCCACTTAATCCACCCCAAGGTTGTCCAAAAACTCAAAGAATACAAACATTCCTTACATTTCCTCTATATTTCCCTATATTTACATCAATATGACAAATTAGAGAGAGACAATCCAGTAATAAGACCTGAACAGAAATCTCATTATCACAGAATCAGAATCCCGGGTTGGAAAGGGCCTCAAGGATCATCTGGTTCAGACTTTCTCGGCAAAAGCACAATGGAACCAGCAACCTGTCCAGCTGGATTTTAGAAGTGTCCAACGTGAGGGAAAAAGCAACAAAAGAGATGAAATTAAACCTAATGTATCAGATAACGGAGATAACCTAAGATTTATTATTTGACTTTGTAATGTTTTTTTATTATCACTGATTTCTAGACATTGATGTTGCAAGGATGTCTGTTTTGTCAGGATACATAGTTATAATAGCATAAAAAACCAATAAAGAGTATACTATAATCCTCTGTCCTGCCTTGAGCATCATGTGAAAACTTATTTTATACAGCACAGGAACACTCTAAAGTAGCAATATTAGCAGTCACTAGAATGTTTTCCTCTGCTTTAAACAGTTAACTAAACTTCATAAGCATTCTAAAAATCAAACCCACAGTTTATTCAAATAAACTCTACACATAAAAAAAAATATTCATCAGCTGTCGACAGCACGAATTTAGATTGGAAGTAGAATAAATGCAGTATTTCAGATGCTGGCAGGCAGTTCTTTGTACATATGAGAGCAAGCAGCACACTAAAGTGTATTTCAATTTTAACTACTAGATTTGAGTGAAAGCCAAATAGCTGAGGGAATCTGTTACACATGAATGGGCCCACTGAAGTTCAGGAGAAGTCAGTGACACATGCACTCTCCAGTCTCTAGGACAGTAACTTTGATGAGGACAGACAATAAGGAGGTTGGTTTCTGTATGAGAAGCTGAAATAACACATTGCCCTGCCCCTTGATACAAGGAGAGAGAAGCACACAATAGGTTACTGATGTAAAGGAATAAAAAAAAAGCCAGAAAAATATTGTTTTGTTTCTATGAATTTTTGCATCACTATAAAAAATGAGAGCATAGCTAGTAAGATGCTTAAAATTAAACTCTTGAATGCAAACTAGGAACTTTCATGAACTCAAAGTACGTATGCACTTAAACAAGTTGATTCTAAAAATTATGGCAGTTTTATTGCAGAATGTTTTTCACATGATTATGGAAGTATTGATTAGTTCAGTTTTCTTTTTTTACTCCAAAGAACTGTCTGAGGCCTTTTATGTGAGAACATAAATATATTTAATGTATTGAATCTCACATTAGTCCACAAGGTAACTCAGTTTCACAGACAGCAAGTCAAAAGGATGACATCAATTAGGTTCAGGTTCCCACAGAAAAACACCAGCATGGTAGGGACCTATATAAGTATACCTACTTATATAGTTATTACATACATATGGTCTATTCTCTCCATTTTCTTTCCAGGTGCTTTCCTAGTTTTTCACTATACTATAAATTTTTCTATTTTAATTTCTTTTTTTTTTTCAAAATGTGCATTGAAAACACCTAAACATGTTCCTGCCACAGTTGCTACCTCTCTGTGAAGAGAAACTTCTCTTCTACTGCAAGACAGCTCTATTAACTCCTAGGGAACTGCACAGGTACAACCAAGGGCAAAATTTTAACAGAGCTGGAAACCACAATAGAGTAGTTTATAGCAAATATAGTGTAATAACAGATAACATTGCAATACAGCTTCCTTAACTCTCACTCTATGTACCCCTAGCAATTAATATCACAGCTGTCAGATAAAATTGACCTGGATGAATCATTTCCCCCGATCAATAATCACAGTGGCACGTTCATGCTGCTTCACTCTGCCAGTATATCTTACAGACATAAACTTCTTTTACCAGGCCCTTTAGGGAAAGCTTTAGGAATGTGCCAAAGGCATTAGGGCTAATCTTGCTGAGGTGTAGCTGAAATTCACATCAGTAAAGTCACTTGAGGGTGTGTTTGGAACATCTGGCACTAAAGGCGCTTTTGATGCTGTCACCAGTGAAGTAAAACAAAAACTAAAACCATTAAAACAGAGTAAGCTATTACAACAGACAAAAAATTAAATGTATTTTTGTAGCTGTTTTTTATTTCCAGATGCAGAGAAGCAGTGCTGACCACTGAGTAAAACTGGATGCAAATAAATCGTATTAAGAATATTTAAAAATGCACCAACTAAGATGGAATGTCTCAGTGTAAGCATCGATTTCTTAGTGCACTACTGGGATTTCACAGAATTTACACAATAGTTATTCACTATACTGAGCATGTCATGTATGATGCAATATCTACTCTAGCAGCAGTGCTGGGATTTCTAACTGAATGCTCAGGTTTTTTATCACTTGTAGCTTTTTATAGCATTTAAGTATCTACAGTTATTCAACAAATTAAAACTAATTTTAATTCCCTTTAAGAAAAAAATGAGAACAATAAGACTTTTCCCATTTAAATACAAGTATTACATTATGTTTATGTGAGCATGAGAGAAGTTACAGTATTTACAAATTGCTATTGCTTCTATTCCCTTTTGTCTTTTACCTGTTCCCATGTCTTACATCATAGAACCTGTCATGAGTTTGCTTGGCCTAAACCAATCCCTGTTTCCAGACCAATGTGCAGCAGTGCAATACTGTACAGGTACATTTTGGGGGGTGTAAGAAGGCACGGCCACGTAGTTCAGGATCCTCACCACACTAATTCCACTTCCAGAGCTGCCTGAGATGTCAACAGGTCAGGCATTTTTGCATGATGATGTGTACAAGGTGTTTGTGTCATTCACTACACAGGAAAATTCTAAAAGTTAAAATCTGAGCTCATTTTCATGTCACCTTTCGTCTGGACTCTCTGCTCTTGAATATGAAACTCCATATGGAGATTGGCATTAAATAGTTAATGCCAGTTATAGCTACTGGGTGAGCTGGTGAGCAAGTGAGGATGAAGGAGGGAGAAAAGCCTCTCCTCACCTCCTTGATGAGCCAGTGCTTTTGAAACTACACAGCTGAAGAAGCTAAGACACCAAAATCTGAGTATCACAATGAACCCAAAGTAATCCTCTGTGAAAGGTAGCTAGACCTTTATAATACTGGATCAAGTGATCTGCAGATGGCCCTCTGCAGCTGGAAGTCTTTGCCTTTGGTCTTCAACATCATAGCATTTCCTGGGAAAATTAGTAGCTGTAGAATCATCCATCTCTTTCTGTTGAGCAGGTCTATTTATAATTACAAATTCATGGCCTTTTCTGGATGAAATATTCATGTAAACTCAACTGCCAAACTGCACTTATGGCATAGTAAACTGCAAAACATTATCATATTAAAAGCAATTCAGCAACGTGCTTCATGCCAACATAATAAAAATGTCATTTTAAATATTGTTTAGGAGCACTAGTTTATTTTCAATGTAGAAGCCAAAAATGTATTCAGGACACAATATATTTTGAGAAAATGAAATCAAAGTATGAGGCAAAGCAAATAATTTTCAGGTGCCTGCAAAGTGTTTTATTTAGTGAAAAGAATCTATTTTTCCCACTGGTTTTCTAGGACTTACTATAGATGTTCTACACTTTCAGATGCTAGGCAAACTTATAACTAGTTGCATGCATGTACATATGATGTAAATAAAGATAACTTAACATTTAGATGGCACTTGAAATGAAACACTTCTGGTAATATTTGCAAATTTATATGTATGTAACACTGACTTCAAAGATTTGTAAAGACTGTAGAAGTCTTAGATCTGGTGATTAAACAAACTGAAAATCGTTAAGTATTTTTAATTGAAGCATATATGTATATTTTATATATATATATTTTTTTTATATATTTTATATATAAAATAAAAGGAGTCTGTATGTAACAGTAAAGATCAGTTGCATGGCGTAAAGGCACTCAAAGGTTTATATGATCACATTTCAAGCTTCATGAATGCAATCATAGAATCATAAAGTGGTTTGGTTTCTGACCCCCGTGCTGTGGACAGGGACACTTTCCACTGGAACAGGTTGCTCAAAGCCCCATCCAACCTGACACTTCCAGGGACAGAGCAACCACATCTCTGGGCAACCTGTGCCACTGCGTCACAACCCCCACAGTAAAGAATTTCTTCCTGGCATCCAATCTAAACCTGTCCTCTGTCAGTTTAAAACCATTGCCCCTGTCCTTTCACTCCTTACGTGTCTTATTATGCCCCAAACAGCTTATCCTATTGTTATGAAAATAGGGGAGCTTGGAACCAAATCAAAATGATTTTTCCTCCCTCCAAAAAAACCCTAATTCATTTAAAACAAAATATTTCTGAGTCTGCTGACAAAAGCAAAACCAATTCAAGTAATTGTAAATCACAATCTGCAGCACGAAAGTAAAAATGGTGACCCTGGGACTTACTTTACTTAGTAGCTACTGGATGTGGTCCCACTCTCTGCTTTATTAAATATTTAAGTAGTGTACAACACAGAGCAGTACAAACAGTGGAAACTGAAAGCAACTTGATGTGAATCATTGTTTATTCTCAAGGAAGAGTCTATATTCAGATGTTCCTATGAGGGTGCTGCTGAAAACTTGAATAGTTTTTGGAAAAAGGGGAATGGAATCTGCCTTTCACCTTCAGGCTAAGCAAACTCTGAGCTGTGCTGAAAAACATGCTGCTTCTGTCAATACTCACCCTGTTCACACCACATAGCCCACCTAAATAACCCTTTCAACCACATATACTGTGCTATTTATTTCTCCTTTCTTTGTCATTCTTGTTTAATGTGTGCCCCCAAGACCAAATTTTGCTTTCTTTTTGTCACTGAAACACAAATGACATCCTTGGAGCTTGCACAGATTCATGCAGATATTAACAAAACTGAAGATAATCTTCGTCCATCTTCATAAATTGTTCTCTCTCATAGAAAAAAAAAATCTGTGAGATAGTTGAAGAAAGAGGAAAAGAAAAAAAATACCCTCTTTTCTTAATTATTCCATATTTTTCTCATGGGAACATGAATGAATTGGAATCCAGGGGGAAATAAACCTAAGAAAGTAAAGGAAATGATGAAGTTCCTGACTAGGAGCAAGAGGCTTATTAGAAGAAGGTATTCTGCTCATGGACTCTGGGTCTATTTCTTAAAATAATTTTCTTTCAAAGCTGGCAAGAGCTCTACGTTGTGCTTATTTGGTAGCACAGAACAGACTTCTCCTGTCCCCTGAGAAGTCTTTGCTGCCCAGGATGGTGCAGCCTGCCATGTGTGCTGACAGAGATTTGCCATTATTCTAATATTATTATTTTTATAATTGCTATGCTCCAACAGGTTTTATCTCAAGGAATATTACTTTTAAAATTTTAAGTTATTAATCTCTAGCAGATAATTTCTGGATGGGAAGAGCTTCAGATGGATGACAGTCTTAATTTTTAATAGTTAGCACAGTTTTCCAACATATGATGAACTAATAACTTTATCCTCTCTTTTCTTTCTTCCTAAGAAAAAGATATTAATTATTAGAGTAAGACTTTGCTACTGAAACTTTATTGTATATCAACATAGTATTTTCTACACTAATATTTTGCAAAGAAACCACTTTCTAATTTAATGAATTATAATTATTTACTGCCCTTGTAGCATTCAGTAACACACAACAAACTTTTTCTGCAAAAATCACTGAAATTGCTGTATAGAGTTTTTTTTACAGCAGAAAGTGGTTACTACAGTTCTAAAATAACTCCAAGGATTTCAGATATTGCAGAGTGCTGTAGAATTTCTTACAGACAAATGCCATGCCAGATGTACACAGTTCTGTGGTACTGACTGAATGCCTTTTCAGGTACTCCAGCATTACCCCACTTAATCAATAGAGAGAGTTTATATTGGCCATAAAACCACAGAGCATGGTCTCCTAACTAGAGCCACATTATATGTTTACTACCAAACCCCAAAACTATATTTATTCTTTGTGCTCCACGTTACGAAGAGGAAGAATGATCCACAGTTACTATTAGACATCTGAATAGTTTAATTTTAACTCACTAGATAGCAGTATCACTGTATACAGGAAGGAGGGGGCATAACCAGGCTGGGTTAATACATACAGCAAAGTACATATAGATGGGGGTGTGTGTGTGTGTGCAGATGTGTTAATATTCAAAGTTCTTTTAAAATTATGATTCCATGGAGATTCAAATTTTTCAAAATAATTTTCACACTGGACTCATAACAGCATTTTGCCTATAAAAATCTAAGACCAGTGATCAAACTATGAATCAGATTACAAGCAAAATAACATTTTGGAAGGGTTGGTAATAGATTTTTTGAGTTTATCAACATTAGTTAGACTCCAAGGGGCCAAGCCTGCTTTAGAACACTCACTGCAAGTTCTTGATGATTCTGCTAGTAAGAAATGTTTGCCAACGCAGTCTGGAAATGAACTTGTGAGCTTGCTGAAGACATGACCTAAATGAAGTGCCTATGACTCTGTAGAAACTTTTAGCTGGTGAATTTATAACTTCTGCACTGTTTTCTGAACATATATGTGATATTGCCAAAAAATCCACAACTCTTGTCACTGAATTTGGCTTCAAAAGTAGAAATGAACAGAAATCCACAAAGGGATTTGCTGCTGTGCAATGGAGGCAAAGCCAGTGGCTAGTACCTTCTGGGGGCTTTAATATAAATGCTATTTCTTTTCTTGTTTTCTTGGGTCTTTGGTAGTGGGTTATTTTTCTGACATTAGAAAAATAAATACTGCAGCTCTAGATGCCTATTCACCAGAGTATTTCAGCAAAAAAGTGTTTGAAACTCATCAGCCTCACGACTTTCCCTCAGCAAGCTCCCATTTACCTGGGGCCTGGCTGCATAAGGCAGACTAAGTCTAACATAATGATAAGAATAAATCTTAATAGCACCTTCCAGATCACTAGGCCTTTGGGAAATTCACACTTCTACTTGTGTGAAAAAGCCAACGGACCCACTTGATAAAATGCTGCTTTACTGACAATACCAGTAAGTTTTTAAGTTCTCTTTCCAGGCATGACTCACAAGAGAAAGTCACTTGTGTACATACAGATTGAATATCACACTCTCCTCTGTTGTTACCGTTTGATTGTCATAGAGACATAACAGAGAATAATTTGTATCTTTCTGCTCAAATTTGACGTGTTTCTAATGTTAGGGGTTTTCTTTATCTTTTTGTTTTGTTTTCATTTCCATAACTGAGAAGAAAATCTGGTACTGGTGATGATGTCAAAGTTGCTATACTGCCAATTAAGGTCTTATAGGACTGATATGGACTACATGTCCATATCATAATCCGGTAAAATTTCTCTCTAAAGTCTTAAAAGATTTGCTTCTATACACGTTGATAGTAACAGCTCAGATAGTAAGAACTAGGGATATTTAAAAGTATATGAAATGATTTTGTGCCTCACAAGGTCAGGAATTCCTTTTACAGAAATCAACTGCACAAAGTACTAAAATGCCAGAACCAAGCACCTAAACTTAGGAAACATCATAATTCAGATGGTCTGCTTTAATATACCCAGTTTAGGATAGTCTTCATGTAATAAAACCTCACATTAATATTTCAGGGGAAAAAATACCTCCAATGAGTGCATGAGATGCAAATAAATCACTTGGTGATGCTTATTCCATATTATGTTTTTATCCCCCTGTTTTCTGTATGGTGTTATGCCTTGTTTATTGTATGCTATTCAAACCCTGTAGAGTAAATGATTAATTTCTTCAGAGCCTTTCTGTGACACTCATCAGTGCAATATTTAGGCCCTTCACAACACACCCATAACTATCTGAGATAAGTGCATATTATTATTCTGATTCAAAAGATAGATGCAATGCTAGAAACCTAAAATGTGATTTAGTGCTATACTGTACTTCATATATCCAAAGCAAAGCAATTTACTCCAGTTGCAGCCTAGGATATACACAGCTAAGGTAAACCCTTATCAAGTGTGGGTTTAGTAACCAGCATAGCATTACTGTGTGTCAGGAGCATGAAGAAAACCAATTCTCCGGGTCACTAACTGTAAGGACATCTTTTTTTTCTTCCTGCAACACCCTGCCTCATTCACTCAATCCTATTCAGAAATAAATTAGACAGGGGGTCTAAACAGTTTTCTTTCTGCAGAAGTCGCTGGGCCACAAACTGCTGGAGAATTGGAGAGTTTTCTAAATGGCCATCCTGACATTTTCGTGTCCTGCTCTTCCCTAAGCATCTCCTGTAGATAGTTACCTGTCACAGTCTACTGGGGCAGATCAGCCCCTTCTGCTTTAACCCAGAATGTAATTTTTTTTTTTTCCTTCCAAAAGATCCCCTTAAATTCTCTTGTTACATACCATCTTCCTTAACACCATGCACTTCTCTACAAGTGTTTCCTGGGACCAAGTGCAGTAAACTCCTTTGTGGGCCAGTTCTGGGAAAGGATCAAGGACTTCCACAGTGGATTTCAGATGTTTACTGAGAACTGAAGAATAGGAGAATTCAGTTATTTCATCTACTCTGCTTGAGGGTTACGGAGGACACAGGAGGGAGAATTTCCCTGCTCATGTGCTCTGACTCTCTCCCGGCAAAATCTACACAATCAAAAGTTGCAGTTGCAGGAAAAGTCTTGTTTGGCTCCAGGGCTGGATCATACCCACTGTGAATAAAACTTCTACAAAGTTTGCCGCATAAATGAAACCTGAGAAAACCAAGCTTGCCAGACAGTTCTAAAACGGATTTAATTTTCAGACTTTCATATTTAATATTTGAGAATAATACTCAGGATTATAACAGCTACTCTTCCTCCCACCTACTTCTAGGAATATTTGCAGATAGCATTATGAGGTGTCAGATCAACTTTTAGTTGAGCAAACCAGTATATTTTTTCCTTGTCTCATTATCATGGTACTAAAAATATACTAAAGTGGATGTTTGAATTCATGTTTATCAATATCTCAATGGCTTCATGGAGTTTTGAAGAAAAAATAATGCATAGCAAGTCCCACTGGAAAATTCAGCTTAAGAAAAAAGCTGGAATACCAAAAAATCAGAAAAGTGATAAAATTTTACTTAAAATGGTAAATTAGAATAAGTGGTGTAGAGTGTATCAGAACATCATAGGAAAATACATATACAAAAGCACAATATGTGAAATTTGACTTCTAAAACAGCAAGGAAAATGAGAGAGGGAAAAGAAGAAACAAAATATTTCAGGGTAGTATGTTACTAAAAAAAGCTAACTCTTCTGGTCCCCTTAATATATATGTTTATAGAGTTGAATTTTTATTCTTGTTTGTTTGTTTCTTTTAAACAGAGCTTAAGTTAGGCAAATATTATTCAGGGACGATTTTAGTTTAATTGATCTTGGGCTATAAGAATGAACTGGAGGTTCCCCTGAGACTGCTGCCAAATCTAATCGCCAGTGATGAGCACCCAGGGACAGCTGTAACTTGATGCATCTTATCAATCATAAAATAAAACTCTGTGCAGACTGCAGAGCGAGCAGGACAGCACTATTTCTCGGCACACAGTCATCCAAGTACTGGTATGTTATTTAATTGTAATGTGATCCTCACTATTAAAGATGCATGAACTTTTTAAATGAAAGTGCAGGGACACAGTCTGGAAATCTATCACTCCTCAAGACTATTGCTTATAATATTGCTGGTATTCCCACTGCAGGAATCATTATCATGATACAAAGCACTAAGTGTTTGAAAGACTGAGGTTTCAATCAGTCTCCGTATGCCCTCAAAAAGGCATATATGAAAAGCATGAGAAAATATATCCCAAGTCTTAAAACAAGCAGTAAACAACAGATTTTATACAAAGACTGGTGTGCTGGCGAGAAAACTCATTCATTCTTTTATAATTCCATGCATTTCCTCGCACATTTCACATTTCTTGTTGACACAAAGCATAGTATTGTTTTATCTCCTTGTCTACCCATTCTGTTATGATAGAAAGCCTTCCCTACCTCAGTAATATCAGCTCAATCTATCACTCCAGCCTAATGTTCTCATCAAGCCCAGGCAGTCTCGCTCCATTTCTCGTTTACAGCGTGCCACTGATTCATGCATCTTACCCTTCCTCCAGCACTCAGGGAGTGTTTCTGTAGCTGAGGAGGTTCCAGCCCTGCAGTCTGTACACAGAAGAGCAGAGCACACTGTGCAGGTGCCACACAACTGCCACTGATCTCACGCTGACCTAACTTGCTCACTTTCCTCTTACTCACTTTCCTCCTTTGCTGACTTTCTGTAATTGTCTCTGCCTGTAACCTATTCCTTACTCCGCTTTCATAACCCAATTAATTAAGGGAAGCCCAAATTTAAGCACCAACTATACATCCAGAACATGTGTCATGTGTCAAACCTGAGCATACTCAGGAATATGTTTCAATTTGTTTCAATTTATACCTGGGGTTCACCCCAGAAGTCCTTATAAATGGCAAATGCTTACTCATCTACTTCTGCTTTGGGGAAACTGAAATGAATTTCCATGCACATACAGATTACAGAGCAAGAAAACGTGTGCCTAATTAACATCACCCAACAGCTAATTATGAACAATAAACATTAGATGAAGAGAATCAGTCTGCAAAAAAAGAAGTAGAGGATGCCAATTTGATCATATAAATTCTTGATCAAATATTTCAGGGCAGCCAACACTAACAGGAGCAAATTAACTATTTGCTGTGAGGTTTCCTCAGGTCTGTGGAGATTTCTTTCCTACAACAGTACCTCACTCCAGCCCTGAATCTCACATTGTAAACACAGAGGAAAAAAAAACCAACAGTCACCTGGGAGGAAAGCTTCTGTTTTTATCAAAATATATATATGGCAAAAAACAAAAACCAAACAAAAACCAGCACACCAAAAAAAACACAAAAAAAACCAGAAAACAAACTGGAAAAAACCAAACACATCTGAAATTTGAAACCTAATATTGTTACAGGGGTTATCACGCTGTGCTTAGCTCTCTCCAAATATTGTCTTATATCCCAGCTCAAACCTTTGAAAATGTTTGGAGTTGTTTTGTTTGTTTTGAGTTGGGGTTTTTGGGTCTTTTTTGTTCATTTTTGTTTGGTTGGTTGATTGGTTGGTTTTTTTCCTCATTTCAGTGTTTCTCGGAATACTCCAGAGGAATTCTCCAGATTACCTTTCATTCAGGCTATCTGAAAACTGTTTCTTTTCCCTTCAGGCAGGTGTGAAATAGCACACTTTAAACCTTATCCAAAAGTTCTGGAAGACTGAGCAGATGACAAAGCAAGTTTAATTTTCAGTTTGTCTTAGTCCAGTAAGAGATTGCTAAGGCAGTAAGCAACATGAAGCCAAATTTCTGGGGATGTTTCCAACTAAATTCGATTTTTTACCTATTTTCATTACTTATTGTAAATGTCCTGTAATAATAACTCTAATATTTAGGAGTTAATGAGAATCTCATACAAAGCAAATGAAGAAAGAAAGAAATAGTCATCACTTTACCTGACTCAAGAATATCAAAATCCTCATGAACATTTCGCCACATATTCTACAGATAACTCATTTTTAAACATTTTATAAAGTGTTTATTTCCTTCACTGTCATGTGCCTCTGTATGCACACCTCCACAGCAGAAAAAAAAAGAACAAAAAATTTAAAATTCAAAGCATCCGTATTTCATCTTAAATAGTTTTCCCATATCATTGAGGATTTCAGTTCTTTAACGTCATGTTTTCTTCTAAATCAATATGTACACTTTACCAAGATCAAAAACTGTTGCAATGATGACTTTCATTGCTAAAATAAATATAGTCATTGTTTGCTACTGAAACACCTCAAACCATACAGACCATCAGGAAATATCGATGGAAATACAGACTATACCAGGAGAAAAATGTGAACTTTTAATTAGCTTGTACAATGTAGAAAAAACACCCCAAAAGCAAGTCAAAATCCTGTTTCAAAAGTGTAAGAAATCCTTGTTTCTATCCCTGGCCACTTGCAGGTTACAATAACACGAATGTTTCTCAGCTGACATGATCACATTGTCTGACAGCAGGATGATGTGCACAAACTTTTTCAATTTTTACATTAAGATCTGAAAGTTTTGTGTCACATATAACTTAGTTGAACATAGCAATTTTTAAACACACAACACCCATGGAAGAGTCCATAGAATTGCTTGGAGTTCCTCAGAAAGAGATTAATTATTTTACAGATTTGAATTTCAGACTGTCAAAACTGTACAATAAGTGGAGTTTATCAGATGGATACCAGTACAGGATGTATTATGAAGACAGGAAAGTTTTGGAAGTGTAAATTTCTATTTTTTATACACTAGTTAGCTTTTCAAGTTACAACTATCCCACTGCCCTTGTGTCCCCAGGATCTTCACACACCCTGCTGCATTTCAGCAACAAGCTGAGAGCTAACTGCAAAGAGAAGACAGATGGAATTTATATGCTAAATTTCTCACTCTCTAAATATACTGAAAGAGAACTAAGAAGATAATAAAACTGTGCAATATTAAAAAAAATGTTCTCTCTAACTTTTGTCTCTTTATGTGACTGCCTAAGTATGTGGATAAATACAAAAAAAAGGTGCACAGAAAGTTCATCTATTAATATCAGACTTCTCATGCATTAATTATAGGCACATGTTCAATCCCTTCTTGTTAAATAAGAAACTTGACAAGAAACACCAGAAAAATTCAGAGTGTCCCAGATGTGCTAGACTGCTGCCTGGGAGCAGAGTGTTGCAGGAGCCACCGTATACACCCACAGAAATTACAAATGAAATGTTCGGTGCTCTAAGGCAATCACCAAACAAATTTCAGGGACCTGTACAGATCTTGCCCTTATGGTAGTGATAGATTCTGTCCTTATTACAGAATCACAGAACGCTCTGAGTTGGAAGAGACCATGGCTGGTTCTTAAGCTGTTTGAAAAAGGTTGCAGTAAAGATTTGGCACGCAGTCTGGAGGGTGGGTAGATAAAAGGTTCTCAAGGAAGCATGGCATGGGCTGCAAAAATCATAAACTATTTCTTGAAAAATATCTATTCACTTAGTCCTAATAAAAACAACCTTAAAGTTCTACCTAAGTAAAGTACAGCAAAGACTATTTTATCTCAGAATACAAAAAATGTTGATGTTCTCTTTTGTTCATGGATTTGCTCAACCTCAGGTTAGGTTTTATCACTGGACCATTATTGCTTTTCAAATGCTGTATTTAGTGAAAAAGTAAAAAATCTCCCCCACAGCCAGCAGCCACTAACAATCTGTGCTAAGTATCACTGAATTACGTAGCCCTCTGAGCAGATTTTAAATGAAGACGGACTTAAATGAACTTGCTGCTGGTTCTAGAAAGTGTTTCACAGCAGTTCTTGAGCAAGCACCGAGAACTCAAGCTACAACAAAATGCATTAAACAGAGTTTTCCCCTCCCAGAGCAGCAAATGGATATGCAGCATGTGTCTCTCTGAGGAATTCTCACCTGCAATTTAATACTCCAAGTACCCTGGGAACTTGTATGTTATTAGACAGTAGTTACTACAATGTTTAAATTAATTCATGTAAGAGTACAAGTTCCTGTGAGTGTAATTTCAGTGCTTGGATGAATGAGTCCCATACTTGTCCACGCCAAGAGGTGTGCAAATATCAAAGACATTTTTAAAAGGCAAACATCTTACCCGCTCCCACCAAGGCACCACGACAACCTTCTCCCTTCCCACTCCTCCACATCAGCTGATGCTCTCAAAGACACATCCTGGCAGTTACCAACCACAAACA
This sequence comes from Empidonax traillii, assembly GCF_003031625.1. Taxonomy (NCBI): domain Eukaryota; kingdom Metazoa; phylum Chordata; class Aves; order Passeriformes; family Tyrannidae; genus Empidonax; species Empidonax traillii. The sequence goes on along the minus strand of NW_020955213.1, from coordinate 1,043,560 downwards.
AGCTCTGAAGGCTCTGCCGTGGTCTTAACAACAAGCCCTAATCCTGCCTGGCATCCTGTGATAAATAAGTTGTTAGAAGCTACTGGAAGTTGGATCAGTGCAAAGAAACACCACCCCAACGAAATATGCATAGAAATTTCTCAGCGCAGGAAGCTGCTGAGAGAGAAATGGCATTGTTAGAGCGTTAACAGCATACAAGCAGCTGTGCCTGATCCTTGGCAATCCCAGTGCAATGCTGAGTAACTCTAAACATTTCAAAGTCTCTCGGCATTGCAAAAATAACTATGAATACTACCCTCTGAAAATACAGCAGTGATTCTTCCTTGTTGCCCCTCCCAACGCCCACCCCGGGCTGTTGCATTTACACTCTTCGTTTGTATTTTACAATTTAGGGTACCAGTTGGACCTTTGCAATGAAATGCTAACAATTCTGTGTTCAGAGGGTACTTATCTGTCTCTGCATAATCAACTGTATAGCTCAGTTACTTAAAAAATTGAAAATTAGCAGACTCCCATTTGGACCATACGGCACACAGTGTGTGGAAATCCTACAGATTTCTCTTCCACTGTGCAATCCCTGGATCATATCACAAAGCACATGTGCCATGTATTTATCTTGGACTGGATTTGCTGGTTTTGTACTGGGTGGTGGTGGACTAAAAAAAGTAAAGATTAAGGTAAATATTCACTTATAGCAACTTTGAACTGAAATGCAAGGCTCAGAGTCTGTTTAAATAAGAAAAAGTCACGGTCAAGTGATCTCATAAATGAACTAAAGATTGACTGATATGAAAAATCACTCAGATCTTTGTTCAGTCCAGACTTCTAAGTTTTGCTTAGAAATAAAATAGCTGAAGGACAAAAAAAAAAAGGTAAAATGTGACATAAAAGGGTTTTTTTAATCAAAATATGAGTATTTTTTAAGATCTCATGCATTCCTTTATTAACATAGATTTCCAAATCTGTCTACTTTCAGGTGTTTGTTTGATAACTGGAACATTTTAAAGTACTCTGATTTACACTAAAAATATTCTGCACAGCTCTAACCAGAATACTCATGAGTTCTCTTTGGTGACAGATACTCCCTCTACAGCTTCTGGCAAGTGACTAAGGATGAAACATTGTCTAGCAAAGTCAGAGGATATTTCAGTGCTGCTTTAAATGAGGCCAACATTTAGTAATCAGATCATTCCCATCTACAGTAAGGCAATCGGGCATGTCTGAAGTGCAAAATCTTGTAACATAATTTATAATTGGCATATATAATCATATTCTAAAATGTAATATTTTCAGTCCTAAACTCTATTTGCTCTAGTAAATAGATACTTCATGGTCATCAGAGATCACTAGTATTGTTTTTCTTAATTACATTTGCAAGTAATTAATGCTATTGCTGCCTTCCTGGATTAGTCATATTCCCTAAATGTTCCTATACTGAGCAAAAGGGGAATACTGTGATAACATAATCTAATTGCAAAGTCGAATTGTAAAGATTTTTAATAGCACTTCTAGTTTTCTGTCTGCTTTATAAGCATTAAATAATTATTTCTCACATTACCTATGTGAGTAGATTGCACCACTCCTGTCACCGAGCTTCGTAGTGTCTATTCTCTCTCTACCATAATGCTGAACGCGTTATGCTGGAGAGGAATTTATTTCAGGTGCCGAGGCTGACTACCAGTGCTGCAAATGGGTTCTGTAGTTGTGTTGTATGGCATCTTTCTAGCATCACCCATGGAAATTTGTTACACATTTGGCTGCAGTACTGAACCAGATTTCTGTATGCAGGGAAGTTTTGAATGAAGAGCTTTTCAAATTAGCAGATGAAACCTTATGAAATTGCCTGATGCCATCTGTTTTATTCTCTTTAAATTTTAGCAGTTCATATTCTAAATACCTGCTTTCAAATGCATGTTTTATAATGTTATAGCTCGGAGCAAAATTATGGTCAAAGCTGATGCTTCAAGAAGAAAGGAATGTTGTAATGGCATGCATGAAACAATTGTCATTATATGTAGAAGGACAAGCCTTCTTGCACATATTACTTATAGAAAATGGCCTTGATAATTTGCTTAAAGAAATCAGTCTTTAAAATTTACTTGGGTATACTTTGTTTCTGTTCATGAAAGGAGATTTTGCTTCTATCACTTGTCCAGAAGCCTAGTGAGCCCAGTCAGGTGAAACTTGATTTTTTTTCTGCCTGTTTTGATAACCACCCCAGTCATCTTTCAACAGAACCTGCCCTATAAGGTTCAGACAAAAATAAATGAGTCATGCTTTGAGGGTAAGTCAAGAAAACTCAAAATGAAATAAGATCTACTATGTGTTCTAGTGCTATCAAAGAGAGAAGCTTGAAAAAAGAATTTGAAAAACTTGTTATTAAGAGGTTAATGTGTTTGTCAGACTCTTAAATCATATTGCCAGTGGACTCAGTGAAATGACAAATTGAACTATAAAGAAACGCACAAGAAATCATTCTTTAAGCTAACTACTGAAGAACAAGTTCTCAACAGTTTCTTAATAATTTTGTAGACTTGAAAGCTTCCAGTACAAACTGAATCATCTATGGGAGTTTAATAAAAGACAGAATTTCCTTCTCAACTTTTTAATGCTTGTCTGAGACAACTGTCTGAGCTCTGACACTCACCAGCTATTTTTACTATCCATCACACTTATATTTCCAACTAATCAACATTAAATATACAGAAGACTTGTTTTAAAAATGAAATTAAATCACACCAGAAGGAATGCAAGAGGAATGAGCATATAAAATTCCAAATTAAATAATTTTTGACCTAAGCAAATGCAGAAATATGTGGGATCTACTTGTACAAAACATTATACGCTCTATTTTTAGGTCTGCTTCCTCTTCCATTTTGTTTCTGCTCCCAGTTCTCTTCCTTTTTCTGTGTTTTTCTCCTTACTGTTTTTGAGTCTTTTCTGATTCCACAATGGTTTGCTAATTAGCAGTCACAGAATTCCTAGGAGGCCGAACGACAATGCCTGATAGACAGGTAAAATTAAAGAGAGGAAGTCTAATTAGTCTGATCGGGCCCCTGCAGGATTCAAAACCAGAGGTGGTATTAGGGCACAGGTATCCCTTAGCAATGTTTCTCATTCCATAAGTAGAGCAGGCAGGTGAGGCTGTGCCAGCTGCAGCTCTGGGACTGTCAGTGTTGGTGGCAGCTTGACAAGCATCTCCTCCAAAGCCACCGCTGCTCTGTGCTTTCTCAGGCCTTTACAAAACTGTTGTGCGGGCAATTTATGGTTTCTACAAAAAAAAAATCAATATGAAAACATTCTTATATTGCATGGTCACATTCCATATTTATGGCTTTTCAATAGAAGGACTGGCACATTACTTGTAAACATGGAGTTTCAATGTCAAGCTCAAGGTACTAAAAAAATAACAGTGGGGATGTTGAGCTAAGGGAGACAAAGCCTGACAGTGTGAAGTCCAGCTCCGCTGGTGCATCTCCTATCAGAATATTCTTACCAAGAGCCTCTACTTGCATGGAAATATCCTGAGTTTGATATAGAAGAGTGATGGAGAGGCCAAGCAAGACTTATTTCCTTGAGGGAAGACCCAAAGCATATCAAGTGCTACCCTCAAACCTACCAAATGTGTTTACACGTGTAAACACTTCTGCTGCTTTGCCACTGTTCCCTGACTGCAGGGAGGCCTGATCTTAAACTGAACAGGACTGATTTCAGGCCAGAAGATTCTGGGATGGAGTAAAACACTCTTTATAGCACGTATCATCTTGTCAGAAAAGGTTAGTTTTAATGACAACAGAGCACAATTAGAAAAAACCCCCTCATTACTAATTTTTACCTGTAGCATAATGTTGGTCAAGTTGTGATTCTTATCATTTATTTTCCTCCCATTTTGGGGACACAGAGAAACAACACACAGTAAATCTATCATTCTCTCGAGTATGAGAAACAAGATAGCCATTGCTTGCACCTTCATTTCAAATACCCCTCAAATGGCTGATTTGGGAAAAAAACCTCATAATTTCATAAGGGTAATTGGATATATTTTCTTCTGTCGCAAGCAAATTGCCCCCTGGCACAAGAATTTTAAAATCTTTGGCAGCAGACCTCCTGAAACCCATCTGTGTTGGAAATTACTCTTTTGCTTTTGGGTATACTATATTTACATATTTTGTTTTATTTCTCAATATTTAATCTAGTGAGAAAAGAGACTCTTAGGGCTAACATTGCAACTTCTCAACAAATTAAAAAAAAAAAAAAAAAAAAGTAGGTGTCTAGAAGAAACTGGTTGTACTAATACAGCAAGATGCCAAACTGGAACTGACTTGACTTCTATTAGACAGTCAAATATTAATTTTAAGCACATCTATTTTTAAACATCTATTTTTTTATATTATATCAAGATGTGGCATTTGCTACAAATGCAAATTGATGACTATTCTCTCAAATGCTTGTAACCTCCCAAAAGTTTCCTTTTGGTGAAATCTGCCATACAGGGTCTCCTAGCAACATGGAATTCCTGTTGTTTTCACACATTCTGTTTATTTCATGCAAATAATTTAAAAAATATTTTGACAACCACAGAACTGGAGAGTTGAGTACAGACTTCTCCCTCCCAATTTAGGACTGTGGTGCCCCTGACTCCCTCTTTAGCAATGGCAAGAGATGGACACTCCAGATGGTAAGTCTCTATTAGCCTCAGCTGTGTTGAATAAACTGTCTTGGTTTGCTTCTGGTCAATATTCCTCTTGCCAATGTGGAGTTGCAAAGAAATGTAAAGAGCAAGTTCTAATTTCACCAGTGAAAAAATGACTTTTTAAATTATGTCTAATCATATGGATTTAAAAAAAAAAAAAAAAAGGAGTGCAAATTATTTGAAAGTAAAAGCATAGTTGTCTAAATAAACAGCATAAACACTTAAAGGATTTGCTGCTATGGAATGTCTGTGCCTTCCCTACTTCTCAAGCAGAAACACACTAGTACACAGAAAAGCTTCCTCATATTAAGTTCTATGAGCACTTAAAGAGAAACACAAAGAAAACAGTAAAAGCTTGCCCTCTCTTGTAGGAAACTATCACTGCTAAGAACCCAGCCACTTTACGAACTTAAAAAAAAAAAAAAAAGTATTCAAGGTTATCAAGGCTGCAAGCTATGAAAAACACAGGCTATTAAAAAACCCTGAAACACAAATGAGCAAAGATGATTTACAGAGTTGACACCACTCTAAAACTGTAAGTGGAAAAGCAAATGCAACATCTCAAAGGGCACGTTGCAAAAACGATGAACTTCAGGGCATAAACTTGTTTCCAGATGAGGTTTGCAACAAATTATTTTCTAGTGCAGCATCTGGCAGTCTACTGCCAAACAAAAGGCACCCAAGTAGCTGAGCTACTGTTCTACTTGCAAATGTCTGTATTCTGAGCTATTTGAGGAGGTTATACCCACACATCCTGTTTGAAGTATCCATGGCCAACGACAAAAGGAAATTTCTCTGAAGGACAGATGTCAGAAATTACTCATTATTACAGAATAATATATACTGTTATAAATAAAAAATGCTTGAACAAGAAATTCCAGCTGTGAAATACCTGAGCACTATGAAGTTGGCTATTCCTGTGTGCACTGACTGCCTATGCATTAGCCTCCCCAGGCAGACACAGACAGATGTATCTGCTAGGACTCACTTGGACAGGAGAGCACATTAGTAGTTTTGAAGTAAATTTTCCACACTCTGACATGACTGAAGTATGATAAGATTCCACAGTGAAGTTGTGATCAAAAAATGTGAAAGGCACTAAACCAATTGACCCTGAGGGAAGGCAGAGGACAGTGTCTGCAGATGATAAAACAATTCCTGACAAGCTTGACAGCAGGGACAAAAGGGTTGGTATTAATACCTTCCTGCGATGGCCAGACTTAGGAAGATGATATGTATGCTCTTTTTGTTATCCTTAAACTTTTCTTGATCTTTTCATTATTTCCCAGTTGTTAACTAAAGCACTTGGTGGCAGCTAAGGCATTTTCTTCCATAGTCCACTGGGTGGGAGGTAAAGGGGCTGCTGTTTCTTGGAGGTGTCAGAGCTCAGGGGAATGTTGGGGCTGCCTGCAGGGGCAGAAAGATCTGGGCTTGGCACCACCAACCTGTGCCCTCAGCAGAGTGTCACAGGGCAGGTTACCATGGAGGCAGAACTCCAGGCTGAGAACATCACCAGGCGTTCACTGAATTCCCACCAATTTCTCTTGCTGTTTTGATTTATACTGGATATATTTTAATTTCCCTCATTTTCCAAATTCTTGGTAGGTTGCCAATCTTTCAGTCTTCATACGTCAAGTTTCTGACAGTTCTTCTCCAAACTTTAACCCCTGTTAGGCCAACAATAAGCACTGGATCAAATAAATGTGCAGGAGAGAGTGATACTAAACATTCATTTCCAGTCTTCTCCCACAAAACACTAAGCAGGTGTGTGTGTGGGGTGAGATAAATTACCATTACAAGTCATATATGTGAAATCTGTGGATGCATCAGTAACTCTTTGTCAGAGTCACACAGCAAGCAGCTATTTTAGCCATCCAAGGTGAAACAACCTTCAGAACCATGGAACAAGGAGATGGAAGCAAACTTCAGTGTTATTTGGACTGGATACCTCACTAGCACTTAAGGACACAACAAAAGCAAACACAGAGAGGAGAGAGAATTCTTCCTCCTTGTCAAAGCCTAGCACTGATAGAGTAGAAAAGGAAAACTAGTTTCTGTCCCTGCATCAGGGCAAAAAAGCTGAACCCTGCTTGACTCAGAGGAGGAAATAGTCTGTTAGACTCTATAATGAAATCAAATTATCTGCTACTTGACCAAGAGCACATGTGCTCAGTTTTGGATAGAGGACAACAGTTCCTCATTCAGGATGGCCAAGCAAAGCATTCTAAAGGTTTTCTGGCCAAAGGGATCATTATGATTATCAGCTGGTTTTATGAAAAACAGGCCATAGGATTTTGTTGAGTATTTTCCATGTCAGCCCATAAAACGTGAAAGCTAAACTTAAAAGAAATATTGCTAATCTAAAAAGACCTTTTTAGTTATAAAATTGAAAAAAAAAAAAACCTCTAAAAAATGCATCCAGAACAAATTAATACATTTAGAAAAGCACTGATTACATAACCAAAAGCCCTATTTTACACAAAGTTGGTAAATATAAACAGTAAAATATATTGAGGAAAATTGAACCACATTTTATGACATATAAAATAGTATTACTGCACCATATTAATATTTTTTAACAAAGTAAGTAGATTGAAATTTCCCCTTCTGATGATAAGGGAATCAGGAAGAAATACAAAAGTAAATACATCTCTATTTGGAGCTAAACAATGGAATATTCTTTGTAATGTGTTGCCATGTTGATGTTGCGCTATGAATATTGGAAGAGCACGGGCAAACTTCTATTTTACAAAAGAGGAACTTAAACAAATTCAGAACTTCAGACATTTTTGGTTTATGAATGTGACGTCCAAAATCTAAAGGGCCTTTTAGATAAATCTTAAACAAATATATGCACAACAAAACAAACCAGATGTGTGATGAGAAGGGAAAGCAAATTTCCCTCTGAAAGAATAGCTGCGTGTTATGCATATCTTGAATAATCTAGCAATTCATTTGCATTTTCATAGCATTTATACTCATAGCATAAGCCCAAAAAATAATACAGAAGGAAATTACTGTACCTGCAGGTTTTGCAGCATTTGCTTATGAAAAAGATAAGACTTTTACTAATTCTTCTGTAATTCAACAATCCCAACATCCTGTTTCTTTCAAGTAGGAGAAAACCATTTGTTTGGTTTTGCTGTACTGAGTATTTTTAAAGAGGGGCAGTGCTCAGTTTGTCAGTAATATAATTATTAGATAATATTCCTGAATTTTAAAGTTGTGAAAAAGAAGCATTGGGGTTTTGGCTAATCTTCAGTGAAAAAGAGATAGAACAGCTTTTGTGAAATAAACCACATAATCAGATTAGCTTTAGAGCACTGATTACTGTACTTCACATTCAAATAAATGCCAAAGAATAATGTATTTGATGTACTAGTTAAATAAAAATGCAGAATTGACAGAATATGGAAGTTCTTTGATCTTTTGTAGGTGTTCAATATACTCTCAATGCTGCTTGATGAGCGACAACAATTCATAATGTTTTAAAAATAAACCTCTATGCACAGGGGGCTTTTTTAGCTTTAAGCTTATGCTTTTATTATATAACGGTTGCTTTGACTTTGAAGATATTTTTTTCTTCTTAGTTAAACAACGTATTTTATTCTCATCTTGGAAGGCAGAATTAGCAGCTAAAATAGATTTGTAAAAGGGGGACAAAGTTGACTCAAATCCTTTTTAAAGAAGATATTAAAAATGTGGTCAGCAGGGTAAGGTTCTCATTTACTTTCCTTTTCAAAGCTGATAAAAAGTGACAAGAGTCAATTTGGGTTCATTCTCATAGTATCTAGGTACATTTTCCTGAATGCCACGTTCAGACAGGCCTGCCTACAGATTTGTCTGTCAGCAAAGAAATAAACTGTGTGAAACGGGAAGGGAAATTACAAATTGGGAATAAGCCTCCCCCTCATTTCCCAGCACCAGCCCTGCTATCTCTTGATATCATCTAAAAACCAGTCCAAATTTTCTAAGAAATACAGGTAGTCCCACATTAAGATTGACAGGAGGATTAAATACCATAAAATTTTAACAAAGCACAAAATTCTATTTCCAAATGAAAGAATTTTTAATTTTTAGCCAAACTTCTCCTATCACTTTCTGCAGGTAGTGAATCAAGCTGCTCAAGTTTCTTTCTTTAAATTTTGTTCCATTGGCAGCTTCTGGTCTGCAGTGGCCGAAAGGTTTCTTTATTTCAGGTTCCCCAAAACATTTCAGAGGTTGGAAGCAGGAAGCTCCAGTCAGTATGCAAGCTGTGCTTGTCTCACCAGAGTCTGCATCAGGTCAATTTGTGTAGAGCAACGAGGCCAGCAAGGTAATGGGGGCAAGGCATTCAGCCCAGCTGCAAATCCATTTTCATGTAAGTATTGATGTTGGGAAGATAATGGAGAGAGATTGTATGTTGCAAACTCTTCTTTATTTATTTAACTATGCTTTGTCTTTGCTCCCATAGGAATCTTTGATACGAAACAATTCTGTTGTTGCTTCACTGATGAAATACGGTCATCAATTGAAATAGAACAGAATGGACTGGGCTGTGCACACTCAACAAGGCTAAAGTGAAAGAGATTTTAGTGAAAAGACCTGAATGTACGTCAGGGAAAGGGAGAGGAATTTTCATTTTCAGAAGGCATTTTTTTTTTGCCTTTATTTATATGATTCATAGTGCTATTTCCCGGAATAAAGGAAAGCATCCAATAGTTATTATAAAATTTGAGCTTTAAAGTTATATTCTAGACAGAAAACAAACCAACCACCTACACTAAGTATGTAATTCCAAATGTAATTTACATGCATGTAATAACTATTCTCTCAACAACCAAGATCAAAATACAACCTTGGTATTTAAAAATAATTCAGTATATCATTATTTTTTTCTAATTTCTGTGGTGCTAAAACTTACACATTTAATATAGCTCATTACAGTTCCATTTGGGTTTTTTAATCAATACTGACAGTGGCTTTAACGAGTCAAATTTTATCTTGGTAATGTAAACACTTAGGATTGCAGCAAATCAAATTGCTAATTGGAGGGGAAGGGAAGTGAGTCCAAGACTTCTACTTTTAAGCTTTTGTGACTTTATTCTGTAGTTGCACATCCCATGTAACAAACTGGGAGAGAACTAGAAAGGAATTTATTCAAAAAGAGGTGTCTTAAGAAGCAAGCAATCCTGCAAAGAGTTGTACTAATTAACCCTCATCCCTCTGCCCAGCAGGCACCTCACAGCTGAGCAGCAGTTCTCTCAGCTCCTCTCTTTTAACTTGTCCCTACTGCATCATCCTCCAGGCATTTCTGCTCCTTCCCTCTCCTTCAACAGGTCTCTCCCAATCCACAGTCCCTTCCAGCCAGAGGTTTCACTCTGAAACCTCATCACAGTGTCTTCATTCAAATCTGTTTTTCCCAACTATAATTTGCCCTTGAGGTGAGTTCTATCATAGGTGTGAGCAAATCCCTGGATAACTGGAAGACAGGAGGACTGTCCTAAAGAGCCCAATCAACATTTTTCTTTGGTCATCTCTTTAGGATGACCAAAGTGAGTGTCCAAAAAATCAGACCCTGGTGCCTGCATGTTCTGAGAATCATTTCATCCTGACTTATGTTGAAACACCATTTTCATAGACTCGCTCAACTGTGCTATGAAGGGATGCATTAGTTTAGGTTCCTAATGAAGTGCTATGCCACTTTCTGTCAGCTTGACTGTCTTATCTGTTCAAATAATTTTTATATTTTTCATGGGTTTTTACTTTTTGGCCTCTTTGGTATTTGTGCCAGAACACCAAAATGTTGGCTTGCAGTTGGTACAAGAACAAAACCTCAGTCTTTCAGTAAAATGTAAAAGGGGCATTGCTGTCTGTAAAGACAGACCTGCATGTTTCTACTCAAATGTTAGGAGCAGAAACAATCTCTCTCCATGATTAACTGCTCTCACGTGACCTTGTGAGTTGATCTTGTGAAGGATTTTGTGAAAAACTGTGATCTTGGGCACGCAGCAGTGACTAAATTCCTCGCAAATCACGTATGATTTACATAGGAGTGTCTCAGCTCTCACACAGTCAGCACTAGACCTAGTTACTAACACATGAAAAATGCACTCTCAGACTTGGCACAAAGCTTTTGCAGCTGCCAAATACACCCCCTGTGAGACGAGAGCAGGTTGATGAGGAGGGCAATGAGATCATTTTCAACACTGCTAGCGACAGGAAGAAGAATGAGAATTCTGTTTATCTTGTTAGAGAATTTCTGATCATATTAGTGATTTCATTATGCTGTTCCTAGAGACCAAACCTTTAAAAATGGCACAGAGCTCAAAAATGCCCCATGAAAATTGCTGTTATAAATCAGACTCACACCATATTAACAGCACAGGAATTATACAATGTCATAAAAATACAGACACTCCTGCAGTTGGTGTCTGCACACCCTTTTGCACTGATATTCGCACAGGTGAACCTGTTTCCATCCCACACATTTATCCTAGTGCCTGGTTTCTGGCAGGGCTAAACTTCACCACAGGCTCTGGCACATATCTTTTTGTGTTTTCATTCAAGCAAGCCCTGAAAAATGAAGGGACTGAAGGGAAGGACTTCAGAGCAGTAAGTGCAGCTCAGTCACGATCAGAAAAGGCCCGAATTCTTCTAAGTGCTCAGAAAGTTTCCAGCTGGATAGAAGAATTTCAAAAAGTAAATTTCAAAAATATTGGTGGACTAAGAAAAATCTACATTAGATGTTATTTGACTATTAAGACAAAAAAAAATGACACACAATCCATCAATCATGCCAATAACAAGGTTAGAAGAATAAAAATAATCTGCATATGGATCAAAGACTTGCTCTTTTCTCTGTGCATGTGTCCATAATTAGTTTCTTTATTCATATTAATGTACTTTGTTCTCTTTGCCCCTTTTTAAAGAAAAAAAGTGCTTCCCCACCTGTACCTAACTTCTCTTCCTAACTTCATGTTCCAGAAGATGTCATCTGCTGTTCATTGAACACAGCAGAATTAACAATAATAACAAAAAGATCACTTTTTGGAGCTGTCCCAAACCACATCTTATTAAAAGACTTCCTTTAACAACACAGAGATATTGTGACCTACCTAAACCTTTGGGCGATCACAAATCCAATCTATGTAACATAAACGACTGCAGAAAACTGTGTACCTTTAGTAAACCTAAATATATTTTAAGAGATGCATATACATCCAGGATAGGATATGCTTAAATTCTTCCAAAAGGACTCCTCTTGTGAAGATGTGAGCTGAGAGCAGCATAATGATTAATAAAAAACCTTTACCACCATCTGTTGTAGAGTAATCTAATATCTGGGGTAGCACTTTCTTAAATAAAAATTTGATTATATAAATATATTCATATAATTCCATGTGCTGTTACTCTGGTATTACATAGGAACCTTAAATTTTACATGAAAGGCAGAAAAAAAATCATTAAGGTTTGGAATACAAGTAGAGGACTTGGGGAGTAGTGGTGTTAGTCTAAAAATTTTCCTTTTGTTTTATAGAGGAAATTTTCAATAAAATCTCAAGACAAAACTCCAAGGACTTCAGTCTATATCCCAAAGGAAATTGCTAAATCAAGGGACTGTGTCCAGTGTCTTTAAGAGAAATTGGAGCAGCCACTCCATGAAGTGAAACGCAAATGGTTTGTCGATGTCTTTTAAATTTCCATGGTTTTGCCCTGCGATATTTTTAAAAGAGAAGAAAAAGTGAACTTGTACTATACACAGTTATGCTATTATCTCAAAAATTTGAGAAGAGGTGCCAGAATATTCTGGACTCTGCATCAAAAAATGAAAACTAATTCATCTGTACTATCTTACAAACTTCAGGAAGATCCCATTCTGGACTTTGTATTGGCTGTTCAAATAAAAAGCATCTTAAGTTCATAAAGGGAGAATAAATTGATTTATTTTTTGAGATACTGAGAATCCTTTTGCAGCACAAGAGGAGTAAAGATAGAAACAGACATTTGGCTTAATTTCTCCTCTATTTTGACAATCTACAGAAAAAGTGGTAGACAGGATTTATCCAGAATATAAAATCCTCTCATCCTGGACAGATCAGAAGTACCACTCTTCTGGGATTTTCTAACAAATGCTGGGTTTTTGGATGCTATTAAAAGGGAGTATCTACATCAGGAGTGTAGGGATTAACAGCAGCACTGAACACAGAAAGAGAAAATCAAGGCTATCTGATGGTACTGAGCAGTACTGCACAGAGAACATTAACTAGATGTGTTTTAATACACAGGACCTGCTCCCTGGTCTTCTCTCTTTGAATTGATAACAGCATTACTGGGACAGCATTACTCGACTGCAAATCAGTCCCCAGCCCCTTACATATAAATTACTATAGCATATCCCACAGACTGAAGATTTTGGCATTACACGTCAGCAAAATGCACTTGAAGGTGTCTCAGTTGGCATGCGCAGATGAATCTGGGTCTCACAAAAACATTTAAAATATTACAGTAATTTCATAGATTATAAGAAGGAGACCAAGAATTTTCAATCTCAGTAGTTACACACAGCTTCCCTATTAAAGCTTCATATTTGTTCAATTTGTCTGTACTCTTCTAATTATTGGGTCTTTGAAAAGTCAATTGGCTGAGGGCTGTGACTGTACTGTACATGGATGATTGTGGTATTTTGAAAATATTATTCATCCTTATATATAAACAAAAAATGTTGTGGCTAAAATAACCAAATGGGGATGATGATGATGATTGGGATAATTACCTGTTAGTATGGTTTGTCTTTGTCCCTTAAGGATTCTACAACTCTGCAAATATCCAAGCTTTGTATAAAAAAATATACACAGAATTATTTAGTCCAACTATTTAATAGATAAAACCCAGCCTACTCAACTTGAAACTTTATGAAAACAATAGAAATACTCCTGATCTAGATTTTCAACTGAATAGGCTAAGCTATTGAAACAAAGACACACAATAGGCATGTAAGAAATAGCAGCCATAGAACTTCCAGCTTGTATAAATAATATGTATCCCATAAGAACTGGATCACTGGTGATGTAATCCATTAAAATAAAGATCTTGAATGGTAAAGAACAGGTAAATAACTATTCCTTAGGCAACGAATGTAGGACCAGATCTTGCCAATTTATACTGTATAATTTACAGAACACATTTTTTTCCATGTTACATTTCAGTCCTCAATTGCTCAACAAGAAAGTTGTTGACTTCCAGCCCATAAAAATTCAACAGGATTTCTCAGAGAAATCCGTCCTTGGCACTCTTCAGAAAACAGTTGATGTTTTTCAGGCAGAATTACATAGCCCCTTTTTTTTTCAGTTACTACAGGAGAAACCACTATGATTTGCCCTTATAATACAGGTGACTTTAGTTGTCAGATGATCATACTCCTCTCATGTTCATAATCTAATTGTGCATATACCTCATTTTATAGAGAGAACACACAGTAGCCAAGTAGCTATTTATGACTATGTAAATATCCTTTATCATAGTCTTATAAAAATTTCCAAGATACATATGATCATGAAAGCAACAACAGTTACTTGACACGCAAGATGAAGTTGAAATAGGGACACCATATGTCAATGTGATATTGAAGAGTATTCAATACATCACACAGTACTGAAACTACCTAAATATCAGAATACAATAATATCTGAGAGTGCAAAATGTGAAACAGAAATGGCAACTGTTGAGCTAGAGAGTGGGTTTGAAAATCTGGATTTGTAAATTTTTTTGGCCATCAAGAACCCTTTCACAAAATACCACACTGGATCTCTCAGCATCCCAGATTCTCCACTTCCACACTGTAGAAAACTGATTACCACTCTTTTGGCCATTTAATGTTCACAAACCTGTGTAGAGAATATTCATTACCACCTTTCAATGACACCTTAGCAATAGGAAGCAATGGAGAGACAGTTGAATGCTTCCATTTAAAGAGAAAAGAAAAGCAGATTTATGTCCTGTGTTGTTTCTGCACCCTGACAAAAACAAAAATAGTTATATAGCCAATCATTAAAATCTCCTTAATTTTATTACAGAGACCTTGATCAAGACACTTCCTTACCATTGCAATGATTATGTTGCTGGGTCCTACAGTGCCTCCTTTTTCTCCATTAGAAACTTTAAAAAAAATTCTTTATCATGGCTCTTTTTCTATTTTCCCTTTATTTCATGCACAGCAAGCAAATATAATAAGCTTCTTCAAGAAAAAAAAAAGGCCGATATAAAATTGTGCATTCTTTATATAATTTTAGGAGGAAAATAGTTAACATTTTATCCTCATGACTTGCAAATGAAAGAAAATAATAACGCTTAGCAAAAGACATTAGAAGAACACATTTACCATGAATCATACTGCCCTTGAAGGTGCAGCTTAAGAAAGCAGAGAAATAGATTTGACACCACTTGGACTTGCAGCTCGGACATGCTGCATTAAACTGTTCAAAATTAATTTAATCTGAGCATGGAGAATAATAGCCTCTCAGTTCAAGGCTTCTGATAGCAGTAATTTGCACTCGAAAGTACTTCCAAAGGGAAAGAATAAATGAAGGGCGACTCTCCAAAACTGAGCGAGCAAATGTATTCACTAAACGGAAGCCTCTTGATCACCCTGTAAAAGAGCATTCAGGAGAACGGCACATTCTACATCATTTTGTGGGTTAGGAATTTTTTTCTTCCAACTGCTCGCTGCTACAAGGAGAGATACTGTTCTTCCTGGACTGATGATGGGCTGAGGAGCTATTTACTTAGAGCTCTTGCATTTTAACTCAGAAAAGCTGTGAGATCCACTTGCCTTAGAACCAGGCAAGTTAGACTTGCACAGTGAAAAATCCTCTTGTCACACTTGTAAAGGCAATTGTAGACTAATTGCATATAGGGTATTGGCAACTCCCCTTGCTTTATCAGCAGAGGACTAAGATCTAACTGTAATAAAGTGTTAGCACTCCAGCCATTAAAAAGTACCTTATCAACCCAAACCATTTTTATATTTCATGCAAGTCATATTCTCTTCACTTACACATTCATAACCTTTAATTCCGTTTGCCCTGCCTGCAGCTAAAATCTTTTGATACCTCTTTCCTTTCTCACTCAGCTCCTGGGAGGCAGTGTGACCTCACAGAGAGGGCACTGGGACAGGAGGCAACACATACTGTTTCTCTTCTTTAGCTGAAAATACTTAATTGGTGTTTTTACAGCAGCATCAGCTCAACAAATACTGCTCAGATCATGTGTGGTAACACACTGGACACCTGAACAGGCAAACCTCATTGCCTTCAAAAATCCAACAGTGGCAGAGACACCCAACACGAGAGAATGCAAAGCTGTACTCCACTGTTAGTTTCTGGCCTTTGTTGTGACTCCTGCAGCCCAAAATGAAGGTCCCAAAGTACTCTTTAAGAATAAGACCAAAGTCTGACGTATTCCAAGTACAAGGTGGCTGAGGGAGACTGTGGGAAGAACCACAGGGATCAGAAGTTGGTCAACAACTACACCTCTGAAGGAAAAAGCTCAAAATCTGTTTGGGGACGTGTGTACATTTCCCAGGGTGTGTGTGAACACAGACACACAATCTCTTCCTTTTAGTAAATCCAGCATGGTTAGGAGGTCAATCCTGTGGATGAACAGCACAGGGCAAACTGTCTGCTTAAGTAAATAATACTTAAAAACATACTTTCTAGGCAGAGAAATATGGACAATGATTTACACTACGGTGCAATGACAGAATGGATTTAAACATTTTATCTCTTTTTTTTTTTTTGGTGTAAATTATAAGACCCCACTTTTTTGGATGAGCTTATTGGCTGCGAGAAAGACTTAGGGAAAGACACAAGAAAAAGTTTCATGAAGCAGTGGGAGAGTAAATAATGTATTAGTGCTCAAATTTCATTTCCACTCCGACAGCTGCATTACTTTTGCAAATTTACAGCAAAGAAAGCCAAAAGGTCTTTTTGAATTCTCTAGTACCGCCTAATTTCTTCTGAATAATTTACCTGCCACTAGCTGTTTACTCTATAATAACTCAAAGAAAACTGGTTATGCCAGAAGTCTAAAAAAAAAAAAAAAGTGCTTCTAGAATGCATTAAAAAGTTAAAAGAAATTGAAAGCCTCCAAGATATTGTAATTTAGATACAGCTGGTAGAAACAGCATTGCCAATTACTAGCTCTTAGAAGACCAAAACTACTCTAGACATGATGCTTCTTGTACTTCTTACCAGATCAAAACTGGAGGATAAACTGTGAGCTTACGTTGTCTTTATAAAAATTAATTTTTGCAGAAAATGCAGGATGAAAGTGTTTGTGGGCTCATCCTTTCATATCCAAGAATTTTCTTAAAATACCAGATTTTCTAATGCTCTGTGATAAAAAAGGGTAAGAATATCTAATTTTGCTCTTTCCAGCACAGAGGCCATTTAGTTGGTTAAGTTAATTTATCTAATTCCATTTGAAGTACACTATTATTTAACCCTTGACTTGGCATCTGAATTAGCATAACGATATTAGCAACTTATGGGAAAACTACCTTTCAAATAAGCAAGTAATTGACATTAGAAAACATAATAAAGTATATTATCTCCCATTTTAGTTCCTTAAGAATATTAAAGCAGAGAATGACACTAAGGGAATATTGACTGGTCAGCATTTCAGCTCATTTCTGTTCTGCATCCACAGCTTTTTCACAAGTGTGCTGGTTTTGGCTGGGGTAGAGTTATTTTTCTTCTTAGCAGCTGCTATGGAGCTGTGGTTTGGATTTTTGATGAAAACAGTGTTGATAATTCAGGCATGTTTTTCTTATTGCTGAGCAGCTCTTACCCAGAGCCAAGGCCTTTCCTGCTTCTCACCCCACCCCACCAGCAAGGAGGCTGGGATCACCTCAGGAATAACAAATGAAATGGCAATTGATATCAACCCAACTTATTTTGAATTTGTAAAGTTTGGATTACCTCGAGGAGTAAAAAAAAAAGAAAAAAAACAAACTCAAAACTTTTGGTTTTATAATTTACATAGATTTTGTGTGTTTACAGTTCTCAGAGATAAAAATAAACTAGATGTATACTAGACGTGATGCTTTAGTTTTGTTAGGTCATAAAGTTTCATGACCCTAGTACATTTGAAAACTAAAAGCTCTAGCACCTTTGTCAAGAATTAAATGGTATAAAAGTGTTTCTTCTAAGCATTATATCTTTGCTTTAAAAGATAAGTACTGGCAATTAACCTGTTCAATGACTTCTGACTGCGCATCCCACTAAGGAGCCCCCTCACAGCCTGATACCATTGTATCACAGTTTTTAAAGCAATTTGAACCTACAGTTCAAGAAAAGTTTATGCAATCAGGAGATTAACAATGTTTGTTCCTGTCAGAAATGAAAGTCTTTCCCTGAGCAATTGAGATTACATCTAAAGCTTCTATATACTTAGTTTGTAGTCATCAGTTTTGTTCCAAAACACGGTGCAAGAGGCTGTGCAGGTTACTCTAGCCACAGCAGGAGGTGGAGAGCTGAAGAGAAAATGAAGATGCCCACAACAATGATAATTCAGAATAGGATAAACATCTTTGTGAACTACCTCTGATATTTCATATAAAGCTTTCTGTATTCACAAGCTCACTAACAAGACAGTTCATAGAAATTTTAAGAGTTTATGATCCATGACAAGGAAACATCTGTGCAAAATGAAACTGGAGAGTGGGAACTTGCCCAGGAAACTTGCAGAGTTATATCCCTCTGTTGGGAGACAGCACTAGATCACAAAGTAACTGCTCAACCAAGACCAGGCAGAACTATAATTTCTGGGGATTCCACCCAATCTACAGATCACTCAGAACTTCTGTGTTGAGCAGTGATAACCAGTTACACTGATGTGCAAACCAAGCCAAAAGATGGATATGTGTAAGAGAGATGCTGAGATGAGAATGAAAAATTACTTCTGGCATAGCATTAGATAGAGATCTAGATAACCCCAAACCACTACATTGCAGTCAGTCTTGTAGTTGTGAATACTTATATCTAACTATGCCACAGTTTTCATAGCTGACAGCGGATAGATTTTTTTTTTTTTACATCATCTGAAAGTATTTATCTTATCTGCATTGTTAGTGAGCACAAATTACAAATAGAGAAACAACTGAAAAGAACACAAAGTTCTGCTAATAAGGAACAAGCTATTATTCTTCAAATTGGCAAAATTAATGGTTGGATTCGATGATCTTACAGGGGTTTTCCAACCTTAACGATTCTATGAATCAGGTTCTCCATTTACAGAAAGCCAACCTACAACTTCCCAAGACAATTCCAACACCACTGCAGACCCTGTTATTTAAAATACCACATGGACGTTGCAGTGACTTTTGTCCAGCTCTCTTCTGACCATGTCCGGGTGCATTCTGTGGTAAAAATACCATCAGTACAGCAGCTATGGATCACTCTGTGGTTCCTCTTCAAAACTTCTGTGGCTACTGAGGCTTTGTGGTGAAGGAGTGATGTAGGGGGATTCATTACACAGATGAAATGATTTTAAGAGGAGACAGAAAGTAAGGGGTCGTTTTCCCGTCTCAGGAATACCATTATCAATACAAGAAACAGCAAAAGGTAAAGAAATCAACTGATACCCCCACATCATCTACAGGTAGGGCAACAGATTGGTTAAAATCTGCAGAACAGATATGATGCAAGGATAGCAAATTTTTAGGCCTGCAAGTAGTGTTTGGCGCTTCTGTGAAAAACAAGTTCATTTTGTCTTCTGAAATACCACAGCAGATACAGTCTGCTTTGCTGGACTAAGAATTACTGATGCTGTGGTCTACTTAAGAAACTAACCTAACAGGTAGGGAAAAAAAATAACTCTCTGATAACATAATAGCAAGAGAGTAAGGCCACTTTTACAGAACGTCTCGGTTTATAAGGATAACTGAACAAAATCAAAAACACGAACTATGAAAAATATTCAACAAGCAGATGGTGTGAGAATAATTTGAGAAGCTGATATCCAGTTAAAAACACTGCCTAATGACTGACAACGCTAGGGATTGGTGGCATTTGTTATGTAAGTGGATACACAGTGTGTGGTGCTAGCTGAAGACCAGCTGCAATGTGGAATTACAGAAAAGAAGCAAAATGAAAAGAAGCAGAAGCAATTATTGCAAAGACGAATTAGAGCAGAAAAGTGGAAACATGGAATTGAAATGAAAGTGTGGCAATCAAGCAAAAGTAGTAGGGACAGTGAAATGAAAATATTTTGTTTCCAAACAATTAATTAGAAAACTAATTTAGGATCTTTATCAACCATATCTGAAGTCTACTGGATATGGATCACAAACTCATATAGCTATTATTATTGTGTTAGTCACCATCCTTTTATTAACTCTATTACTTTATATCACACTTTGTTCACACACTTACCTATAATTAAGCACCTCTCTTATGCTTCATCTTTTTAACAGTCCAAATCACCTTGAAAGTGCTGCAGGGTGAAATACTGACATGCCTCTCAGCACAGATAGCAGAAACAAGTTTAAGAACATGAAATTAACTGCGACTGCCTTTAAGAAGGATTCCAGAGCACATCTGCACTTGACATCATTCTGAACGTGGTTAAGTTCTGATAGCGTATTTGTACCTTGCAGCATATCTGGCAAATCTTGTAAATCTTTCTAGGGGCATGTATGTCACCAGATTGGCGATAACACATGAACTGCATTTTAAGAAGCCAAATGTCATCTCTCTAGAGGCCTCTTAGCGCTTTTGAAAATGCTGATGGACAATCTAGTCCTTTCACTATGCCCTGTCTTGCCCTCTCAAAGTGATTAGCTCCTAAAAAGCTCAGAGAACTGCATCTCACAAAATATCTATTCAGAAACTCTCCCAATTGACTAAATATTCATGGATCCTTCATCAGAATATTCAACAAGGTTTCTGCAGAAAACCAAAAATCTTTTGCTTTCCCATTTTCTCCAAGGTAATATGTTATAAAATAGTGCTACAGAAATGACCAGTAATTGTATAAAACAGCAGCTTTCACTAGAGCTACCCTCAACTTTTTGTATTTATTTCCATCTTGATTTAGTAAACATTTTCATAGTAAATATCTCTCATGGACATTCAGATTTATTATTGTTATATCATTTTTCCTTGACTCTATAATGAAGATTGATTTAATCTCAACAGCATTAGCCCTCTGCCAATTGAACACTGTGCTGTTCTCACAAGTCAGTAACAAAATGCTTTCTGATGGTGCTGTTTCTTCGACTTTCTAAAATATTGACTTTCCTAAAAAGCAGTTTATTCATTTACAGTTAAAAGATCTCTTACACTAAAGAACCAAAGATGTTGGGGGGGAAAATCCCAGGAAATATTTTTGTCGCTTCTTTAAGGATCAACTCTTGAGTTATGAGCATCCCTCTGTAAAGAACTCTAAGGGGTTAAATATTTTTGAAGTGCAGGTGAATTAAATGTCACTTTTCTCATTCAGGCCATGCAACATCAATTTCATCAAAACTTGAGCATGCACTCAACAGTGTGTTGCTGATGACTGCAATCATTACAATTTCACAAAGCATTATGTAGTAGTTACGCATCACAGTGTGTGTAGTAAATCACAGCTTGCTGAGTGAAGTAGAGGCCCCTTTTCTGTCTTTCTCTTTGTCATTTCTGTCCATCTAAGAGACATATAACTGTCAGCAAAGTTACTTAAAGAGAGATTCAATATTTTTGTTTCAAGCATGTTTCTCCCTGCAGGGATTGTTAAATGCTTGAATTCGTCACTAAAATGGAAGGATATCCAGTTTCCCTCCTGGACTTAAATCATCATTAAAACATTTTCAACTGCTTTAATTACACTTTTTAGTTGAACTGCAACAACTTGAAAAGAAGGTACCATTCACTTCAATCTATTCTGCTTTCCCAGGACTTGGAGAGTAAAGGCCAGCCAGTCACATTTGACAGAACAAGCTGAACACAAATATCCTAGAACTAATAGTGCAGATGTTTGGCTTGAATACAATGTTCCCAAACTACCTTTAGAACTTCACTGAAGTTCACTGATAAGAATTAAGCAACTCTACAAAGCTGGCATATGATTTATGGCATATGCATGATATGTCATATGCAAAATACTATCATATGCAGGAATCTGCATATGCCAGTATTTTGAGACAACTAACTGAGAAAAGATTGGACAAGCACAGGGAAAAAACGGGAATGCAAGCAGCATGGTTGATATTACTGTGGCATATTAATTAGACTATGATGACTTTTCAAGCCATTAAATGAAAAGCTGATTATATTGTCATACTGTGTATTTAATGAAAGACCTAATTGTAAAATTGCCTGGTATTTATTTTTATTTATATAATTGACATTTTTAAAACATAAGGTATAATTATGTGTTGGGCAGACATTTACATCTTAGCAAAGATATAAACTGAGTGTCCTTGCACTGCTGTCAGGTGATTCATGAAAGATATATACAGTTCCTTAAAAAACTATTGAACAGTTGCACGAAGGAATGCATCTGTCACAGAATATGACAAAAAGGTTTTTTTCCAGTCTGGAATTCTCTGTAGGGGCCCCTGTTTAGCTCAACTGCCTTTTGCTGCACACGTTGTTTCTACGCTGTTCTTCAAAATACAAACAAACAATATATTGCATTAAATACTGTCATAATGTACATTGGAATCTATTAATACAACCGTCATACAGAAAGGATTCCTTTTTCCCAGTGAGCACAGAGGACAAATCCAACATGGGAAATACTTTCTGTGCCTTCTAGAAAAGATTGGACCTAAAAATGGTCAGGCAAAACCTTTAAAAAATTGACTGAAAATAAAAATTAATCTGGGTCCAGGTTTAAATCCTTAGGTTTTCTTGATAGATTTTCCTAATTACCTTACATTTCAAGCCAGAAGACCTTTTTGTTTCCCCATATAATTTTGAAAGGTGGAAATGAAAATATTTCTCAGCTTGACTTCTTGTTTTTCTAAAGCATTTCTAAATCTATCCTTTCACAGATCAACAGAAATACCTGTAAAAATATTTCAGCTTCAAATACATCCTGCCTGTAACATATGGTCTCTACCTGAGGAAGATCAAAAGCTACACACTGAAAGTGAATCATGAAAGCTTAACTTTACAGAATAATTTTTCATTTGCTAGCTTGAGATTATTTTAAGTTCTTGGTATGATTCCAATACTTTCAGGAGTCTTGTCAACAGCAGGGGTAGACATATGCAACTTAGATTTCATAACAAGAGCTGTGAAGATGTAGCAAGAGCAACCTTGAACACACCAAGAACCTAAAGTACTTACTGAAACGGTTAGCCTGGGGCTGAGGTTCATACTGTTACATCTTCATTACTACCAAAATAAATTAGATTATAGCTTAGTTCTGCAGCAAGAAGTAATAAGAACTTTGGGTAGGGATGGGAGCTTAACAAAACATAGAGTGTTTCAGAATTGTTGTTTGTTTTGTTGTTTTTTTTTCTACTTTATGTATTTTGTTCTTTCAATGTCAACTGTAGCAGTTGGCTAAACTGTACTCTTGTGTGGAGGGAGTTTCACATGATCACGGGGTGTCCCAGCCTTTGCTGCCACAGGAGCAGCGTTTCGGTGGGGCGAGGTGAGGGACAGCTCCCAGTTGGGCTAAGGGGACCCCAAACCTCCGCTCTGTGTGGCACAGGGTTCTCTGCTTGCCCATGACAGGGCAGTGACTGCACTGCTGAGCACACCTGGTCACACACAGCTGAACTACAACCCACACCAGCAGAAGGGGCATTTTGCAGCTGCAGTCACCGGGTTTAGCAGGGTGGCTGTGAGTGTTGTTATATTGGTAGACATACAACAGATCTGTGCTGTAAAAAGGTCCTCGGGAAACAAAGCATACCCAGATATCATTTTTTAAAATCCATCTACTTGCATGCAAAAATATTTTTAGACTGAAAATGAAGCATATTTTTATTCCTGGAAGCATTGGCACCTTCTTGACCATTCTCATTAATTGGACCAAACTCTGCAAAGCAGTTACAGGTATGCACTTTGACTTTTGAACAGGTACATGCTGGTTCCAGCTGAATCCACATAATTATCCCCCAAATTAGTCAGTCATTTACCATTCAGCCAGCCATACACTATGAAGTCCTGACTTTTTAAAAAAAAATTAAATGTGCATGTGAATATGAGGTATGCTAAAACCTATACGTAAATGTCAATCTGGCAAGAATAGCTCTAGAAAAATATAAATCATGAAGACTGATACAAGACAAAGCAGTAGATCACATCTGCAGCAAATGTCACCTGACTTTCTTTCAGTCTGCATTCAACCCACGGGAGTCTACTGAAGCAGCTGAGGAACAATTCTTTATTCATTATTTTTTTTACCTGATAATATGTATAATTCTAATACCTTCTATAACTTAATGAAATACTATAAGTCATAAACTTCACTATATATATATATATTATGATGAACACGTTAATTTAGAAACAATTTGGTACTGTGGATTTTAAGGGGAAAGCTCTGTTTGGTTGTTGAAATACACTACATTTAAAATAGGATGTTTAATGCAAAACCTATGGATTAGATAAGTACTCAATATGGAAAAAAACCCTCCTGTTTTCATGTAAGGAAATCTAGAAGGTCCCTCCTGACTCATTCATTTTCTGGACAAGATGTATGCCCTCACAGGGAAAGAGGGAAAATCTGTATGGGGCATTGAATTTTCAGGACATCACTCTGGAATCAAACAGAAACTGACATTTGGGGGCATGTAGGGGGCACCATCTAAGGACAGCTCATGGTGAAGAACATCTAGAAAGAGGCTGAGTGAAGGGTGTCTTCACTGTAGTTTTGGTCTCCTGTGGCTCTGACTCATGAGCTGAGGTTGGGGTTCAGGGGATTATTGTTCCTAAGGACTTAAAGCAATTTCTGGCATCTTATGTTTCAGGAGGGCTCTGTTAATATGTTCATTTGCAGTCCCTTTGTGTGTCATTTCTGAAGTAGAAATAAACAGAAACACAGGACCTGTAGGAAGCCTGTGAAGCAATGAAAGAACGTACAACAATGAGTGAAATAAAAGTTGTGCATACGGCCTCACCTTATTTACCGCTGAACTTGTGCCCACATAATTTTTGCAAGTAGATGCTTTATTGCAATTCCCTCTCAGAATCCCTAATTTCTACTTTCACATTTTAACCAGTAGTCTAAAATATATCCACTTGACGAAGAATGCGATATGCAGTTCAAGAGACACTTGACTTTTAATCAGACTTGGGATATGTTCTTTTCTTTTAAGTGCCTAGCCAATCTGCTGCTGAATTCGGTATCCTTGCTATTCATGGTATTTATAAATATTTGTTGAACCCAGATAAACTTCTCCTTCCCTCATCCTCATAAAACACTCCAAGAAAATCCTAGGTTTTAATGATTTCTTGAGCAGAGTAACAAATAGCCTGTGACTAGACTTCTGTGTACAGAAGTTCTTTTTCAAACTGCGCTGACATGAAGTGAATATAAACTAGAAATAACCAATTTTAAGACCTCCGCTGAGGTTTGTTCTTTGACAATTGACAGAAAGACTGAAAAATTAGCATTTCGGTAAAACCTTTATTTGTTTAAGATGCCTCTTAGCCAAAGAGACTCTCTGTACAAAAGGATTAACCTATTGACAATGACTTTCTAAATCCAAACTCATTGAATAACAAGTACTGAATGTGTTTACCTTCCTAATGCACTCACAATTCACAATGAAGCAGGCTTTCTTGAAAAGGTCAAAATGCATGAAGACCTGAATTCCAATAGGCAGCATAGAAAAATTTAGAGCTGGATAGAATGGAATTTATTTTATACAGCAGTTGGTGGGATTAAGTGCTTTTTTTGCTATCTAAATGAATAAAAATATAAAAAAAAGGTTTTAAAGATTGCCTTTGCAGTCCTTTTAGGTTTACCTTCTCCACATTCAATTTTCTGTGTATTAAATAAAACATGCACTCATTTCTCAATTAATCTGCTATACATGAACTTGCTGATCCTAAATCACTCACAGAAGTGCATACATGCATTTATATTTTCGTGTTCACCAAGAGTGTGTCTCCCCTCGGGGTTTAAAAATGTGAAATGAATGGTTATAACTTATTTAAGTTTTCTTCTGACAAACAGTTCCACCACTTGAGGCAGGTACACATGATGGGTCATGTTCTGAGCTCTCTATAAAACTGTTTTATATACTTTGGGGGGTACACTGGATCAAGTTGATTAGTCACCATAAGGCACACTGAAGAGATAATTATTGAGATAGATGACTTGTCATACACTGAAACATTTTTTTTTTTTCAGGTAAGACTGCAAATGAAGCAGTTTAGATTAGGCATTTGTTGGTATTTTGCAGATATCACAATGTGAGGACTATATATATGAAAGGGAATATTTTTACAGAACAAGTAAAAATATGTGATAATATCAAAACAGAAGTTTGTGCCTGTAAGAATAAAATCTTCACCATGTTATGAAAATGTAAGCTTCCTTCAAGTATTTCTGGCTATAATTGCTGAGGCTTTTAAATTCTACATGGAGGTAAAAAATAACATGTGAGTCAGGGACCCCATCCAGGTGCATATACTGATAGACAGGTAAACCACGTTTGAAATCAATTCTTGAGCACTTAAGTCAATTTGAGTCTTAAGAAAACTTTTCCTCAAATCTGTATTCCTTTGGCAGCTTTTTTTTTTTTTTTCTCAAAATCACAAACCTTTCAGTATATACAGAAGATATGAGTCAGAACATTTAGATCTTGTCCTGCGCTGTCACAACTGGATTATGAAATCTGAACTGCTCTGAATTAGCTCAACCTGTTCACTATGCTATGGTGCTAACGATTATGACAATTAAGGATATCTTAAGCATCCAACACTGCCAGGGATAGAAGTCCTGAAATGAAACTGGTTTGGGGTAAGTCAGTCCTGGAAGAATTTAAAGACTTGTGCTGTTGAAAAACAGTCCCCTAGTTGCAAACTATTTTGCTAATCTGGATACCCTGACCACAAAATAATGAAGCATTTCACATTGCCTGCTTTTCAGAACGGTGATTTGGAAGACAAAAGCTAAAGATTTAGGAGGTGACTATCGCAATGCTAATATGCGTGAGCAGCAGTAAATCATTCAGAACATTTCAACCAAAGCACGACTTTCCATTAATACCAGCTGAGACAAAGAGAGAAATTGAATATATGGTAATGACAATAGAAACAACAGATGTAAAAGCCATTCCTAGCCATGAAGCACAAATGACAATGTAATAAACCTATGCAATACATGTTTGAGAGCACTGCATCAATTTCCTTTATTATTTGAATGGAGATCCAAATACAGTATAGAAATTCTTGAGACCCTTCCAAAGTTCTGTGTATTAGAAAGGATGACTGATGTCAGGGGAAAGGGTTATGATGATTTCTGTTGTGTTACCATGTACAGTATCACTTTTTTTTTTTTTTAATTATTATTCAAAATTTTACACAATTGTCACGTGCAATTTTGATTAAGTCAGTTTCTGGGATTAACTAGAATTATTAGACAAAATAGAAATATCTACTGATTGACTTCTGCTTAATAGTGTACAGCAGGAAAAAATCCACAGATTAATTTATTTAGGGACAACTCTGCATTCGTACATAGTCTCACTGACATCAACAAAGGCCTGTATGTTTGAAGGTATAATTCACTAGGAGCTGTGCTTAAAATGCACAACTAAGTTAAAGTGAAAGCTCTTTAGGCTATTATGCTCTTCTTAAATGAAAAATTACTTTAAAATATAGCAAGTGAACAATAGATTTTAAAAACAAAGGGTTAAGTGACGCAGCTTTGGAAAAAAGATCTTTTTTTTAACTGATGTCTAAAAAGTTCCTAAGTGAGTCTTTCCATTTCAAAAATTCACCACAATGCTGAAATTCTGTGACATTTAAAGTAAAAGTCAGTAAACAAACTATGGAAATTAAGCATCTGGATTATAATTTAAATGTAAGAAGTAAGCTAATTACATTTAGAATAAAACGTTTTTAATTTAGAGAATGTATTCATGTGCATATTTATTGCCTCTTGTTATTAATCTGCTTGTATATTCAAGGTAGGTTAGCATTAATTTGGATCCCAGAATCGGTTCCATATTTTGTTGCTACATCAAAATTTTAAAAAAATATTTTCCTATAAAACTAGTGTAATCTATTAGGAAATCTCTTCTATGTTTGTCAGAGGAGAAATTTCTCTCAGTAGTTGTAGGAGTAGACAATAGAACCAGAATAATCTAACAAAATAATAAGGAAAATGTTCTGTTGTACTGGGGAGGTATTTTTCTTTCCTTTGTGTATTTAAAACACCCTATGTATGACTGTTGTCATATGACTTTGTTTTACTATTTCTATGTTAACAAAATCTTCCTCTGTCAGACTTCTGTTTATTTATGATGAGCCAAAGAGAAATATGAAGCGAACGCTCAGTGTTTCTGACCCATTGGGAGCTCTAAGTGCATGTGCAAGAGGAGCTGCTGCAACTCTGCATTTAGAGCAGGTCAGTTGTGACATAGCTCAATGTGGTCGCTTTTTCCTTGGCTTTCCTGTTATGGTTCAGTGTTATTCTCACTTTATTTTGCTTTCCTGTTATGGAAGATCAGTTAAAGCAATGTTGAATTGGAGTGTCAGTGCTGAAGTTCTAACATACTAGATGTTAGCAGTCATATTGCAACCAGCTGTTCACCAGGTGAGGACACATCATCGTCTTCTATGCACATGTAACCCTCTGCACTCCTACCTTCATGAAACCTTAACTGTGGGCAAACAAAAAAACCTGCAAAATACTTCCGCTACAAAGACTTTTGTTGACTCCTAGAGTCACACAGCTTTAACCTCTAGGCTAAAATGACCCAACCTCTCTTACAAAAAATTCTACTTTGTTTTTTGCAGGTAGAGATTGGGTAAGTCAGTGGGGGTTTTTTTGTATGTGTTTCTACAGCAATGCAAGACATTGGGACATAAAACAAGGGAGAAGTGTGACGTGGAATACTTGTTTTTAAATTAGGGCATTAACATAATAGGCACATCAGAAACAGTATAAGGAAAATGATAAGCTGAAAACCCTGGTATCAACAAACATTATGTAGAAATAAGACAGTAAATCACTCTGCTGGAGAAGTGCCCTATGATAAAGAAAGCTTGGGACCACCCAAAGTAAATAAGTTACCTGTATCAAGGATTCAAATTCCAAACTTGTATAGAAAGATTAGTATTAGACCTATAACAGTGACAACTTGACCAAGTGCAAAAGAGACTGTGAAAGGCTAAGACAGATTAAACTGCAAGGGCAGAAAGCAGAGCAGGACCAGGAGACTTCAATTACTTCTAGACAGATGAGGTAAATGTCACAATGTTCTCACATGAAATTTGCTTTTGTAAAGGACACAATTTTTTGCAGAGAGAAATATCAGGATTTTCTTATTCAAAACTGTGCATGTGCTCTTTGCTGTCCTGTGCCTCTCAGTGTCCCTTTTCCTCTCATCATTAGAACTTGGGAACTAAGCTTTTTGACTCATGCAACTGAATCCTGCTGCAGTGGAAAGGTGCGCTACAAAGACAACAAATAAAATTGCGAATGAAAACCAGGTGTAAGTGCACTGTGACATAGGAAATGAGAATGACATCCAGAGAAAGTTCATGTGTGAGGACATGGAAATAACAGCAGTTATTATTTGGGTGAGATTTAGAAAGAATGACTCACTGAAATGTGTTTTCAGGCTGAAATTGTAGCTCTTAGCTGGCTACACTGGATATTGTTGTTACCTCCAGTTCGGAGTTAACATATGGACAGGAGCAAAACAGCATACAAATCGGCTAGTAAGAGAATAAAATCCATAACAGGATGATCTCAGTTCCTGAGGATGCTAGGGAAATATTTTGCTATAGAGGAGGTATGCCTTTATACACTCCTGTGAAAATTAGCTACACTGTTTTGCATTCATGATACTGCTTCAAGTACAAAGAATTGCTTACAAGTAAGGTGTAAATCACAGGCTGGTTAGGATTGTTTTGTCTAATTCTTTATACATATATTAGTCACATTGTAAAACAGATGTAATTTTCCTTTGTCAAACCCTAACTAAATCTTAACATTATGTAAATAGACATCTGCTCCTTAAAGCACAGCTAGGAAACAATCCACATTTACTGCAGGATATCATAGGATTAAAGGGTATTGTAACATTATTTTGCATTTACTTTATTTGCTTCAGCAACATCAAGGTCTAAAAGCTCTGAATTTCACTATGAGAAATGTTGCAACCACAGTGTTTCTTCAGAGCGTGGGTACCACAGCAAAACCCAACATACAGCAAATCACCCCTGTTTACATGAAGCATATTTAAGGGAGGTACTCCCTTTAAAAGAATAACCTCCAGTGTGATCTGATGACTTAGATTTATAATATCAGAAACACCAGGACACAAGAAAAAATATGGCTGAACAGGAACACTTGACTGCATTCCAGCTACCTAAAGCAGGTAAGGCAAACACATCGAAGTGCACTTTTCTGCAGGTGTATGTGCTTTGTGCTCTCACCTGTTTATCTTACTAGAGTTGTTTTCCAGCAGAATGAAATGTTTCAATGTTTTTTTTTGTTGTTTTTATTTTCTGCCAGAAGTTTGCTAAGATATGGAGCTGGCATTCGTCACTTCAGTCAAGGAAAGAAAGGGGAAAACAGAGACTAAATGGAAAATGCCCAAGTATTTCAGACAGGGATTCTGAAGGATTAATGAAACTCTGCTTATAAAATACTATAGAAATTAAGTAGGAATACAGTAGCTATAAATTTGAAATATTTGACTGACCAGTAAGCAATTCTTAAATTATATGACTGTGGTAAAATGGCAGTGGCGTTTATTTCCAGCATAAGGCACAGAAATTTGTACAAGTTTCCATTCTGGGAAATGATACTCCCAGGCCCTGAACCTCTAAACAAGAGTCATAGATAAGCTGGTGGTGTTGCATGAAGACCTGATAACAGAAGCAGTCTTTTAGGGATTATGATGACAGACAGAATTAAAAGTTCCCAGGAGAAAACAAAACACAGATTCAGATAGATTTTGAAGTCCTTAATCTTGGGCAAAGTGCAGACTACTTTATGTGATACATCTGTCTGAATAAAGGTGATTGTAAATCATGGGAAAAAAATCTAAAGATATGTCTCTAACAGTTATATTTCAAAATGCTACAGAAATGGTTTCAAGGCTTCTAAACTCAAGATCAAGAAAAATATTATTACAGCTTGAAGGTTCCAAGCAACAAGAGAAAGCAATGCTGCTTGTTTAGTTACAACACAGCTTTCTGATACATTTGGGATAGTAGGGCACATAAAAGAAAAATAGAATCTGCTCATAATTCTTGACATTATCATGCATATGCAGCGAAACAGCTCTTTGGTCTATTCTTTATTTCCCTTTTCCCTGGACAGAATGCACACCATGCAGCTTTCCAAACACAGCAATATTGCATGATAGACAGAAAAAAAAATAATTGTTATCTTCTGCTTTGAAGAGATGGGACTTTAACCTAATATGCAAGGGGCTGATTCAACTGAATATGAGATTTTCTTTATTGTATCCAGAAAAGCTACGTGCTTATTTTGAGGATAGGTCAAAATTGTTTGAATTCCCTCAAGGAGCTGTGGAATTTTTAATGCTATGTCCAAGAATAAAAATGAAGATAGATTTTGAAATAACTTTTCTTTTTCTTTGCATTTCAGATGGTAAGAGTCAGCAGTGTTAAGGCTGAGTATAGACATCTTTTATAAAGGGTTTGCAAATATTAGAGCATATCTTTCAGAGTGATTATTTCTCATAAGAAGCAAGATGAGCAATCACATAACTGAAAAAAATCCTTTCTTATGTATAAATCAAGAAGGCAGATTAGTAATCAACTTTTAAAATAATATATAATAGTTTTACATCTCTCTAAAATAGTTTTCTTGGATTTGTCTTGGGTTTTAGTGCATTTGGCACATTTCTTCATTTACTAGAGCAGCATCTTTCAAGGTTTCTTTCATTTATAGACTTCAAACACCTAATGAGAAAGGTCAGGTACTTGTTTATCCAATACTGGATTTATAAACTCTGGAAACAGCTCTGTTTTTCTGTTTTACCTATTACATTATTGACAATAGGAAATAGAAAGCACTTCATACATTTTTTCTTACACCAGTTAAGGATATAACTTCTACTTATTACCTCAAGTCTTGCTACGATTATTTTGCACTTCTTTGTATGCCAAAATATTCAAAATTGTCCGAAAATGGAGCTTTACACCACGCTGCTCACTGAAATGCATCTGGCACCACTGAGGGACTTGCAAGTTCAATCCCCAAGGCAAGGCTGAGAAACCCTCATTCCACACAATGTAATTAACACCAGCCAGTTATTCTAATGGTAATCACCACACTAAAAGTGACACATAAAAAGACAATAAGCTTTGATAAAAATCACATAATAAAATAAATTTAAAGTGGATGCTAATAGGAGTTTCTTTGTGGTTGCACAGCACATGGAAAATTGTGGCTCCTACATCAAAGGAAACAGAAAACAAACTGCTATAAGCCATCATTACATTTCTGCTGAGAACACAATGTCCTGCAGTGTGTCCAGGCAGGTTGTGGTGAATTATGGTGTAGCACATAACCAGTAACCATGCCTGGGATACCCTGAACATATAGAACCTACAGAATTAAATAGACTCACTTTTACAGTAGAGAACTGTCTTTCTTGACAAGCTCTTTTGCATAAATTTTGGTGAAATGTGTCTAAATTTAGATGACTTTTTTGGTTTCCAAATTGATCTTATATACAGTAGTACACAGCATACCTACTGGGCTTGCTTAACATGTATTAGCCAGTCAGGCATAACCAGAAGAGACTTGCAGCTACTTCACATGCTTTATCTCCATCCTCAGACCTCTAAGACAAATGTCTTGTCTGAGGGAAAACAAACCACATGATATGAGAACAGAATATAAGTCTCAAACGATCAGAGAAGAATAAAACATTGTCGAAGCTTATCCCCCACAATAACACTCTCTGCTTCTCGTCTGCCTTGCCAAAACCTCAGAATTCCAAACAAGCTGGTTGCATTTGAAAACTCATGAAAAAATTCTGCTAGCAGTGATCCACTCAAAGTCTATTGGTGGGAATAGCAGTTTTTCTGCCTAATTCTGAAGTGTATCCACATGAGCTTGAAATAGTGATTAATGGACAGAACCTTATTAATTTTATTAAAATAGCAAATTCTTCAGGGAGCTACATACATCTCCCAAACATGTTACTAGAGCCAATATTTAAAAGGTCAAAAACCATCTTGACAGTCACCACAAAGCCACTCCAGCTAAACAACACTATTGCCCAGCCTTGTTTAAAATGCTGGAACCCTCAATGATTTCCCAGGCAGAAATAGAAGGGATTTTGATAGGAAGAACAGAAGACACACAAGACACAGAAGAGCAAATAGACGTTGGAGTTGTGGTAGGGTATAAGAAAGGCTCCATTAGAAATCTTTTTTGAGGTAGTTTTAGTCATGGAAAACCTATACTGGGTATTAGACTTAGAAGTAATAAAAATCATGTGAAAATCATGTGAAAATAGAAACACAAAGGATCACGTCCAAATTTCCAAAGAGTAGGATTATGCATGCTTCAGTAAAAGGACTTTCCACATGGGGATATTGTTTTGATGGATGTAAATTCCCTCCATATTTCGCAGTGGGCAGTGCTGCACTAGTTAACATAGATATTAAATTGTTTTCTGCATTCACTACATTTGCATTGTATTTTCTGTATTTGTTGCATTTTAACAGCTAATAGAAAGGCAGAGCACTGGAAAATACAACCTGAGATTTTCAATGCCTTCCACATGGCTTCCAAATAGAATTTAAGCCAAGGATTTCAATCCCAAACATTGGTACTCCTTGGACCTCAGTGACCACATGTTCCCTCATGTTTACAAAATTCCTTTCACATCTCACCCCTTCTGATTAAAGCTGAGATTGCCTAAAGCAGTGTATTTTGGAGAAGGGGTTTTTAACTTTGTAATTTACTTTTCTTTCTCCAAAGGTTTGCCATCAGAGTCTGTGTCTACCTTTTTTTCCCCCAAACTGCAGATCTGGAGGTAAGCACAGAAACAAGCAATGCAGAGTATGATATCGCTGGGGACACCAGAGGTGTTTGTTTCTGTGTGGATCCAATCCATTACGTAGGTGCTTTGTGTTAAACTTTGTAAATAAGAGCACACTTCCAAGTAATAGAGAACCTCAACTTTCAAAGAATGTTTTAGGTGAAAAATTAGAAGTCTAAACTACATTTTTTAACATTTCACACTTGACATAGAGGATTAGCAAGTGAGAAACACTGATGTTATAAAATTCCTGCAAGAATTCTAGCTGCTGAGCTGTGTAAGTATTAAAAAACTGAGGTCCTGGCCTCCAGGCAGGAAACTCAATGAGCCTCTGGACACTTCACAATTCAGCAAAACACCATGTTTCTAAAGAATTATCCTTACAAAGCCAAGGCTCTCGCTGATCAGTCCCTTTCAGCAATTAAATCAATAGAACCACTTAAAAATACACAAAAGAAACTTCTACAAGAGGTAAATAGGATTTATATTTCACAGCATGAGTAGTAAACCTAAGGAAACAATGAAGACAGTGGAACTAACATGAGTAGGTTATTCATGCACTGCTATGCTGTACAAAGTTCAGGAAACTGCAGGAGAATATCTTATTTTCTACAGTTTAACAGAAACTCAAAGGGAATGAAACAGGCACTTACAGCCTTCACTTTCTGGTATGGAGACAGCAGTTACTGTACTGTGCAACACAGCTGCATCCCTATCATCATTAGATTCTAGATTTCAAAAGGGGTTTTTTCAGCTGTTGGAAAAAAATATTACCTTAAAGAGCAGGACGTCAACACAACACCCTAATTTATAAGTCTGAGGGAGAAAGGATTATTTGATTTTGCAACAGGACTCACAGCTAAGTGAGATTCTCCTTACACCAATGAGAGTACCAGACACTGAAATAAATGGAACTCTTTAATTTAAGAAAAAGTTTGGATTTTAAACTTGCCGGCTCATTAGCAGGGTCAGAAAAATGAATCATAGGTTCTTTCTGAGTACAGTCTCTTACTTATGATGAAGCACCTAGAAAGATTAAACACAATCACTTTGAGAAAACATAAACCTGTTCTGACATTTATCTCAACAGAAAAAGGCTTTATTATGGTGGCAGACAAAGCATTCTTTTATTTGACAAAAAATTCCATTACACAGATTTTTTTATAGATGGTCTAATTTCTTTAGCATGGCAATATGATGTCTTATATGCTTTGGCAGGCTATTGTATTATTTATTATTAAATTGGAAAAGGATATTATTAAAAAAGGAGTTTAAATTCACAGTTTCTGGTAAACAGAAAATAAACTTGAGATGGAAATTCCGTGAGCCTGTGAATTATGCACAGAGGCTTTCAAAGCACTGCTCAGTAATTGTAAAAACTGTAGAAGTGACCATAAATAAGTAAACTCCATAGTTCTCCTAATCCCTTTTCTACAGTGCACAAAGAACTACCTCCCTCCTATCTGTTGAAAGAAGGTAGGAATCAGAAAAATCAGCAGGAGCAATGTGGTATCAAATCATAGTTTTAAAGGCTGCCTTATTTCAGCCATTCATTAATACCTGTACAATACTAATTTGTCCCCTGTATACTAATAAGCACTGGTTTGAATCAAAAGTTTAGTTAAAGGAAAGAAAAAGTAACAGCAATATTTCACAGTTTTAATCATAGTAATATTTTTACAGATTCGTTAAATTTTTTAATTAAAATCTTGATTAGCTTAGTTTGGTGTGACAGATTGAATATATTGAAACTTTGTGATGCTTTCATCCAAAAGTTTTGCTCAGGACGAAACCAATCATATCCAACTTGCTCTCTAAACACGGAAAGTTTATCACACAAGTTTTTTCTGTACAAACACTACAAATTTGCTCAAGTGTCCGACCTCATGAGATTTAAGTCAGACACTGATTTGAAAAACTTGTTGCATTCACAAGTTCATCAAACTTCAAAATTTTTGAGACATGAGGGCATGGCAGTCTAAATTAGGTCATTATCTGCTTGAACTTTATGGCCTGTCCAATCTTTATTTTTCACAGTATTTACTCTAGGAATGATGCTTATCAGTGAAAGTTTTTGCATGGACTTTGATGCAAGAATTGCATTAAAAGAGATAGTGACTGAGCTTTTGCTGAAAAATAAGAGAAACTGTGATCAGGCAGTGAGTGAGCACAAACAACTGGTGACCTAAGGGAAGTAATAGTCAGTGTTTGCTACACTGAAGAATTTGCAGGCTGAGCTGTACACAGCATAGTAACAAAATATTTTGTATTGAAACCAAGCAGTAGAAGCAATTCCTGCGTGAAAAAGATGAATGGAATTTACAGAACATCTGGAAAGTGGCAACACAGTGACATAAAATCATTACAGAAGTCTACAGACTTCAAGTAGTTTTCTTTTGTATTTAAAACAATATACTGAGTACTGGAAACCACAGCAGAGATTGCCCATCAGTGTGTCCATGTTGGAAACAGGAAAGCCCGATTTTTATTCAGCTAAAACTCTCCATTTTCACAGTGGCTGTTCCTTTACAACATATACAGTTAGGAATTATTATCTGGATATTTTCCCTTGTTCTTTAAGGGGATTAGATGAATATAATCCATTTTGCCTGGGTCTCTTGTAAAGCTACCACATTTATTCAGCGAAAGAAAGAAGTGAGATTTGAAAACAGTTCCAGTTCTGTGAAGGCACATTTTAAAGTTGTAAGTGCCTTGTGGACATTCAGGGATGCCATTTGTGCTCCGAGGAATTTGATGGCTTCAGCTTTAAGAAGGTGAAATATTTCCTGACTTATTTGAGAGCTAGAAGTTACTTTTGGCAAAAATCCCAGAACTGTTCTTATTATTGCTTTGTTAGAAAAAATATTCAGGATAGGAGCAGGAGAACATGAAGTTCTAACTAATCAAGGCAAACACACAGCAAGCTGGAAGGCAGAGCTCAGGTCAAAAGCCTAAGAGGAAGCCATGGTTGAAATGAAGAATGTCCATCAGAAGATTCAGCAATGCTTTTAGGTCCCATGATGGAAAAAAAGAACTCTTATGCAGGGTCGTATGGGGGACACTTTAAGAAAAGACTGCATTAAGTCTGGATGTGAACAAATCTGTTTCCCTTTAATGCATCACCTACAGTAATGCTAGAAATGTTTGCAACCTAAAGTACTTTTAGTCCCTTTCAGCATCTACAAAGTGTAACACAGTGGAAACCAAGTGTGTCTTAAAGTAATCTTCTGTGCCACACTTGCAGTGAGAGCTTCTAAAAGGGGCATATGTGACTTTTTCTAAATAAATGTACAAAATTGGAAGCAAACCTTAGATCAAAGGAATGGAACATACATTGTACCTTGCTTTGGAAGCATGGAAAGGTTTGCAGTGCGGTTTCCCCACATTTTTAACCAGCATGGTGTTTATATGACAATTAACCATTAACCTCAATCAGGAAGATTACTATGCGATTTAGAAACAAATACAAAATATTATTGATTTAAAAATATGCTGTCGTATATCCATGGAAGAAAATAACCTTGACTTGATTTATGTTCATTTTCTAGACTAAAGCAAAGGATAGAGTCAATTTAAGTAACCTTTAAGTTAATTTCAGCAATTATTAACAAAAAACCTCTCAATATTTCTCATGCCAATAAGCTCAATACAGTAAAACTAGTGAAACGACAAATATATGACAAGAGGAAAGGACATTTTGACTAAAATACCGACTGAAAGTCAATATTTTTCAACTGAGATATCTACATTTCATTTATGGTACTGAAAGATAGGGCACAACAGATCAAACTAGTCTAGCATATGTTTCCACTTTCACTTTCAAACGTATAGAATATTTTTGCACAGCTGAACATTTTCCTGTGTCCATCACTCCTTTCTTAAATTTCCACCCATGTTCCGGTCAATACGAACTACACTTAGTGTGGCAAAGAACATTATTTGTCAGGGGAAACCCCTTAATTTAAACACAAAATTAACACTCTAATTGAAGACTTTGTCAGGAAGGTATGAGAATAGAAGCCTAATATATGGAAAATCCTTTTTCTCAAAACTGACATTAAAACTATCAACCTTAGTTACAGTTACAGCTTGAGTAATTGGCAAAGAAATTCACAGAAGTGATTTAGCATGCAGTTGAAAATAAGGAATTCACTTCAAGAAAATTCTAAATTGATTGCAGATCATTCACAAACAAGCCACTTGATAAATTATTTACTGTTTTGCTGCATAACATTGGATATGACTATATCTATATGTATTGAATAATAAGCTACATGACATTTCTGCCACTATTTAATTGATAAAATGAGCACTCAGGAAATGATAACTCTTTTTATGTCAAAGTGCTCAGAGTAAGTGATGGTGATGATGAGAAAGAAGACAGATATTTTTCTTTCTTGGTAATATTAGCTTGACGATACCAGCCTTTGCTAGATTTATGAAATCTGACATCATTAAAACCTCAATATTTCATCATAAATACTTCAATTTAGAATAGATTCAAAAATTGTTTATGTCTTTCCACTGAGGGACTCAAATATCTTAACGACACTGAAGTTAATATATGAACTTCACCAAAGGTTTCCCAGCAGAAGCAGGCACTCCAATGCCAGTGGAGCAATGCATGAGGCATTAACCTCAGATGTTGCTTAAAAAAGTCTCTGTTACTCAACTGCTCGTGGTTCCTGGCATCCTGCACCCACATTGCTCTCCCCTTTAGCATAGGGTCAGATCATCTGTGCTTAAAAACCGAGTTCACACTAAGCAGACCATAATTTAGGAAGGTTTATCATTAGCTGAACCCTGTCTAGAGCACACAACCATCTTTTATTTACCTTTATTTCACAGCTTTTAGGGGCTTTCTGGGAGAACACTTAAAGATGTAGGGCTTCTCTTGGTGTGGATATTCTCACCTGCAGCTCTGAAACCTTTTTCAACGTGTAAAAAAAAAAAAAAAAGAAAAAGAAAAACCAACATCTTCCCTAAGGCAGCAAAAATTTGACTCAGTCCTCTAGGTGGGCACTCGAGAGATGAAAGACAGCCTGTAGTATTGGTGCTCCAAGAAATTAATCCTCTATTTTAAAACTGGTCAATATGGGGCACAAGGACTTTACCATGAAGGCTCGTATTTCCTATGTGACTGAGGTGAAATTCCCCATCTCAGTCTCAGGTGGGAAATGACAGAGGGCCCAGGATCACAGCTGCCTACGATGCCTCCTGGAGAGCTCCGTTGCCCCAAGCTGTGTTCTGATGAGTAACTCGGCCTGGTATGGCCATAAACTAGGCATAATAATACTTGTTCCTAAGTCAATTATTTGAAAACAGAACCGGTAAAGGGAGAGTTAGTGTGCTACTGTTAACTTTTGCAGTGAATTGAGGTGACTGTGGCATCTGTAAAACTGATGGATTGTTTCTCGTAGAGCTGCAGTTCAGTAGCAAATACAACTTTTATGGGCAGGAGAGCAGCAAGGTCAAACGGCTGGGAACGGTACCCAGGAAGCTCAACTGATTTCCAGGGGAATAATCCAGGCCCTGGAACTTCCTATTTGTTTCTTTGAAATGGGAACAGATGTGAAAATATCCACAAACATCATCCATTCTGTTTTAACAGCTTCATGTACCTGAGATGAACAGAAAGGCTAGGAAAAAGAATTGCCATGTTTTGGGTTTACTTTCAAGGAGGATTCAACAGAGACGACAAATTACTTTCCAGTAGGATATTGCAACCTAAAATATATGCTCAGATCTTCCTAAATGCACAAAGAATACCTTTTGTTACCACCGTTAGATCTCAGAAATTACAAAAATCAAAGAGGGATTTTTTTTTTTTGTATTTTCTATTCAAGCATAAAATAATTGCAATATAAAAAAGCAATGGTCATTTGACTTTTACTTTTTATTCCCTTCCCTCTCTACTTTCAGTTCAAATTTTTGTCTTGAAATGGGGCGGGGGAGGGAGAAAGCAAATATAACTCTTCAGAGAACATATTTCTCCACTGTATAGAAAACATCCTAAGTTATTCAGAGTAAATGTCCATTGAAAAATTCACTGGGAAAAAATGCCTGATAAACTATAACTTTTGATTTTGAAACTACACCAAATAACATTCTACCAGATACTATAAAGAACTAAGACATTGTGAAAATCGTGTGAGTTTATGATACAGTCTAATTTAAGATAATCTTTTGTTCTGACCACAGCTTGTCACCATGGAGGAAACATTAACTGTCAATAGGAACAGTAAAACACAGGTCTCTTGGCAATCTGGGAAAGCTGGCTTGACTTTGGCTATTGTCCAACCAAGCAGCCCTAATTGAAGCACTAGGAAATTGTGTTAAACAAATATGAAACTAGAAAATTATTACAAATCTCTGTTTAATTCCTGGCTTTGTTAGTCTTCTTGTGTGACCTTCTATGAGGCATTTAACCTCTCTCTCTGTCAAACTGTAAATAGTTGTTTGAGAATGACTACAGGATACTAGAAGGCATATAAACAGCTAGCAGCAAAAAAAAAAAGTGACATAAATTATTCATCTGTTTTATGAAAAGCTTGCCTTCAATCGAGTAAATAGAGTTCTTCAGTCTGAATTAGAGTGAATGTGCAGTATTTTCTTTACAATGAATTCATTTTATTCTCTAAATATATTACGTTCCTCAAACACCAGGAAAACAGTGTAAACTGTACCTTCTATCATTTAGGATGAAATTACAGTCCTCTTTTTTAATATTATTCCTAAAATCTCCCTAATGTATCTCCTCAAGACCCCTTACTCTGACAAAAAAATGTGCTAAAATATAGACAAAGTCACTTATTTACAACCAATTTAAAATCTACTTAAACCTAAATTTCACATATTTGTCCTTTTGCTTGAATAACCCTGCTCCCCTTAGTCCACACTGGCAGGGCAGTCTGGCATCTCTCAGTGCATCTGAAGGTATGAGCTCCTGCACTGCACATACTCATGATTGCTTGGTGTGGAAGGCAGAAATTATTGTAAATACAACCAGCAGCAGAACAGCAGTGAGATGAGAGTAAAGTATTTCCCCTGCATTAAAATGCATATAATTATTTTCAAAATCCTTCATGTCTAATAAGTTGCCTCGCTATTTAAAGAATCTTAAGTCTGCCACGGTGTCATGAAAATAAATTCATAGGACTTCTTTCCTATCTCGTTTAGCAAAAAGATGCAAATGTAACTAACATTTCCCTGAAAATCAAGAAAAATATCAGCGAAGTGCCTAATCAACATCAGTAATGTTCTGCTGTTTATCACCCACCACAAGCGTAAAATTACTTCAACAACAAAAATAAGCACCTCTTTCAGTTTGCAATGCAGTTAAAGTAACTTTCAAACCAAGAAACCTTTTAGCTAAGACACGATGAATGATTGAGATTTTACCTTATTCTTTCCTCACATACTCCCAGGCCTGATCCTTGAACAGGTCAGTACAAGAAATTTAGGGAAGTAGCTTCAGTGAGTTAAGTGCATGTGTCAAAAAGTTATGATTAAAAAACCTATATAATAAGATGGGTTATATATATATATATATATATATGATTGTTTCACAAAGCAGTTGTAGAAAGTTAGAGTTGTAGTATTAAAAGTTCTATCTTGCTGCTTAGTTTTAGGAGAGTAAGATATCAACTCTTTCAACAAATATCTTACATGCAACAAAAGCCTAATAGATCAAAGATTCTCACTGCTTGCATTTAATTTACAGATACACCTAGTTAAATAATTCTGTATCTGATAAGAAATTCCCCTGGTTCAAGTCAAAAGTAATCCTGCATAGCAATAATGACTAACATAAAAAAAGGAGGAAAATAAAAAAATACAGATTTATAAAACATAATTTATCTGACTGTAAATCTGATACCAAATATTAGCAGAGCATCCCAATTATCACTCCAGTTTCTCTGAAGCTCTTTTAAGTAGAAAAATATAGCTCTTGATGATGTTTGGCAGCTCCCTCCATCCCTCAAAAAATTCCCAAGTTTATAGTAGAATCATAGAATGGTTTGGGTTGGAAGGGACATTTAAGGATCATCTAGTTTGACTCTGCCATGGGCAGGTTGCTCAGAGCTGCGTCCAGCCTGACCTGAATGTTTCCAGGAATGGGGCATACACCCATCTCTACGGGCAACCTGTTCCATTTTTAAGCTGTATTTCTTGATGACATGGCATATATTTAACAACCACTGTAACCCAAAATCTAGTGTAGCACAGAGAAGCTGGGTATCTGCACCCCTGTATCCCAGACCCCTGTTGCACAGGAGGGCAGGAAAAGCTCAGAAGTCCCATTTCTGACAAACTGATCGGGAGCTGCTGAAAGGGTTTTGCCAGGTTGAGCAGTACAGAGCTTCCTGAAAGCAGTAAGATTATATTTCTGGACCAGGTTGTGAAAGGCTCCTCCAACCAGCTCAGTTCATTCTCATCCAGGTAGTTTCACTGGATCAACATCAATACATTCATCAATTCCCGTAATTAACATCAGTCATCAACGGTTAAAAAATAAATTCAAAAGTTTGGCTCCTTGTTTCTACCAGATACAACTGTATGTATAATTAATTTTTTTCTACAAAGCACAAAACAGTTTGAAAAAATAAGCCATGGCACTCAAAGCAATCTTAAAGAATATCGAAGTAATCCACAGGACCCTTTTTATATGAGATCCTGAAATGAGGTGAGAACTCAGATCTTCCTGCTACTATCAGATTCATTACTGTAAAGGTGAGATCACTAAAATCATAATTTTTCTGGTTGAAAAAGAACTTTCTGATGTATTTTTCAATAAAAAATAAAAGCCTTGGTGCATAACAGTTCTATTTCAAATAAACAGGATAATTTAGTGCTGCTACATTACCGTAATCTTTTTCTATTGAGATGCTATTGAAAATGTGTTGCTTGCATTGAAGCCCTGACTACTGACAAACAACTGCTTGAAAGATATGGACAGATAGGTCAATATTTTGAAAAAATCTTGTTATTGTTATATTCCCAAAAGCACTTGAAGAGAAAGCTGCTCAGCACTTCACATTTGCACTTCTTACCTGCCCACAAATGTTCCTTCCCTTATTTTGCTACAACTTTTATGCCTCTGATTTCACCCAACTCTGTCATTCCCTGTGGTTAAGTCTTGTCAAGTGCTGCACACCAGCTTCAAGCCTCTATCAAAACATAAATTATCATAAAATTTGGGAAGGATTTTACACTTCCCTGTGCCATAGGAGTTATATAAATCCAAAACAAGGCACTACGAATTTATTTTATCAAACAAGTAACAAGTTTCAATAGACTTGCAACTTCCCTGGCTTTCCAGCTCTACCCCATGCAATAAACTACCTTGTCTGATTCTTACTACTCCAGTTCATTGATCAAAGGCAATGACAGTTGTAACTGTGCAAAGGCGATGAACTGTGGCACCCTCATATTTCTTTGCAACCCATATTTGCTTGGGTTACTGAGTATATGCGATATAATAAATCTCAAAAAATTGTTTATCAGGAGGTGTTGTAGAGATTAACCTGGATGTTAAGCAAGCATAAATTATTTTGAGGTAGAAAATTGCCACTAAGCTCTTAATAAAAGATGGTTTGCACCTTTTGCTGTGGTACGCTAGATACTCTATCAATGATAATGAAACCCAGTTCCTACTATTAAATGACCCCCTCCCCACTCTACATTTAATGTGAAAAAGCTTATTATTCATTTAACAGACAAAAAAAATGAAGGCTTTTTTGTATCAACTTTGCTATCTTGGTATAAGTTAAAAATAATATCAGTTTATACAAAATCTAACAGCATATCATTATCCAGTCAAATATCCTTCATTTGCTGATTTTTCCATGCACATCTGGAATGCAGAGCTGATGCCTTCACAATGGCATAGAGTGGGAATCCAACTTGCTTCAGGAATGATATAAAGCCAGCTGGTTTTGGAAAAAAAGGAGAGAGCAAGATAAAAAAGCCATGCAGAAATGAGTTGGAAGAGAGAAAAAGGCAGAGAAAAGGAGAGATATAAAAGTTATCCAAGGAAATATATCTCTCATTGAGTACAAGCAGGAATGTGTCCATAGCTGGTGGCTCTCCAGACCCATTGCAAACTCCAAAGCTGAAAAAGCTATTTAAGTTTCCCAATGCCCAGCTAAATGCAATCATGCTGCTATTTTAGGTTGGCTAAAATGCACTATTCCAGGCTGCCCAGAAATCACTATGCCTTTGCAAGAGGCAACATAATGGCCCTTTCAGGAAGAAATTTAGACTGTTTCATCTGTCCAGTGTTGTTAAGATGAAAATCATTAAGACAGCATTCAGAGGAGACAGAAAAAATATAAAGTTGCAATAGGTACACAAATGTCTTCACAATTAATAGAGCACTGCACTAATGCTCCACACCTCTAATCTTCCCATTGTTGCTTTCATACTGCCTTCAAAGAGTTGCTGTATTAAGTTTTATGACAAAGTGACCTGCTTAGCAGATGAAGGAAAGTCTGTGCACGTTGTCTACCTGGACTTTAGTAAAGCCACTGTTTCCCACAGCATTTTCCTGGAGGAGCTGGCTGCTCATGGCTTGGACAGTCATATTCTTCACTGCTCAAAGGAGGTTGTAGCTTGGTGACAGGATAAGAAGAAAGAGCCTCAAGCTGGGGGGGGGGGGGGGGGGGGGGGGGGGGGGAAGAGGTAGGGGGGAAACACAATTAGATTGGATATTAGGAAATATTTCTTTATTGAAAGATATCAAGTACTGGAAGAGGCTGCCCAGGGCAGCTGTGGAGTCACCATCCCTGGAGGGATTTAAAAGATCCTCAAAAGTGGGGATGTGGCACTTGGGGCCACAGCTTACTGATGAGCTTGGTCGTGCTGGGTTTATGGTTGGACTTGACAATCTCAGAGGTTTTTTCAAATTAAATGATTCCATGATTCTATGTCTCCAGCTCAGCTGTGTCCTTTGCTGAAAGCTAAATCTTAGCACACTACTGACAATCTAATGTCAAGGAACTTGATTTTTCCCTGTCTTTAA
This sequence comes from Empidonax traillii, assembly GCF_003031625.1. NCBI lineage: Eukaryota > Metazoa > Chordata > Aves > Passeriformes > Tyrannidae > Empidonax > Empidonax traillii. Next base: position 998,647 of record NW_020955213.1, on the reverse strand, counting down.
CTTTTGGGTCTCTAGGTTTATCCAGGGAAATATATTCCTAAAAGACTGTAAGTTTTTGGAGTCTAAGAAGTAGCTTACTAGAATCAGTGCTAAGGTTTCTATTTACTTCAGAGTACTTCAGATCAGACCTTTGGTTAACCTAAAACACATCAATAAAAAGATGTCAAATTTTATGAAGTCTAGGATTTAAGTTACCCAGTTTTGAAAGGCACTCTATTATTTGGCAATCAGATATAGCAGGAATATCTGCACCAATCACAGAGAATTGCAGTTTGAATCAGATAGTTTCTGCTCTGTGTTATCATTTAACCGGAATTCCATTTATCTATTAAATGTCTGCTAGTCTGCAGACTAAAGATTTGGAGTTTTCATTTTATTGAACTGTTATTTCCAGTCAGGCAAATAAGTGAATAATTAAGAGATTGCATTTCTGCATAGTTTGAGCCTTTAAAGAGTTTAGTTGAAGAGACAGTGAAAACCTTGTCAGTTTACAGGATAGGAACAACTTACACTGCCAAACTCAGGCTACATCCATCAAAATAAGGAAGGAGCTCAACAATTTTGGTGTGTAGGTTATACAGATCCCATATGTTGCATCATCTTTTGACAGGACGGAGTAAAAAGAAAAGAGACTTTATATATATTTATAATGTGCACATAGATGTGTGGTATATATATTATTTTGGGAATAAAGACATTTGAGAGAAATTGTCCCTAAGTGACTAGTGTAAAGGCAGCCTTAGGAAAAAGATGAGTCCCCATGTTGTGTACTATTGCCATTTCTACTTCCACAAAAGCTATCATGAGGATCTGGTTAGAATGGGAAATTCTAACAAACTAAATAGAGGCAGACACCTTCATCTAGAGAATGCTCAATGCACCTTTCTGCATGTAATGATATTTGGCTTATATGACATTTTGGATTCCAAATAACACATAAATCACAAATTATATCTTGTTTTGAAATGAGATCAAGATAGGAAGTTCCTAAACAAAGCACTTCTGCCATGACTGTGCCATTTCTGTAGAGCTGCTAAGAACTATCAGAACACCAAGAAATCATAAAACGACTAGTGCTTAAGGATTTGTCTCTGCTTGCAAAGATTTTTGAGTACAGCTATTCAAACAGCTTTAAACAGATATCACAGTTTAAAAAATCAAGAACATTAATTCTGGTGGAAGGTTTTTCTCAAGTAATCAATTTAAGAATCTTGAAATAGTCTGAAGAGCTTTTACCACTGTCAGAGAACTATGTAGTGACTGATATATCCTACAGTGAAAAAATACACTTAAAAATACAAAGCACCTCCATATCCAGGGTCAGAAAGTCCCCCTATCTCCTTTGCTAGGTACTCACAGAATAAAGTGAAATTATTTATGGATGCACATTAACAGACTACCCATAGTTAGGTTAAAGAGTGAAGATTTAATTCTCTGGGCGGAGGAGAGACAGAAAAATCTAATTCAAGTTCTTTTATTTATCAGTTTAATAGAACTGTAACTTTAGAAATAAAAAACATCTGTCATAAAAGTAGCTGCCGTGTTATCTTTGTGACAGACCATTTGAGACATACAATGATAATATCCGAGTCCTTACACCCTGAATTAGGTTCATCAATTCCTTAGCAATTACTTTGACTTCTTTTGGAAGTAGAAGGCTTTATTTTCCCATTACAATTTTATACCAAATTTTACTGGTAGAAAACACGTTTTAAATCTAGGATGTGTGTCTCAGATTCAATTTCAGAACTTTGTTTTAAAATCCTGAGCAAGTGTCCCACAATAAACTCACATTTTAGGGTAAATGTGTTCAGTGTTCAGTCAATTTCAATAAACGCCACAGTGATAAAGAATTTACTTACTGAATTCAGACTTTTCCTCATGGAGAAAATTATGCTCAACCCAGAAATACACAGTTCCTGCAAATAATACCCAAATCCTAACACACAACCCAAAATCTGAAATGGATGTATTTGAAACTTCTTAGAGAAATTCAAGTCTTATATCTTTGTATTTTTTTGAACAGCACACATCCAAAGTTTTGGAACAAAATGATGGAGACATTAACACTGTGAAATTCCCTATAAAAAAATTATCATCTTTGCAGATGGCTTAGAAACAGGGTCCATACACATTTGGTGGTGGATGCTGTCTATAGCATTGCAAAATAACCATAGCTTTATCAAACTCAGATAACAAATATGTACAATCTCTCCTTGATTTCCCTGCTACCTCTTTGTCAAGCATTCTTTGTTCTCAGATTTGGACTGTGATGGAAAGGATTCTGGAAGTGAAATCCAAATTAACCATCCACACTATTTTGCATCTCACTTTAGTTCTGTATCTGGCATTTTAAGCTTGCTCTAGTATCAGATATAGACAATTAGTTTGAATCATAGAAGAGTCTGGGTTGGAAGAGACCTTTAAAGCTCATCTAATTCCCTGCAATGAGCAGAGCCATCTTCAATTAGGCCAGGCTGCTCAGAGCCCTTTCCAGCCTGACCTTTAATATTTCCATGGATGGGACATCCATGACCTCTCCTAGCAGCTTGTGACACTGTTTTACCACTCTAATTGCAAAACATTTTTCCTTATTTCTAGTCAAAATCTACCCTCTTTTACTTTATAACCACTACATCCCTTGTTCTATCAGGGAATACAAAAATAAATCTGCTATTTTTCTAGACACCTATTTAGTTGGAATACTGTTTTGTGAAAACAAGGAATTCTGCTTATCAGCTTACTGCACACATCCAGCAGGAATGCAAATGGCAGAAGCTGAGATCAACCAAAGTCCCAACCAATCTGTTAACCTTCCTGCCATATTTGGCTACATCCTAGGGTTTTTTCTTCAGGCTCAGCTTTATTTTCCAACTATTTTGACTTTAGGATTTTTCAGTGCATCCATTCACAATGCAGCTGTACCAACCAGAGCCTCACCAGACCTGCTCAAACTCTTGTGTTTTGGGGTTTGCTGTTTTGTTTAGTTTTGGTGGGTTTTGTGGTTGGTTTTTTTTTTTCTTTCTATCAAAGGATTTTCATATGAACAGATCTCAGTCCACACTTTTTTCTAAGAGTACTTTGCATTTCCTATGAATGAATTCACTAGCATCTTTGTAAACCATCAGATTCCAAGGAAGGCAGAATTATTATCTTCCATGCAGTTAAGATGGTTGTATCATGTAAACAACCTAAACCCTAAGGTCATGACAAAACTAAGGTTTAAGATGAAAAAGTCATCGTACTTTCAGGATTAGGTACTCAATTTCCCCCACCTATCTAACTGGTAGCTTTAGTAGAGATAATATCAGAATACGAGGAACCAGGGGAAAAAAGCAAAGATTTCCAAGAAATCACTGAGAATGTTGAAATATTTTCAAATATAGAAGTACATGGAAAAAAACCACACACCTGATTTCTAGAATCTAAAAATGCTTTGCTTTCTTTGAAGAAAGAAATAGGAAATGAAAGAACTTGAGGTAGCTGCAAAGTACTGTGTGTTCTGCAGTTAGAGCAATAAAAAGGAAGTGTATGTAATTCTAGTTTGCATAATCATTATAGCTGACCATTCAAGCATAAAAGTGGATTTTCTGCTGGAGCAACAGTTTTAGTTTCTGGTTTTCATCATAAAACTAATTAAAAGTAGAGATGGGCTGAACTGTTAAAGTTTGGGTATATTTGAATACTGGCTTAGCCATTAAGGCCTATATCACCAAATATAGTTCACTTGCACTGAGCTTAAGCTGTGCTTCAGAAGAAGCTCCAAAATTTAGCTGAAATGTAATTCCATAAACTCAATATCTCTCAAATTATCCCATAAAATATTTTTCCCCCATGACTTTCTAAAAAATTTTTCTTTTTCTCGGAATGCTGATTGAAAGGAACATTCTAATGTTAATTTTCCAGGTTGATACTATTACTACAAAAGCTGTATAAAGTGTTTGAGACAACTTTCTGAAATGCATAGGAACCCTCTCTGTTGCTCTTAAAAGCTTGCCCTCAAATTCAGCTGTGTCACAGTCGTGTTGCAGCACACATAAAACTAGTGGGAAAATGGCTTATATAGAAATACAAGCCTGAACTCTGGGTAGCCAAAATGTTTTAAGATCTAATCCACCAAGCCTACTTATTCACTCAGGCATATGGGTGTAACTTGAAGCTTTTTCAGGAGGAAGAGTAAGTGGAAGAGACAGTTGGTGCAGCAGATAAGCCATATCAAAACTCAGGAGAGATTTTAACTTGGAGATAATGGATGTGTGTTAAGAACAGTTACCAAACACTTGATAGAATACCAACCTGGAGGCCAGAAGATGGGCTAATGAACCATAATTTTCCATTTCACATTTATATAACTTCATCTCTGAAAAGCAGAATACACTAAACACAAGAAAGCGCACACATTTAGAATCCTTCATTCTTCAGTTACTAATTGAATGTCTCATCCTACTCAGCCCATTCAGACACACACACATGTATAAATATAGTCTATTTAGTAGCTGGTGTGCTGGTAATCTTATCTCCTGGCACTTGCCTTGATCTGCTACTGGGGACAGGGGTCCCAAAGTTGGACAAACCTGAGATGTGACCAACAGCTACTTATGTGTTATGACAGTCCTACTAGCTGTAAGGCACGAGTGCTTCAAAAGTTCTTTTCAAAGTGTTGAAACAATATTCTCCTCAAAAGGTATGAAATTATTTTCAGATGTACTCTGAGAACTTGAAAAAACCTGATCTTCACCTCATGGCAAGCAAGTGATTTGAATAAACCCTATCCCTCCTAAATGTTACAGTTGTCCCATGGCAAGCCAGGAGTTCAAACTTCTGTCCAATTTCTAATTAAAAGTTGTGTTTGAAAAGCTGACATTCTGTTGTGCCTGAAAGGAATGTTTTTTTTTTTAATTCCAAATCTGAAAATCATAGTCAATTATTTAGTCAGACTATTTTATGCAAATTTTTTAGAAATTGGATGCTAATTTGACATTTGTAATATAATATTTCTAGTGCTCAAGTCACACAGTCAGTTTATAATATTCAGACAGATGCTGTGTTATCTACTACAGTATTAAAAGTTCAGCATCTCTCCTGAATGCTTGCATCCTAGTAAAATAATTTAAATTCTGAAGAAATATGTATCATAATCTAAATCTAAATATTATTAATAAATGAGTTCACAACTAAAATTGCTTACAAAGCAGGATTTAATTTTTAATAACCTGTAGTACTCTATAGGTGTGTTTGGTTATATATTCAAAACTTACTGGCATTTTAATAGCTGTATTTGTCATTGTTACAGATTGTTGCAGTACACTTACTACAAAGAGAAATACTTCTTGTTATAGCTCATCAAAAGAAAGTTATTTAGATTAAAACAACATAGCAACCACAATTGTAGAATCAAACATTAATTTTTTCCACAAAGTGTATTGTTTTAGTTATGCTCAAGATAATCTACAAACTTACAGATGCACATTTTAATGAACAATTATCATATGCCAAGGATATTAAAAGAAGGATCAAGCACTGACTACAACTGAGAAATAGAAACATGTGCAGAACTAAAAAGCTGGAATTTTGCATTCCCAAGAAAGAAAGAAAAAAAACCCACAAGAAATATGGCAAACTGCATGTGACTGATGAGAATCAAATTGATTGCCCTAATTACTTTTATGCAAAATTATCTTTTCAGTACAGAGTATACCCATTAATTTTTACTAATGAAATTAAGCTTTCTCAATTATCTGTATTTATACAACTGTTGTGCAAGGTGCTGATCAATAATGGTGACACAGCAGTCAACATTATTAAGCTCCTTGGATAACTGGCCAGAGCTTTCCTGTAAATCTCCAGCATACTCCAAGCAGAAAAGGACAGTCAATGGAAATATAAACTTAAAGTGAAGAACAGAAAACATTACTTTTTTTGTAACATAACACCAAGATTAGTTGCATGACGTTATCTGCAATGCTTTCAGAAGGCTAAAGAGACAAATGCCATTTATAGCTATGCAGTGCCAAATATCTGAACAGCTCAGTCTCTCAACCTCCAGAAGGAACACTCCTTACCAGGGATGGGATCCTGCAGCACGATTAGTCTTTCACCTTGATTAGCACCATGACTTATGCTTGAGCAGGAGATGACAGATTAGATACTGAATCATGGTCTGATTCAGCACAGCTAAATCCTCTGCTCTTTCTGAGAGCCAGGACACCCAAAACATTAAAATTTTTGTCAGAACTGAATTTCACAGGTTACTCTGAAATGTTGTGGCTCAACTATAAGAACAAAATATATTTAGAATAACATATCTATGTTTTTTTTTGTTCAATATCGATATTTTTTTCGTGCTCATGTCAGTCATTCCTTTTTGTTAACTCAAGTTAGAAAATTACTAACATATTAGCATATTCCTTCTAGCAGAAATTGGACTTAAGAGTTGTGGAAGAGTGAAAGTTGAGCCCTTGTGTGGACCAGTAAAGGCCAGTGCTCATATATATTACTGGAAGCTACCAGGTCCCATCACTAAAGCTGCATGTCAGCTTATAAAAGTATCTCTACTGCATCTAATAATTAAACTCAAGGCTGAATTCCAAAAATGAAAAATAGACCCACTATATCAGACAAGGAAAGGACCTTTCCTCTTTGAGCTCATTGCAAATACCTCTCTCTGCAAAGTAAAGCAGGAGCCTCATGAAACAGATGCCCATTAGTATGGCAGACAAGGATATCTTATTTCAAAATGTGTAAAAGATACAATAGTTGATAAAATACTCTATCTATAAGGAACAAAGTTAAATGTTTTTGTGCTACAACAAAGTATTCAGATTTTAAGAAAATAAATGAGTTACAAAGCACCTCCTTTCGAGGTTGGAAGTTCAATCACTCTCATTTCCCAGTTCTTTATTCTTAAAAAAAAAAAAAAAAAAAAAAAAAAAAAAAAAAAAAAAAAAAAAAAAAAAAAAAAAAAAAAAAAAAAAAAAACCAAAAACAAACAAAAAAAAACCACCTTGAAAAATTTATATGTACCCTGGGAGTGGCAGTGGGAATGATGATTTTGGCTAAGTCATGGGAAGGTCCATATCTCTGCAGTGAAAACATAATCAGTCACCACACAAATAATATGATAGCTACAGCCAAGAAACTACAGCCACGCACTGTTCCTGGATGTTCCAATGACAGTGGAGCTACGTCCTTAGCACCTACTTCTTCATGGAATTAAATACCTGTTTCATTCATCTTTGCCTTCTCCTTCCTCCTTCCCTCTTTTCCTCCCACCCATGTGAACTGTCCTCCATCACCAAGCCTGACAGAGTTCAAGGAACCTTTGGATGATACTCTCAGGCACGTGGTGTGACTCTTGGGGATGATCCTGTGCAGGGCTAAAGGTTGGACTTGATGTTCCTTGTGGGGCCCTTCCAACTCAGGATATTCTGTGGTTCTGTGATCCCTTGTGAAGGTTTAGTCCAAGTTTAAATTATCCCAAAATCATCTCTACAAAACTTCTGGTGAGCTCAGGAAGATCCAATGCCGTAACAGGAGCTTTGAGATTCCAGCATCACAACTCCTTTTACTGAAAATATTTTGGAAATTAAATCAAGCTGGCAAGCTGTGCACAACAAAAACAGCTAAAATTGGCCAATCAACTATTTAGCTTATAGTGAAATACGTGCACTTTTAACCGTTCCCGCAGAGATTAAGCAATTTTCTATTGAACTGTTTATTGTTCAGTATTATAATTTACAATATGAGCTGTGCCAACATTCTGACAGAAGGATCCAAAGAACTCTCCTTTCTGTGCCTTTTTAATGAAATAAAACTTTCCCAGAAACACAAAAAAATGTAGTAACTAAGCTCTACTGAACTCAGCATCTGCAATGCCTACTGGACAAGAGAAAAATACCCATCTATATAGTCCTCACACACAAAGAAATTTAACTTTATACTTAACACCCCTCTGCCTCTTCATTTTAAAAGTATTTGCATACCATTTTCTCACTGCACTCTTTGCTGTGTCACAGGACCATTGTCTGTCACTAGCAGTGAGATAAACTACCGCTTCTGAGTTGCAGAGTCCAACTATATTTTATCTCCCTTTTATAAAGGAGAAGAACAGCTGAAAAAAAAAAAAAACAAACACAGGACTACGTTTAAGTGTACATAGCAGGCAAAACATCCCAGCTGGATTTGATGGTGAGCACCAGAGATGGACTATTTCCTGTGGTGGATATCACAGTGTAATAGAGCAGCAGTTGAAGCAACGCTTTCAGTAACACATTATGCGAACTTCATTTATCTATTCAATGAAGAGGAAATCTACTTAAGCCACAGTTCCAAGAAATGCTATTTCTTTTGCCTCAAATGCATTTCTCACATCGCCATACTACTAATGGAAAATGTGTTATAAACAACAGAAAATATATTTGATCTCACAGCACACTTAATTCAGGCGGTGAGGATTTTAACTGAAGTTTCCATCATTTTAGATATGGAGGAGGTTTTCTTTTTTTCTCTTTCTAAAACTTCATGACCACTTTAGAAATGATGCATCCAAGACACGTTAAAAATACCTACGCACGCACATCATAGTTGTCTGTCAGCAGCACTGTCCTGGTTTGGCCTGGGATAGAGTAAATTTTTCTCCTGGTTGCTGCTTCAGTGCTGTGCTTTGGATTTAGTATGAGATTTCTGTCAACAACACACCGATTTTTGGCTGTTGCTAAGTAGTGCTTACCCTAAGTCGAGGTTTTTTCGGTGTCTCATGTTCTGCCAAGGGAGCAGGTGCACAAGAAGCCAGGAGGGATCACGGACAGGAGAGCTGACCTCAACTGGCCGAAGGATATTCTGAACCATGAAATGTTCTCCCCATTATATAAACTGGGGGGAGAGTCTGCCAGGAGGGGCCAATCCCTGCTTGGGGATAGGATGGACACTGCTCAGTGCGTGGTGGGCAACTGTACTGGGCATCACCTGCCTTTCTTGGACTTTATTTCTCTCTTTTTCCATTTTTAAATACTTAATATTATATTTTTTATAATTATACTTTGCTTAATTTCAATTCTATCATGAAGGTTATCAAGTTTTGATGTCATTACTGTCCCATACATAAATAATAGAGCTGGAGTAGATTCAGACCGCCTACATCTCAAGGCAAGTCGTCTCAAGTGACATAAAATGCAGACTGCAAAAAGCTGTCTAATTTTGTCCTATATAAATAAATGGTAGATTGCATTAATGTAACAAGAATATTGAGCAGAATGAGCAATAATTTCCTAATTTGTAATCACTGAATCATGTCAGGTCAGACACACATTATGTGATGCTATATATCATCAACAGTCATACTGCTTTATTTTCATGGAAACACCAAAGGCAGATGAATAATATTTTCACTTTCTGAATTTAGCAGTCTATTTCTATACATTCAAAATCAAATACAAAAGCTCATGCAAGAGATGGCTTGCATGATAAAAGAGAACCAATGACAAATTGAGAGCCGATGGATATTTATAGAAGATAAAACATTGTGAAATTCTGTGTGAGGAAAAGGTGTTGAAGGCAAGAGTAGTACTATATTTATTTCTCAAATTTACCACCTATTCAACAGAATCTCTTAAAAGACACACAGCTATAAAAGGCCCCTCTTCTGCTATGACAGCACTCTCTACACTCACTGATGATTTTCCCAGAACAAGAAAACATTCCTTGTACTATTATAGTAAGAAAATTATGGAAAATAGCATCATATTTTGTTGTTTAGGTCATTGTTGATGTCAAGCGATATTTACAAATCTTTATCTTCAAAGTTTACTTGTTCTTCACATTTCCCTTCTAATCAATAAGTTCAGGTGATCCGAGTAGCATCAGTCAAGTTTCTCAGTAAGAACATTTTAGACATGCAGCCCCAATTCACAGTAAATTGTTTTATTTTCAGTGCTGCATGGCTGCATTTTTTGATTGCATGAAGTGCTATGAGATAAGTTTTTGTGATTTGTGAAGGGCACAAACAATCAAACACAACTTTTATGTCATTACCACTGCATAAAAGCGTATGTTCACTATAACATTCCAGAACTATAGGAAAGGCCAACAAAAAGAAAAACAATGTTTGATTGTTTACTCACTCCATTTATCCCACATTTATGTGGAATAGATAAAAGAGCTATAAAGGAACTCCAGTGGCACGCTGTATTTAACTCTTGCTGCTGAAAAGCTAAAACATAACATCAGAACAGTTTGGAGAAATATATGTTGTTCCCTTTCCAGTACAGCCTACATTCCATGAATATGATTTGACAAATGCATCTTGACTTGGGATACACAGATATTTGGGGATGGATTAAAAGGCTAAGAATTTGTTATAGTCATTTTCTAATTAAATACAGTACTTTACCTTTCAGCCGAAACTATTTATTAGCTTTGGCAAGGGACTTTAAATTATGTCTTCAGCCTATTATCCACTATTTGATAGATAAGATAGCATGTTTTTTTCTTAAATAAAGGCATGCAGGTTTCTTTGTATCAAATATAGATGTTTGCAAAATATCTTTTTTAATGAAAGCTTGCCATCTGTAACTTCATAAAAATCCTTCAATCAACTGATGAACAAAATTGACAAGAATTAAATCTTGAAAAGAGAACTACAAAGCAAACTGAGATGGATGCAGCTTAAAAATGTAGATTAAAGATTGCCATGAAATATGCTGACACTATAAATCCTGTTCCTACAGTGATAGAAGTTCACCCGAACAAGAGTGTTTTTGTCTTGAGAGTTTGGTTTGGATGTGTGGAGATAACATAACCATGTTGCTACGGTAACAAATGTTGGGTTGTTTGTTTGTTTGTTTTTTTTTTTCTTTCTTTCTTGAAAGAATAAACAGGCTTGTAGAACCAGCATAAAATAGTCAAGTAATATCTTGATGCCCTAGGGCTTTTGTGGTTTATATATGGCACTTTCCATAGATGTTTGATATTCATCTTTCACAGCTGATTACACTTTTCCTCATTTAGAGATTCCATTAGAAACCAGTTGTGTAAATGGAGAAATAACTAAAGATTCAATAAAAAAGAGCAAACTGGCCTGTGAAGCCCTACTTGGCTGCTGCATCCCTGAGTGAATCACAGCATTTTTCTCTAAAGCGTAGTAGGGAGAATGTCAATGCAAAGCAACTCATCGATAAAGGAACCCTAAATCATTGCATAAATAAAATAAGGTAGTACTGTGAATATTACAAAAAACAACAAAAGGTCTGATTCCATTTTTAACTTGAATTACACTGGAGTCTTTTCCCCTTTTGTATTTATTTTCTATGAACTATGATATTTTATTTGCATGAATCTTCCTGAAAATTATATTACTTTATTGCATTATAATGGGAAATCTCAGAGCCTGGGGAAAAGTTAGTTACCCTCAGCACCCTAATCACTATCCTAATATTTTGTCAATTAAATGAACTAGAAAGGAGTTTCAACTGTAAACATCTCGCTTCATGTGCTTAGATAGCTCAGGTCTGGGATCAGATGACATTATACTGCAGAACTGCTTTTCACTGATGTCTCATTGTCAGGTTTTATTCAGAGAAGGCAGAGACTAAGTTCTAGGGTTTCAGTTATACTGAAGTACAGCTACTCTTTTCCACTAAAACCATTTCTTCCTTCAATTCCTTCCTCCTACCCTGTGTCTCCCTTCTCCCAGAGAAAGAAGCATTAAATAAGGATTCACAGAAACTTGAATAACTCACAGATTTGAATTGGAGATTTATAGGAGCAAATTTAGCCTTAGCTCTGAGGCTTTTATTCCCTATAAATCCACTATTAGAACTTCTGGGCAGTTATCATATTTCTATCTACTTTTAGGCAATTCAAATCTGTATTTTTGGGAAGTGAGGTCAAAGGCAGAAATGCAATTCCGACCTGTCCACATGCATCATCACTGCAACAAGAAGAGCTGCTTATAGTTTAATGAATATTGTTCAGTGCTTTCTTGAGCTAATGGGCACCACTAAGTCATATTTTAGTACATGATTTGCTGTGGAGTCTCCTTTGGCCATGGCAGTCATCAGTAACACGGTAACAGGAGCTGACAGCGTGAAATGGGGGTGAAGGAGTGAGATAGGATGGAAGTGGCAGGATCTCACTGTGCTGGAGTAGAGGCAGAGCAGAAGTTGTGAGAAGGGCTGACATGGACATGAAGAACAGATGACTGAACTGATGAGAAGAACTGGGGAATTAGACTGAGAGCTGGAAAGCGGAATGGAGACCTCTGAGATGGGAGGAATGTTATGTTTAAGAAAAAAAGACAGGGACTGTCCCAGAGGTGGAAAATGATGGGCAGAACACAAGCGGGAAGAGTGGTGAACTGGGCATTTTATGCCAGGAGAAAGAATGAGGAGTTGATAGCAAGGGAATATCAAAGTCTATAATCACAAAAGAGAGAGGCTGCTGTTCTGATACAAGAAGGGCTGGTTTTGGAGACCTCAGGACTTTACCATGGTAACTCCAGAGCAATTCTGTGATCCAGTTCAGCAGTGGACATCACGTACAGATCTACCAGGATTATCTTATCATCCTCTCTCATTCAAGTCAAATGCACTCCTTTTTGCTGAAATTCTTTTCAACTGTAATGCTTTGGGGCAAAAAAGAATGACAGGGAATCACTGGGAAGGAAATTTAGTTTGCAGTCTGAACTAAACAACTTGCACAATTGCAGCATAATAGTTTATGAGCTTTCCATACTTCATGGAATAAAAAGCATCTGAAATCAAACCCAACCTTTAAAATATTATAATAATGCAGTACAAGTATACTTTCTTCTGAATACATAAGGTGTTTAAAAAGACAGAGTAGTTTGAAAATGATGTCTTCATATAGAACATGTTGTTAGTCTACAAATTAACTCCACTACAGGAGCATGGCAGCATACTCCTTCACATGACAAACAAGCCTTAAATTATACATAATTAACCCCCAAAAAATGTTTTTCTGTTATAAACATTAATTTGGATACTGAAGATTCAAGTTTTGCATTCTGAATGGAATATATTTATTTTCACTAGAACTTCACCTGTTTTGTTTTTTTTTCAACATCAGCTTCTTGAGATCTGTCACACATACATAAATAGTGCATGAAAGTTTAAAATACAGCACTTGAAGCTATTGCAGACATTTTGGTAACTGAAAAAATACTTTATAAAGCTGAGGTAGAACAAAAGGAAACAAAAACATTTAATAACATGCCAATCAACTGGCCACCATATGCTACTCAGGTAGAGACCAACAGGTATTCTATCATAATTCTGACAGTTACTGTTATCATTTGTCATATTCAGTGATGGTGTATTCAATAGTTGTTATCAAGAAAATAAACACGGAACAACACAAATCTACACCAGTTTATATTAAATTGCACATGTTCTGCACATCACAGAGCTTGCTCTACAAGTTCTCAAAAACAGTGTCCAAAGTACAATGCTGCAGAGCTCAAGCCCTTATCCTCAGATATTAATAAGATGTTTCTTACAGGTCTTTCAAATGCCTCTTCCCTTGAGAATAAACCCCCTTTTTTTTTTCCCTTTGTGTCTCTCAAATAATCCTTCCACGAAAGAGTTCATCTAGCTCATTGATATCTTGGATGACATCTGGATAATTTTTTTAATGGTTTTTGTAAGCGAAAAATATTTTAATAAGGATGAATCTAAGTAATTATGTTGATAGCGACAAGCATTTTGTTTCACACTCAGAGGCTTAAACAACTTGAGCTTTCCTGTTTACTTACTGAGAGGATTTTGCTGGTTTAGAACCTTTAATTATCATCAAATCCTCATGACCAAGTAGAAGCACCAGTGGAAGACCTTGTCCCTGTACAAACACCAGCTTATTCAGAAGCTGAGAATTTACTGGGAGCTAATGGAAGTAGTAATTAGCAAAATCAAATCACAGTTCTGCACATTTTCTCTCCTGTTTCTTTTTTTGCTATTACCTGGAGCATTTACTATGCTACTGCCTTTGCTACTGACTTCCCATCTGAACCCTAATTATCATTAGCAACCGTTTATGATATCAAAATATTATAATTTAAGGCTAGTAAAGTGCTGCAGCAAGAAATTTATGAACCTACGAAACAAAGTTCCTTTCATTAAAACCATTTCAACCCTTTCCAACCTCTACTGAAAATGAAAAAAACCACATTTTAATTAGAACACTCTGGATTCTCTTTCATAAGCTTTGGAAGAACAAAAAGAAAACCTTTCTCTTAGGTTGATAGGGTAGTATGGTGCATATCATGCTTAAGTTGCTGCTCTGCAGAGAAATACTTGCCCATGCGTTATTTCTACTCTCCATTTGAAGTGTCATCAGCAGACTTTAAAATGATAACTCTGAATATATCACACAAAGAGCTGTTTTTAAGTAATTACTACATTTTTTCCTCCAGGGATAAACTGTAAAATGTAAATTATGTAGATACTTGCATATCAAAAACCATACCCAAGTTTCCATAAGATGTTATTCACGGATACTTGCATCATGCTGGCCTGCTCCTTCAAGTACTAGGAGGATCCATCTATAAGCCAGGATGGGTTGATTTGGTTACATTTAATTTTTAAAAACCTTGTGACTCTAAGTTACACTTATATTCTGGAGAGTTTTTAATAAGATTTAAAACCAGGTCTCCCAAGTAGGTGAAGAGCTCACTGATATGGTGTCAGCAGAGTGAAGGATCAGCCATGCTGCAATCAGCACTTGTATTTGGGCTTTAGCTAAAGATACCAGCAAAAATAGATGAGTTTTCTCCTACAGAATGCAACAGGTTGCCTTGGAACAGTCCCAATTTTCCAGAATGGCTTTACTTCAGTTATATGCATCTGATCACAGAAATTTAAAAACAGTGAAATGCCATTTCTTTCAGTCTCGAGGTTTAGGGGAGAAAAAAAAAATAGCTCTAAATGTCCCATCTATCAAAATAGCAGGAAGATTCTAAATTGTGAATAACCTTGATGCAGATGGAAAGCAACAAAACAGCTATATCTCAGGTTTAAGAAGAAGCTTCACGTTACCATCACAGAGCTGACAAGAAGTGACAAACGTTTGCTTCATCCTATAAGCTTGTTTAAAAAGCAGAAGGGGACAAAATGCAACGTGTCCATCACAGGCATGCTGTTCAGGATTCAAGTGGTAACTCATAAGCTCAAATACAGAATTTTAAAATGAAAAAAACCTGTGTGTCCATTTCTATTAAACTAGGGCAAGATGCAAACTCATTGTGATAGCCCTGTCATCCAGCCTTATCCCCAGCTCCCAAAACTTGCACAAAGAATGTTGCAATCAGCTTCTGGATGACACAAAACCTCCCAGGCCCTGACAGGCATAATCCTTTTGTAAAATGGGCTTCTTTATCTGTGATGCTATCAGCTGTCGACAGAAGTGATGTGCTGCAACACCAAGGACAGCATATAATGTAATTCAGATATAGAATTTTTAAGAAAAATATCTATTTTGTGTAAGTAGTCTGATTTAGAGATTTCTGTCACGTGTTGTAATATTTGAAGCACTTATGACAAAATGGCATAATTTGTCAGTGTAGTAAAGACAACTGCAAGGTGAATTTCAGAACAACAATTCCTTATTCCTACTAATCTCTTCTTGTTGCTGACAATAGATTTTGGTCTTGGTCTTCACTTTATGCTATTCAGTATGCAAGTGTTTTCTGCCTGCACAGTGCAGGTGCATCCAACAAAAATGTTCCTTTGCACATTTCCAAGCTTAATACACAAAGCTGAGTCTGGATCATATGGTCACCTGTAATTGTAAGGGAGTGGACTTGTTGGGTCAAATGGTGTCTTTACATAGACAATTCCATATTGATAGAATCCTTCATGTCTCTATTAAATACTAATGTTTTAGTTCTTGTGTTACTACTTCCTCTCTGATCTTGTTATGCCTTAACCTAGTAGTTTAGAACATGTGTCAAGATTTCTTTCATGCATGTACCTCTATGTACAATTTCACAAATTAGCTTTCTTCTTGAAAAAACTAAAGATATGGGGGCATTTTATTGTGAGAGAGATAATTCTTGTATTATTTTTACAACTCTTACTAGTTTCATCTTTATTTTGAAAATATGATCTCTGTTAATGACTTATTTAATGTCGTACACATGTGATAAAGGATCTGTTTGACCTAATCTTTTCCCACTTAAAGACAAGCTTCAGAGCTCTCTCTCATAGTTATCTTTTCACATAGGGATAAATTACATTTGGCTTCACTATATTGACACACTAGCTATTTTCAGAATAATATTTTTCAAGAATACATTGTCACCTCTTCCCTCCCTCATTTAAGTATGGCAAAGTTTTTTATTCCTTGAGGCATGACTTTTCATTTTAATAAAGAAAAAGCTGAGTGTTCTATGTGATGAGCTTGTAAAATTCTTCTCTATTGAATTAAGACCTTCTTTAGGAAATATTATTTTCTCACTCAGAAGACTTTGTCCTCTGATCAAGCAGTAAAAACATGAACAAAATTACAGTAGTTTTTCCACTGCCCCCACTCTAAACTACAAACCAAAAATGACATTTCCACAAAGTTATTTGTTCTCAATTTTGAACACAATCTCTGGTCCATAGTCTTACTGCTGCTTTTATATACATATTAAACAAGTTCTAATCCATATGACTATAGCTTTCTGCTTGTGGGAAGTGCAAAAGACTGTGGTCAGAACCCTTTCTGTTAGTTCTGTATGCAACCATTACATCAATTAAAAAAAAAAAACCCAAACTTTAAAAATGTTTATATGGACTCACATATTCATGTTCTACATGAACAGTTTATATCAGACACACCGATCCAAACACAGCACTGTTTGAAAAACCTTTAACATATTCAGTTCACTGATTGAATCCTACTTATTGAATCTTCACAGTCCTGACAGACTCATGAGCCTGTAAAAGAGATATGACCACCAGAATGCCCCCTTGAACTTGGGAGGACAGCATACAGTAGATCATAATAATAGCTATTTGAGAGTCAATGTCTTCTGGTATTTTAATAATGCTGGATAGTATTACAGTAAAAATAATGTGCTTGAACTTTGGAAAATGCCGTTAAACTTGTGTGGCACCTTCAGAATTTTGTCCTCTCTACCTAGAGTCTATTATATGAGAAGACTGATTTATCTCTTGATTGGGTTTTATACAGCTAGGGCAATTCTTTGCAGAGAAAGATGAAAAATATTCATCCCCAGAGCTTTCATGATCTAGCAAAAAAAAAAAAAAAAAAAAAAAAAAAAAAAAAAAAAAAAAAAAAAAAAAAAAAAAAAAAAAAAAAAAAAAAAAAAAAAAAAAAAAAAAAAAAAAAGGCAAAAAGCATTCTAGTATCTCTTTAATTTCAAAATACTCAGAGCCTTATAAACCTGACATTTTTAAAATCAGAGCGGAACTAGTATTTTAAACCTTCCAACTAACTCCTATTCTTGATTTCCAAATTAATTCTGTCATGTGGGAGAAAGACCCAAGAGTTTAACATTTTTAAAGGTGTATGTAAACAGAACAGACAGTTCACAGACAGAGCAGGCAGAGAACAAGTTCTGAGCTCTTAGTTCCTACATTGTATTCATAGTTCTCTGAGGATGGATTCCCACCACCTGGCTTATGATGCTGAAGGTGAACACGCAGGTGACCATAACACAGTTTGCATTAGGAAGGAAAAAGGGATCTCTTTTACACAGGTTGCCTTTGCTCTTGAGACCAAGTACAGCATTCCAGAAAAAAACAAAGGCTGTAGATTATTTTCTAAATAGCAAAAGGACTCCAACAACATAAAAACCAGTGATATCTTATGTGACCCTCTTCAGTTGATTCATGTTATCAGTCAGTTCTGCCTTGATGTTGACCAAGTAAATGCCTACACAAAATATAAAGGAACAGCAAACGAAATACATATCAGAAAGGTAGACAGGATAACTATGAGATATATTATAGATAGAAACATTGATAAACATTCCTCAGGAAGGATGGAAAGGGTAAAGCAGAAAATATTGAATAATGCAGAAATTTTTATGAAACCTTAAAGTTCAAGAGTGAGAACCATGTATATCAAATGCCTTTGCCTAAAGATACAAAGAACAAACCATTACCAATGTCATAGTAGTAACTTATTTCTTATAATCTGCTCAGAAGAAAATAAATAAAGCTTTCTTTTGGAAAACAAAACAAAACACCTAACTAACAAACAAACAAGCAAGAAACCCAGAAGGCCATGCTCTTCTAAAAGTAGATATCTTTGTCATGGTGTCTCTTGGGAAAGCACATCAGCAGCACACAGATGCATCCACTTTGATGTCAGAACCATCTTTTAGAGGGACATGGAGGAAATTATTCTGGGAAGGACTACAATACATTTGATTATTGAGGTGAAACAGCCAGTGTTGCTGTTTCAGCAACTCTCTTGTGATCTAAAAATCAAAATATAGTCTTTAAATGGAAACTCAAAACTTTTGTTATGATCAGATAGCTTATTTAGCTGGGGTTTATACCAATAGAAAGAACAGATACAGAAATAATTCAAATCTATTGGAGTTTCAGATAAAGGCTGATTTATCTGGCGTTGGATCGTGGGATTAATAGTGTGGATCAGGTTAAATAAATTTGTTTAGTCTCAAATGGAATAAACTGGGAGACCATTGCTTCTGCTTCACTGTCCTGGTCAACTAAATAATAATGTCTCTGAACTGGCCCCTTTTTTATATACAGAACCAATCTAGCATGAAAAGCTTTTAAGTCAGTCATTTACGGTACCTGAAAAGGAATGTGCCTACACTTCACTTAATTATTTATTAAGCAGGTGGGCAATGGTGTACAAGTGAAAGGAAATGAGGAGTCAGTGATTAAAGCAAGCAAACAACTAGATTTAGAAAATCAAGTGCCCAATTTTTGTCTGCAGAAAGTGCATACACAAACATGGGAGGAATGCAAATACTTCCCAATCCTAAACTGAATTGTCACCATTTTATTGTCATCTTTCAATCTTCCTGAAACTCTTTGGGAATCTGCAAATAACAGTAAACTATATTCTGTTAGTGACATTTTAGAGGAAGATTGATGTGTACTCTTCTTCTGTTCTAAATGCAGTGCTGGGATGTCACAAACCTTTGTGGGGCCATGATTTTCAAAAGTAGCACAGAAACAGTGCTGCAATCATTCAAAATTACACCGAACTCTACAGTCCTCTATTACAGTAATTTTTCAATACAACTTCCCATCCCTACTTTCAAAGCACAGTTGCACTCAGAAGATCATAACAGGCCTTGGATAATAGAAATAATACCGGTTATTGTAATCCCTCTGACACGAGCTTGCCTGGCAGTAGCCAGAGTATCCTCCCATTAACTTTCCATTATACTTAGTGTCATTTTGCTATTGCTGTGCTATTACTCTCAACATGTCTCACTGCAAAAAAAACCCTCAGCATCTCTATTTTACGGTAAGGTATCAGCTAAACATCAATGAACATCCTTGTAAACACACAAGGGAATGTGCAGGGCTCTCTAATTAGCAAGGAAACAGGCAAGATGTGAAATGTATCTCCTGCTTAAAAGTGAATCCTGACTGAACCACCTGGGTTTCCATCAGCCAGTGGAGTGATGAAGTATCTATCCAAATAAAAATATCTCATCGTATGCAGGCACTGGTTGAGTTTTCTTCCTATTTTCATCTCCTGGTAACTGATTAAGTAAATTTTGTGTGTTTTCAACTATGACAGGTTATAATCTCTATTACTGACTCAGTTGAAAGCCCTCATCAGTAGAGTGAATTATTTCATCTCTCCATGTGTCACTTCTACCTACTGTGACACAATAAGGCCTTTTTTCTGGTGATGATTTGATGAATGGAGCTCAGAGGGGCAACATATATTTTTCTTGTTCAAATTCACTTCTTATAACCCAAAATACTTTTTTAAATGAATGGTGGTTGATTGGTGAGTATGTTTCTTAAATAATACTTGTATGCTGCGTGTAACAACACAATGACAAATAGAAATGAAGGCTAAACCTAATTTTGAGAAAAATGCTTCTTTTAACAATCTGTGAGGCACTTTGAGCTGCCTGTCATTATGGTGGTTTAAAAAAAAAATAAAAAAGGACACTGGATGGTAATGCAAGAATTTAGCTTCTGATGTATTTTCATTATCATAAACTAGCAGTTTTCATTAGGATCCAGGTGGATTGGAAGGTGATAGATGCAGCTTTTTGCTTATATTCACACTGCATATTCCTTCCATATATCGTATTGATATAAAAAGGTTGCATTTTTGCAGGTAATGTTAAGAAAGAGTAGGCCAGGAATGCAGATTTATTTTGTAGCTTGAAAGGTCCATTCAAAAACATTTGACTAGGACTCATTCAACTTCATTTTTACACAATTTCCCTCCCTGGCCACTCCAAGCTACTGGCACATTATTCAAGCAGATGCCAACCTGATGCAAACGTTCATGGGTTCACTGGCTTAGGGAACAATCACAATTTACACTCCTTGACAAGCAGTAGAAGGAAATGGGCATATATTCATATAAAAAACCCCCATGTATAAATCATTCTTACAATTAAGGAGAATACAGGTTGAAAATGTACACTTGCTGAAGGAATAAGATATGTATTTATTCAGTCCACCTCACACTGATGAAAGGCTGAGTTACCTATTTTAAATGGTGTACTTAACACTCCGATTTATGATGGACATAGTATTATGAATACAATATACTTTGTTCTCATTTATAAGACACGAGTTCTTTGGGTCAAACCTAAGTGCTTTTTATACAGCAAGACTTTGAATATCATAGGCACTACTGGAAATATATAAAAATGAATAATGCATTTTCCTTGGAAGAAACTTCAGGTAGAATGAACTGAGAAATGCTATATATAAAAAACAGTGTTATACTAAAGCACAAATGTAAAGGTACTTCATTCAAATTCTTCCCCTAAGCTTGACTCAGCCAGCAGAAACAGATATGAGAGAAACAAATGCAGATCCTATATACGTTCAATTTTTAATTTTCCTTTTTGATGCTATATAGATAAACACCAAATTTAAATTGGAAGGTTATTTTGATAACATAGAAGCAACTATTATGATAAATAACCATCCTCTAAATCTTAATAGAAAAAATTAGATTAAAACACTTCTGCAGACTTCCAAAAATTAGACCTTGAAAAATTATTTTGTCCAGCTGCAGCCTTCATGAATGCCAGTTTATATATTTGTATGCAAATCACATAGGTAGACAGTCACTGACTGTTTACACTTGTACTACTGATTTGTACCTACAGGTTGCCCAGAGGTTGTAAAATCTCCCTTTCTGAGATATTTCAAAATCTATGTAGATGTGGTCCTGGGTTATCTGCTCTAGATGGCCCTGCCTGAGTAGGAGGCTGGACCTCTAGGGGTCCCTTCCAACATCAACCAGTCCTTGATTAGGTATGTCAAGATGGCTTTATCTACAAATATTACAGTATATCTATTCATATAGCCACATGATTTAGGTAAATATGGAGCATTAACTATAGCTTCAGTTGTTTGGTGACCTAATAAAAATTGAATATGTACCAAACCCCTGAAATACATTCAAAACATGGAATGCTATTTGAAGGAAGGATATGGGTACAGCTTGGGTAAATGCTTCTTTAAGAAAGCTCTCACAGTTAGGTTGGAAGAGAACTTGCTTACATTACCCACCTACATTATGGCAATGCATTCCACATTTGCATGTTCTATCTGTCAAACATTCATATATATGATCTACCCCCCTCCCCAAGTTTATATTAGTCATTACATGATAACGTAAGTGATTTTGGTCTACAGATATGAAAACAAGGAAATTAAGTTGGAAATCAAATGTTAAAAACTTGGTTCATATCTAAATTTCATTGTTCAATACGATAATTTGCTCCAGTCCATTCACCTTGCATGTGCCTCCCATTCCTCTCCCACTGTAATTACCTTCACTGTTTATTGCACACAAGCCATTTCTATTACTAATCCACACTGTTTCTGTATGAGATATTGGAAACACAATAGCTGTTATTGATCTATATTTCAGTAAAGTATGTAATGTAGTGTCCCAAGGGAAAATATTAGCAAAATATTATAAGGTAGATCAAGAAATTATTACAATTAGAAAGGGAGAAAAGAAAAAAACTGAGCTTAGAAAAGATTAAAAACATTTCATTCCTTCAGGATCAGTTTGGACCCGTCGTGTAAAATGTCCTCACTCTTACAGAAAATTGTTTTTAATATAAATAAATAAATAATGTTCTTGCCAAATCTGAAGATGGAAGAAATGCAGGATATTTAATGAATGCGGAAAAGCTCGGGATACCATACAAAACAACCACATCTCCTTGAGGACTCATGTAAAACTGAGAGAATGAAGTTCAGAACTGCAAGAAAGGCAAGGCTAGAAAATTGGAAACTATTAACAAAAACATCTGCAAGGGTCGAAAGATCACGAAATGGAAAATATGAAAGAATTCAATGTTTGGTTCTACGTGATTAGGAATGAGATGACCAAGTGACATGCTGGGACACATCAGTCAGTGAGACTTGACTTCAAGAAGCACAGCAAACACAGAGAATTATTAGTGTTATTCAAGCTGTTCTCCTCTGTGTAATTCATCATATGTATTCAAGGAATAGTACTGCAAACTGAAACTAGGTTCAGAGATGAGTTCCCTGAACGGTCAAGAAAATGGATTCTTAACAAAGCAAAGATGATCAGTCTCTCATTTTTACCCCAGCAAAACCGAAGTCAAGTGTGAAACTGAAATCCCAAGTAGAAACTCAAAGCACGACCGGGTTTCAGAGGAGAAGAGTTCATGAGACACCTTTTTTCATACTTTGGTTCTCGTAACAGAAATTTTCTGTCTTCATTTATGGGTGTGCAAAGTAATTGCCTTTGAGGTAAATGTTTGCAGATATGGAATATGTAACTGCAGAGAGCTTTGTTAGCTGCTTGCATCATCGAGGAAATGAAACAATATCTATAGCATATCTGTAAACCAGGAACTTGGGAGGTCTTATTTTTCTTTACACTTTTTGGCTATGTTGTTTTTATAACACATCAAAGATGTCTCATCAGAATTAAATCAACAAAGAATCCCATCACCATATCAGCTTATTACACCCAATTATAGAACCTGAGCTGCTTTGTTAAGGTATTCATTAACCTTTTCAGAACTTACAATAAGAAATCTAATCAAATAGAGGTGGTAGGGTGCATTCTGAAATGAGAAAAGTTGTCATGTACAGTAAATTTTAATACACTGACTTTTCTTAAATTAGCTAGTTTTATTAAATTGAATGAAGTGAATTTCTTTTAATCAGCACTAGCTCTACAAAAGAGGA
Organism: Empidonax traillii; assembly: GCF_003031625.1. Classification (NCBI taxonomy): domain Eukaryota; kingdom Metazoa; phylum Chordata; class Aves; order Passeriformes; family Tyrannidae; genus Empidonax; species Empidonax traillii. Next base: position 975,257 of record NW_020955213.1, on the reverse strand, counting down.
ATTATTCTGCACTGTAAAAATAGCATATATTGTCTGGAGTAAGTGTTATAGACTATTTTGACTTTTATTCAAATTAAAGGGGTGGCATTTGTTAGATTTATTCTTTTTAATTTTGTGTCAGGTGAATCTGCTTTCCTAAAGGAACTGTGTAAACAATTACAAGTAGACCTAATTAAGTTCTTTAGTATTTATTATTCTAGAAGTACATAACATGCTTAAAAATAAGTAGAGACTGAGATGGCAATTTTAGCAAAATAATCAGGAGCTATCTTCCAGTACCATCTTAGTAAATAGCCCCTGTGAGAGTTCATTGGATATCAGCTGAAGTCAACTGGTAGGGGAGTAGGGTGCACTGACTGAAGCCTATGAATCTGGATAAATTCTCCAGTGAAAGTCAGACTGGTTAAGAAAGTTGAAGTGTTTTGCCAATGTAAAGTCTCACTGAGTGTCTAGTCTTTGGTTTTTATCTAGAAAGCCAGAAAATCAACATGGTTCCTGTTGATCTTTTTTTCACCTGTCATTTGTCCATATATTGTCTTACACACATGAAATTTTCCTTCCTAAAACACATCACTTACACTCAGACTATTTTAGATAATTTATTTTTCAGACATCACTGCAATTTCAATCATCTCCTGAAGAGTTTTTTAGCTCCTCCTTCCAAACCTCTAACATATCTCCTGTACATCATTCCTGGGTGTGGGAGGGCTCAGCTGGAGGAAGTTTTAGAACATGTATTTTGGGCTTAATCAGAAATGAGAAGATGCACATTTCAGCCACAAAGTGGTTGCTGTTTTCACAAAGATTTTCTGTTCTGTCTCATGATATCCTGTTACTGTTGTAGTTCACAATTTTTTCGGAGAGGTTATTGATTTCAAAAATATGGAATTTAGCTGATGTTCAAACATTGTTCACAATGCTGATGAAGCTTGCAATGTGATACTTAGAAGACTTATGCAGCTGTGTTCTGTTGCACAGTATCAAACTAGTTGGAATAAAATTGAAGTTGTGCATATACCATTTAACCAAACTGAAATTTTTAAGCACTGTTAACACTCATCATTTAACCTTGTGCACTGACAAAGGCTTCTCAATTTTTTGAAGCTCTCTGGTATACTGCCATCAAGACTCACCATAAACATGACATTTTTTAGATTTCAATACCAGTTGATAAAAATCACAATTATTGCTATACTTGCCCCATTGTCTATATATAAGACATTGAATGGAGAGCTTTATGGAATATATAACATTTACTTGCTGTAAGTTTGGCAAGTTGGTTTCTACCTCCTATTATATCAAATCCTTATAACCTGCCTCAATGATAACAGCCAGTTAATCATCGCTAATTATTCAAGGGATTATTTCCCATACATAATTACAGTTTTTGGTTCACCAATTCCCTGTAAAATATTGGCCTATAAAAGCTCCTGTTAACCTGACCTTGCTGTAAAATAAGTTATTAAATGACCAAAGCTATTAGTGAAGAGAACTAAAGGCCAATCTTTGAAGGACAGAGGCAACTACCTCCATATTTAAATACCTCTGTTACTCAGTGCAAGTTTATATGGAACCAAGGCAAGTTAACAGATTGCATCCTGAATCTCAACTACAATTTTTTTTTTCTTCTGAATAGTAGCAATTTCAGCACTGAATGAATATAAATTTAAAAAAATGGTAGAACTTAATTAAAAATTAAATATTTGTGGAAAGAAGCGACAAATTATAAATTGTTTTCGTACAAAGTCATTTAAAATGCTGAAGTTACTAAAAGATTGTCTGAACTAAGAGATTTCTAAAAAATTCAGAAATATTGGAGGCTGTTTAAAAGTTAGAAAGTGAAAATAAGCATGGATGGAACACGCGGAGTATAAGGAGAGGACAAGAACTGTCTTTGTTCAGCCTGGAGAAAAGAAAGAAAGGAGAGAACTTATTGACAGTTGCAACTACATAGTGTGAGGGTGGAGAGAAGGAGCCAGATGTTTCCTGGAGACGTTTACAGACAGGGCAACAGGCAACGAACACATGATGGAGTGTGGAAATTTTTCGGTAAATATAAGAAATAAATCACATGAGGGTGGCCTGTTATGAACAGGGGTTCAGAGAACTTGTGGAACTTCTATCAGTGGAATTATTCAAAAGAACTGTGCAAGTTTCTCAGCAAACACAGAACCAACTATACCCTGCCTTGAGTATAAGTTAGAACCAGAGTAAACACGGGGTCTCTGCCAGCTAAGTGATTTCTTTTAAGTGTCTGAGAATCTCCCTGCGATTGATACAAACTGTTGCACTATTTTATTAATCTACTGTAAATGTGTAATCTTTATGCCCTAAAGCATTTTATTCTGGTAATTCACTAACTTGCAATTCTTGTAATAGTAAAATTTTTGCTAACAGTAAGTTCTAAGACTACTACTAAACTGGTAACAAGTATGTATTATTGGTTTTCAAAACTTGGCTCTGAAAATGTAGCAACGTTTGTTAATAACAGCCCCCAAAACTTACAGAAGATGATCACTTCTTTTGTTTTAGTCATCATTCCTCTGCAACGAAGAGCATTTAAAAAGGGCTATCCTGGCTCAGTGCAAGGGCAAGACATAAGAACATAGGAAAGCCTTCCATGATGTTTCTACCAGCAATGCCCACCCCCGCCCAGTGCAAGTCACTACGTGCTACTGCATTGTTTATTGGATTTAGATTTTTATACAAATTTAAGCATTGCTGTAGATTTGAAAAAGAAATTGAAGGATAGAAAAATAAGAAGAGAAAAAAAAAGAAAAAGCTATCTGAAATTCAAGCCTGACGCATAACCCCTAAATGAATTAAAACCAGTATAAAAGACAGGATAATCTCAGGAGACAGTGAGGAAAAAATTGAGTGCAAACCACACCAATGTAAACACTGACTTTGCCTGTAGTTCTGTTACTTCAAATGTAGAACCTCTGGGCAAAGAAAAAGCATTCCTCAAAGTGCCTGTCTCTTCTCTGGTTCTCTCACCAAACTCTTTGGTCTGCAGCAAAAAACTCTTTTGGTTACATCCTCCACTGAACAAATGTTCTGCAGTGTTCGACACCACCACAGAGAAAAAGTGCAATCGTTTCTCTTCGATATCTTTGAGCTACAGCTTTGCTTGGGGAAGTCATCAATTTTCCTCCATCTCCCAGTGCTTTCTGCCTGCTGCTGACCCACCACTCCCTCACATCCAAAATGCAGGGACTGCATTTCCAGTCCCTGGTGCTTTAGAGTACTCCTCACAGTCTTGCTCTCTTTATAAAATAAGACTAAAAATTCACTCAGAGCTCATGTGTAGAAGGGAAAGAGTTCAGTGCAGTTTTGATTCTTTAGATGAAGTATTGCAACTTTTAAACTCTAATTGATGAAAATTTGAAAGAAGAAATATTTCTACATAGATCAAGTTGTTTCTTAAATGTTTCACATTGAATTAAAATTTCATATTGAATTAAAAATTATAAATAATGCAAAACCTGGCAGGTGACAGCTCAAGGCATAAGAAATGCCTAGAAAACAGCAAGGTCACAAATGATCTCCCACCAGCTCTGTAGTTCCTTGTACAGCAAACGTGCTCCAGGAGAACAAGTAATCTGTAATGGCCAGTCTTCGTGAACGAAGATCCAGGGAAGGTCTTTACACCTTCCAGCCTGCACATTGGATTTTTTAGGTGAGACACAGTGTGCAAGGAAATGAGCCCACCCTTTAATCCTGAGGTTCATCTGCCGGGGCCAAGCACGCTTGGACGGTGGCAGCGAGGTCCTCAGGACGTAGATGGATTGCCTTACAGGACTGGCGAGCTCCATCTGCCTGGGGAGTGTCCTAACCAGGAATCAAACCTGGGCCTCGGCAGTGACAGCACCACATCCTTAACCTCTAGACCACCAGGGGCTCCAGAAGAACAAGTAGCTTATAAAAAAAATGTCCTTCCCTCCCACAAGATAAAAAAGCTAAATTCCTTGCAGTAAATTGTTTCGTTCTGCTTTTGTAGTCCTATATCTCTGAATACATCACATAAAATTTAGTTTAGCCAGTAATTTATGTAATAGGTAAGTTGGTAACACAGCTCAATTCAGAGCCAGCACCGCACAGTGATGACTTTTTCTGTTTGTGATAAGGGACCAAAGTCAAACAGAAGTTGAAGAGTTACAGCAGGAACATAAATGGGTATAGCACAAGTTTTTAATTTTTTATCATATTAACTTAAAGCATCTTAAACTTCACTGGAAAGCTTGATGTGTGCTGTCATGGATGACAGCATACAATTTTAAGGCGCTATTTTAAGAGGCTAAGGAAACCAAGAAGAGCTGAAGAGAGAACTACTCCAGTGCTTAGAAATAAAGCAGAAAGGCCAAAGGTGCAGAACAATGGTATCATTTGCTTAGCATCTTCAGGAGAGGATGGCTTATCATCATCAGCACCTGTCTGGTTGGAGGGAGGCTGTGCCTTTCTCCTGACAAGTGACAAGGCACTGTGCCTCACTGCATATGGATGCACGACTGCATGAATAACTTGACTTTCTGGCAACAGACAGCAAACACCTGTTTGAGACAATATGTTCAAGGGGAGGATTTCAAACCTCCACTTCCTGACTTCTGGTAAACACCTATCAGGCCCTTCTGGGACTGAAGGATTCATCCCACGTAACAGATCATTGCTGTTTGGGGGGGCAGTGGAGGAAAAGAAATCCCCAAAGGAATCCTAGAGTGTATCGCTCCTTGGTTTCACTAGTGAATTACTACGTTACAAAAGGCAGAATACAAGCTTATTTGAACAGATTTCTTTTGCTCTTTTCAATTTAAAAAGATCATAATTTTTACTTGAAAGTAGGTACACATTTAATTGTGTAATAATTTCTCTTTTAAGCAGATACAAATTTAATTGACATACATTAAGAAGAAAAGGCTAACTCGTTTGATCTGGCAGTTTTTTCCAAAACTGGAAGACTAAGAACTGAAAAAGAAACAAATAAAATGGAATGATTTGCACAGCTCTGTCTACATGATCTGTTGTCAGTAGTCATTCAGCAGAATTTCACACAATTGTAGACATTTTGGTAGACGTAGGGGAGAAAAGTCTGTTTCTGCTGTGATTCTACTCTTCCTTTTGGAGAAGATAAGAAATCCAACATCATTATCTAGGGAAATCACTTGTCCACAGGAATGGACATGGCATTTACTTTATGTAGCAATCCAAAGATAAGAAGCTCCTTTAATTCTATCCCTCAGTGAAAAAGGCACGCCCAGTTGCTGTCCTTTTACATACTGCTCCTTGGAAATTAAACAAAACACTTATTTCATCACCATGTGAATTTGTTTCTGAGAGTCATGTTCTAGGGAAGGTGAGAATTTAGTTCTCTGTTTTTAATGAGCTGAATATATTTTGAAAAAGCCATACTACAATAACACTGGATCATCTTAATGCTGAAATAAAGGTATATAGCAGATGGGGTAGAGTGTTCATAAGTAAATGAAGCTTTATTACTTTTCCTTTGTATTTGCTTAAAGCATATTTGTGAATTCATAAAAATAATTCCACTGCCTAAATGCACTTTTTAATTAGCTGATGTTCAGTGATACAGAGAAATGTAATATCTGTGACAAGACTGGTATCCAATTGCTCATGTAATTCAGTATCTGCATTGTTGCTAGGGAATATGTTCACATCTCATCTGGTTTTCAACATGTTAAACTGTTCCTAATGTTAATATTAAGGTTACCAGGTATTTCAGATGACAACAGGTTTATTTGCAGTTGAAATCTTCGTAGATAAACTATACAGAAGTCTGTGACAATTAACCTTAACACTACAGTAAGTTATAAAAGCAGGCTGGTCTGAATTTGAGAGTGCTCTGTAGAAATTGCTCTCTTATATCAAATAGCTAATCTAATGTAAGCATGACATAAGAAGTGGTCAGATTGCACAATGAAAACATTCAAGAATGGCTTAACCTGCTGTTGAAAGAGAATTTGGAGGATTTTTTTCATTTGTTTCATCCTGCAAAATGGCTGTTTTCTTTTGTACTGATAACCTGTGTCCACAGCCTCAGAGCAGAGACTTGAGACAAGCTCACAAACAAACCTTTCTAGACTGAGAATAGCCTGCAGTTGTACTGTGCTTAATTATTTCTTAAAATCTGATCATGTATTTACCAAGAGCAGTATGTGTGAGCTGAGCTTCTCAGAACACTGAGCATTCTGATGGAGCTCCTCTGAAAATGCACACCAAGAATCGCATGCAACACTAGTATTTTTAGTATGGGAAGATGATTGCCATTCAAGGAAGTTTCCTTTAAAGAAAAAAGTCTAAATGTGGTCATAAAATAAGTTTATTCTTTCCTTACTGAGTTTCTTCTAATTATTATTGTTTCATGTTTTTCTCAGAATCCATGCAGATTGGTAGCAACATTCTCTATATGAATAATAGAAACTGAAACCTGCAGAATAATTTAAAACAGAAGAAGTCTCTGTGGAAGTAAGTAGTTATCTCAAGAGAATTATTTTTTGCAAAGGTAATAAATCTATTCAGTAAGCAAACAGATGAAAAATAAAACAATAAATGAGCCATGAGCACATGAGGCAATAAAAATTTAACAGAACTGCCACATAAGGCAGCAAAACAACTAATCACAGTGCATGAGAAAAAAACACTGACTATTAGGAGAGTTTCAGCTGCTAATGAGTGTGAAGAATTTTTAGGTTTGCTATTTAGAGTCATTTTACTGGTGATTCACCAAGGTGTAATTCTGAAGACACTACAAAATGTTCAAATGCTGTTTGGGTGTTGAAGCTCTATACTTTTATTTCCTGACTGTCCCGTGTAAAACAACTGTATAAACAATTGAATATGCAACTTCTGCAGGTAGTTGGCATGAGTGGCATGACAGTAACAGACACTGCAACAAGTTATGGAAAGCAGGTTCAGAGAGGGAAACACATAATCAGCAATATGTTCTAGCAACAGCAACAGAAAGGATCTTTGGAATAAAACACCAAAGGATACCATCACCACCCTCCCAATGGCACCACATTGGAATATACCCCTCTTGGTATATTCAAATCAGAATTAGATGGAGACTGAGTGACACAATATGATATCACTTTTACCAAAATAAAATACAAGGATACGTCTCTAAAACACAATGGCCAGTGATACACAAGAGGATAAATCAGATAATTTCGTGATGCTATTGTGCCTCAAACTACGAAAGCTCACTTTTAAATGAACAGGAGAAAAATCTTTTTCTGATCTCACATAGTATTAACATGTTAGACTACTTCACTTGACAGAATTCAGGTACTTGAGTGACGTTGTCCCATGACATGTACACAGCTTTATAGTCAATGTCTAACATTATGAAAGGGCAAATATCACATTCAAGGCAAAGCTGTTCTGATCCCAGAGCTCCCACTGTCATGCAAGCCAGAATCAGAAAGCAAATACACAGTATTGATAGACTTGTCCCTGGAATAAGTATTATTCCGGCTAAAAAAATCATTTAAATGCTTCACATTGACTGCCTTTATTCTGCTGAATGTTATATAAGAATATTTCACAGCTAAATTAAGTAACTGCCAAATCTTTAAATGCTTCAGAAATCCATTTGATTTGAAATTTGGTTTGTTTCTCAAGCCAGCTCTTCTGCTTTATTTGTTTTGGTCTGTGGTTGGGGATTTTCAGTGGTAGAGATTTAAGATTTTGTTCTCACAAAATCAGAGTCACAGAATGGTTTTGGTTGGAAAGGACCTTGAAGATCACCCAGTTCCAGCCTCTGACATGGGCAGGAACACCTTCCACCAGCCCAGGTTGCTACAACTCCTGTTCAACCTGCCCTTGAACCCTGCCAGGGATGGGGCAGCCACAGCTTCTCTGGGCAACCTGTGCCAGGGCCTCAGCATCCTCAGAGGGAAGAATTTCTTCCTAAGATCTAATCTAAACCTGCTCTCTTTTAGTTTAAAGCCATTACCCCATTGCTGCCATTGACGAAGTATTCTCTCTATTTCATTAAAAATTAAATAAAGACCCAAGGGGTTTTAGGCGAAAAGATTTTTCATTTTTCTCCCTTTTGCTTTTGAGAATGATTTATGAACTACAAGTGCATTCATAAAATAGATACTATACCCTGGAGAAAATAAACTAGATATTATTCAACTGTTAGTGGCTCATAATACAAATGCCCACCACCAATTTTACCCTGTTTGTTGAAATAATTTTAAACCACCTAAAGCTCACTCAAGCCATGAAAATTCGGCCAAGTTGGGTCAGCTCTCCTGGCCATGTTCCCCACCATCTCTTTGTGCACCTTCTCACTTGCAGAATGTGAGACACTGAAAAGTCCTTGTCTTAGAGTGAGCGCTACTTCGCAACAACAACAATATCAGCGTATTATCAATATTTTTCTCCTATGAAATCAAAAATACAGCACTGTACCAGCTACTAAGAAGAAAATTAACTCTATCCTAAACAAACCCAGGACATAAGCAAAGCAATTTAAGGATATATAGAATGGGGCTTTTGTTGTTGCTGATGACAAACCTGCAGTGATGACAAAAATCTGCTGTTTTTTTAGTGAATCTCATTTTAATAAAAACAGGAAAATACAATTTTAGTGATTTTAGAAAAATGGTTTGAAACTAAATGAGAGCCTATATTTTCACCCAGGTCTTGACTTGTTCTGTCTTGCCATTTCAGATACTACTACTGACAGCAGCTACACATGTAAAGTTCAATAAACAGCCACCGGCATCACTACTGCAAGGCGCTGTATGTAAACACCACCTCTGCAGTGCTTCTTTTTCATTCATTTCTGGCTGTAGAAGTACAGCTACTGCAGTAAAAAATTTCAAACAGTTCACATTTACTGCAGCTACGTTGGAAACATAATTACTCTACACCAGCCCTATGTAAGAGCATCAGTGATGTTTAATTAACTACGAGACTAAGGGGGCATTAAGCACTCTATTTTTAGGGGACAAAGTGATCCAAACCCCACCATGTAAGTATTTCTTAGCCCCAGGAGCATGTGTGAGGAGCGTGGAGGGGGAAAATGATGAGATTCAACGAAGCTGCCTAAGCTTGCTGAGGTTAGATGTACTCCCAGCTTCGTAATGTTGGGGTTTCACTAAAGCTAAAGGCAAGTGACACCTCTTAGGAACTGCTGTTCAGTCTTGTTGTTTGTAAACTCTGGAAGCTCTGGCGCATGTGAGGACTAGACATTTATTTAATGTAAAGGTCTAAGGATACCTGCTTTGTCACACCAGGGAGCCAGATCAAATGCAGCACAATTAGTTGTCTAGAGAAGTCATGTTGCAGACAGGAGCAGAAATACCAGCGAGAGCCTCTTTTCTTCTATTAACAAGACAAGTCCACTGAGAACCAATCAACCCTGCCACCACAGAGCCTGTGTGAGGATTGTTCTGCACTAATAGACTGGAAGAAAGTAAATAATGGCTTTTTAGTATTCTGAAAGCTCTCTCTAAATCACAGAAGGCTCTAATAGCATAGTTACACATTTAAAAGTAATATTCACATTTCAGTAACATGAAATGCTGGGAATGATTCACAGAGTAGATTTCAAAGCCTTCCCATCCCCCACCACACCACAAAATAGCAAGAAGCTGTTATAGAAAATGCTTTTTGCTCTACAAACATGATAGCTTTAGTGCTTCACCAGTTGGCCTTTAAACAATTACTGAAATAGCATTTTTAATCTGAGCACTAAATTCAGCTAAGTATTTTAAGAAAGGCAATGAATTTGGGAAGGATGCAAATCACACTTCGGTGTGCTTATATTTCTTCCTCACTAGAAGGCTAGAACAACCCCAGGCAAAAGCAAAGTGGCTGCTTACACATGGATGGAGCAAGGATGTACCTCTGCAATATCTGTCTCATCTAAACCTGTGGAGAGCATCAAACTTGAGCATCAGTTCACCATAGCTAGTTCTGCTGAACTTCTGGGGCATACCAGCCATAGGAAAAAAGAGGGAGAAATAAATACTTTCACAAAATATCAGAAACCTCGTCCATTCTGATTTTCTTAAGTAAGCAGACAAACAGAAATTCACCATCCCATGTGAAACAACGGAGTTTTTCAAGACCAGTATATCTGGAGTAACTGTGCAACAATGAATTCCACTGGGGAAGACAGAGTTATTCTAAACAAAACAGGTCTTTTTCTTTCAACATATGTTTGACCCTTCAGTTTAACTTTTTCAACAGCTCTCCACTGAGATAATGTCTTCTTTTGGAGAGCAGCATCTTTGATAAGTATTGCTGAAATGACACAGGAGTGATCTGATCTGATACCGTAGTTTAATAATCTTTTCAGCTGACTACTAAAAAAAGACCCTACACAATAGAACTTCTGCTCTGCAATTCCAGAAAGGTTTCATCATGAATGAAGTAACAAACTCCTCAGGAAAGAACTACTTGCTTCAATGAACAAACACTGCAGTGCAGCAAAAAGCAAAGAGGTTCTGCACCTTAAATCATCTAATTGATTATAGAACCTACAGCTGCAGGTTACAGCTATTTTCTTACGAATCTTATCCAATCCAATGCACCTATGCTTACTTTTATTTCAAACGTTATTGACAAATCCTTTATTTAAAGTGTTAGAATAACTGAGTGGAAAAAAAGTAACAATGAGAAGGCAATGATGCAGAAGAGACAGCTTTCCTCAGATTTTCATAGTTAAAGCATGATTTTCCAATAGGGAGATAAAGAACACGGTAATTTACGGCCACATCCCATACACTCCTTCCGGCATCCTCCTGTCCTCCCACCAGATTCATGCACTGCATTACTTTGGCATTAGACTAGTACTCCTTAAAAGCTGGCTTGCAGCCTGGATTCTGCTGGCAACTAAACCACTAAATTTCTGAGATTTATATAAGCCACACTAGACATAAATGAAAACAAAACAAACACAAGAAAAACAGTAAATTCTATTAGTTGTGTAACTCGAAATGCAGTTGCACAATGGCTGTTAATATAGTCCCCAGCTCTTCTGTGAAGGAGACCCTCTAACATATCACTGCCTGTTTCACATATGCAAGAAGCCAACAAAGTTGTGAGGGATGTGGTGTGATTACTCAGTAACTTCATTAGCTTCTCTAGAAAGTACACAGAGATAAATTATACAATCCACAATATCATGCGCCTCAAACCAGGTTCTATTTTTCTTAGAATGTTAATAATAGCTTTAAAAAATTTTAAGAGAATAATAAGGATAATTATCTTGGGATAAGCAGAAATTTGACACCTGGGCCTTTTGCATCACCCTGCTGAACATGCAGCACTGGTAACAAACAGGGCCAAGAGGAGAGGGCTGACTGCAGCTGCTGACATCATATCTCTCCAGGAGGACAAATTTATTCTCCATTAAGAATATCTTCATTCCAGTTTTAAGGCATCAGACACAAAATTCAGTGACCAAGGGGGCCCATAACGTATTTTTAAGTGCTACAGAAAACATATATGAGACTGAAAATCATAGAGTTCATCTCTTTTAGAAATAACTTACTATCCAAAAAATTAGGGCAGAAATTCAATAAGGGAGTACATGAATGTATAAGGAGGATTAGAGGTGGCTCTGGGGAATGCTCAGAGTAGGAGGACAAAATGGTCAAAAGTCAATGCATGAAGCAGTATGGGAAAACAGGCAAAGCTACAAGATGAAAACCTAACTGGGGAAAATACTCAAAGGGTAAGCAGGATAGATTAAATGAGCCAAGAAGTAAATACCAATTATATCAGGACTTGGGAAGATGCTTTGGCTGCTGGGATCAGATTCAGTAAAATTCAATGATGGAGCAGAATCACTTCAAGAGAAAAAAAACTCTAACAATGTTTGCAGTTGTGGGAATGGGAGATTTCTCGTCAGATCTTTACAAAATAATTACCAGGAAAGGCGGAGGAGAGGAGAGAAGACAGAATTTTACTGTGTTATAGAATGAACAGAGTGAGGTTCAGGTAAAAATGAATAGAAAATAAAAAAGCAGCTAATACGTGAGGTCTGGAAAGGAAAAGTGCAGCCATCAGTGGAAATCATGAAAAAGGTAATTGAAAATTTCAGAGAAAACATGACAAGAAGCCCAATTTTAACAACAGATCTGTGTGGCATATTTAATATTTATTTATTTAATCTTGTTTTTAAAGTAGCCTGTCAGAACAATCTCCAAGTGTTAGAGAATCAGCATCACCTTCATGAACAGACTAATTAATTTTTTGCAAAAAATTTTTCCTATTATCTCAGTCATTGCCTTTTTACATTAAAATATACCATCAACACCTAATTAATGATGTATTGCATCCTTTTTGTCTTTTTATTTGTTTCATGCAGAAACTATACCATTTTTGCATAGAAAAGATGCAATGTCAATAAAGGTTTTATGTGCACACACCTTCCCTCCTCCTCTTCCATTTCATTTGTAAGAATGAGAATTTTTGTGCTATACTCTGCAAATGCACAGACTATTGTACAAAATTGATACTTTAGCCTTTTCAGCATTCTATTTAGGATAAGCAAGTCCAGGGTCTCTGAAGCTATTTTATGGAATGATGGATTCTGCAAGAGTATTCCTTGGTACTTTTGAACATTTTAATGATTCAAAAATATATCGAGCTTGGAACTTTCAATCATTTTTTCCTATTCTCTCTCTGAGGAGAACATGTAACACTTTTTTTTCCCTCTCAAAGGAAAAAAAAAAGCAATCACACTTCAACCATTACTGTTCTTACTGAAATTGCAAAGCATCATACTAAATGTACCAGCATCCCTTTGACAGACATATAAGAGCACCTACTCACTAGTGTAATGGAAAAAGTTAGTGATTACATTTACTGAAGTGATTGAGCCAACAACGACTCTAACGGGGGAAAAAATCCTTGATTAATAACAAGTGCCACTAAAAGAACAGATTGTTTTATGAGGAATGAATCACACAAAGTAGTAATACAGCGTGTCCTTGTCCATTGGCTGGGATTGGTAGGGGAAAGAATGAAAAGACAAATGTTTGAAGATCAGGAAGAGTTTTGATAGAAGGATTTAAAAATAAATTTCTCCCTCCTCTCATCCAACTCACAATGTGCAGATGTAACAGAGTAGGTATGATATGGTGAAATGTTTCTGGAAATCTCTTTCATATTAACTAGGTTGCTGTTTTAATGGTTTGTACTTAATGCCTGTGAAAGTGAGGTGGATGTAGAAGGACTTAATACAAAGCACTGCTTTGGTATTTGAAGTTAGCACACCATTCCTATAAATGAAATATGGTGTTTTTACATACTCCTAAACACTGAAAGGTACACTCACACACATTTGAATAATGTTGATTCAGTTAATACACATGGTAAGAAAGGCTTTCATCATTAGACAAGGGGAAGCTTCTATATAAGGATACATACAATGCATGTTTTAGTCTAATGCCTGACATTTGCATGAAAGTAAAGTTCAGGCCAGAAGAAAACAAATCAGTGTCTAAATGAGTTGTTTTCTATGATTCCATAAAAACCTTTGTTACTTTTATTTGAACATCTTGATTTTTCTAAAATTGAAAATGGATTGATTTAAAGATCATAAAATACTATCCCACTTCAGATATATTACTTATCTCATGATACCATTAGAGTATTTGTATAAGGTAAGTTTAAGAACTGCCCAAAACAGGAAATCCTATAGAATTGCTAAAATTCTATACAGCCATAAACAGAAGACTGTCAGGGATCCTCCTGTAAACCAGTTTGCTTGTTATTTGTACAAAATACTGGTAAACAGAACTTCAGAAAGATTTTCAGGCAGATTCAGATGTAATATTTTAATCAAAAATTATAGTTTTGGAGAAAATATTATTTAATGAAGTACATAGATCAGCTTTGTAAAATACATTTTAAAAGTCATCAGATCTGATTCCAAAATAATTTTTTGCTATTTTACCATGAAATGGTTCATCACTACTGGTGGATACTCCATAGTCAGCTTTAACAACTACCCACGTGAGACTGAGACAGCACAAAAATATAAGACACCACTTCTGTGTGAAAGCAAGGGATAAATACACCCCCTCTCTTGCAGGACTCCAAGGAGAGCCAGGAGCTGCAGCCACCACCAACAGTGGTACCTCCTGTTCCCAACAGTTCCAAACTGACAGTGCTAAACATCAAATACAGATCTCATCTGCACATTCTTGTGCCAGTTCTCCCGCACTTATCCACTACAGCAGCGACACAAATCAAAGCAAACACTGCTGAGATTTAGTTTTCAGTCCATCACCCATTTGTGTTTGAGCATTATTCTGTGACTTCAGTGCTCTGCATCCCTCACTTCAAAATATGATCACAACAGGAGTTTCCCAACTCCTTCCTCATAAAACTTATGGAGCAGATGGGCTGTGCACACACACAGCAGAAACTATGATAGCCATCCAGTGATGGCATCACCAGCAGCAGAGTATAACAGAAAATCACCTGTGCTGTTAACAGTGTGCAGTTCTGGATATGGACTTAATCAACCTATTCCATTGCTCCCAATTTTTATCAATTTTTTACTTGTTAGAGTGCTTACATGAAATCATCATAGTCAGAATGACTTATTTGGTGCATATTTGTTTCTATTCTTCTCAGGGGAATAAACAGATCTACTTCCTTAAGAACTACAATCTTAATCCCTTTAGCAATAACACTAACCAGATATTGGCTTTTCTCCTGAAAACACCAAGATTTGTTGCTCTACAACAAATTGTTTCAGATGCAATGTCAAAGTATTGCAAGTTGAGAAACCTATTTGCTGAAAACAATAGAAAAATCTGAATACAAATAAATAGATAATTAGGCCCTCTTACTGACTGTTACTGATTTAAAAATGCCATTTGCAAACCAACACACATACAGACTTCTTGTGGGGACAATGCTAATTTATGTATTAAGAGCACGTAGAACAACCAAAATAAGTAACAAAATATTAGAGAATTTAATAAACACACTGCAAATGGTACATTTCCAGTGTGATATAGGCTTTGCCTTTGCAGAGGGCTTGTATATTCTGGCCCTGAATCAGCAGAACACTCAAGTGTCTTAATAGGAAAATTATACCAATAAGTATGAAAGTAATTCCATTGATTTTAGTGGTGTGACTCAAATCCAAGTGCATGCACCCTTCCAGCATTTTTCTGCCCAGTGACCTTTTGTGTCCATCTAAACAGAAATGCGTGTTTCCTTTTATGTTTGTAGCTATTTCTGATCCCAAACTGAAACTTTGTATTCCACGGATATGTCCATATTTTATTTTGAAAACAAGGTAATAGGCTTCCTTTCACTGTTTAAAACTGAGCTTCTTGCTGCTGCCATAAAACAGATCGGTAGGCTCAATAGAATAGAAATAGGAATTGGGCAAAATCCATACTGATGACACTGTATTATTAATAAATTACCTACTGTGAACTTTCCATGAATTATTAAAGCAAATAAATCCTATTTTAAAGCATTATAGATACAAGATAATTTATAAATATGGGATCATTGAATTATAATTCCATCTTTTCCCCTGATCTGTCTGTACTTCCATTTCAAAATGACTTTTATAATGTCCATCCAATATTATTGGGTATAGCTGCCTTTGCATGAATTTGAATGCCCCTATTTCAGTGCAGTGTTGCCAAGCCTGCTGTGTTTTTGACACCCTGCAGGGACCACCAAAGGACAGTTTCTTAGCCAGAATCTGCTCTTTGCAGCACACTTTCTAACAGCACATACATGCCCTTCTCCACCGATGCTTATTCCTGTCCCTCCCTCCCGGACAGTGGATGTATAATTGTATTTTAAAGAGACTGAGAGGGGAAAAAAGCAGACAAAATCTGAAGGTGTACGTCAAGTCCTCGAACAACTTCAGCTGGCAAGTAACCTTCCTTCTAGAAGTTCACTTCTGCTCTCTAACAGTTGACGGCTCCCACAGTTCTGCCATCAGATTCCTGGAAGGGAATCTCAGATTGCTCTGAGGAAGGAATGATGGCAGCCATGCCCTGCCTGAGGCTAATCTGGGGATGGCAGAGCACTGAGCAAAGGCATGGCCAAGTGCCCAGCACGCTGATGTCTGAGTGCTGCTGCCTGAACTCGGGTTAAGATGCACTGAGACAGGTTTGAATTTTCCCCTTCCTGCTTATACAGCCAGACTGCACACTATACAGAGATCCACTGGACAAATGTTGTGATGAAACTGCAAATCTTACACATCCCACTGATGGAAACTAAGAGCTGGGGGACTGTAGTGAGTCTGTACCTATGCAGTTGAAAGAAAGGCTCTTCCTGACACTGGGGATGTGAGAGAACAAACATCTCTGAGGGGATTTCAGAAGAAGTCAGGGACAGTAATCTCTCGAAAAATCTAGATTTCTGCTGATCCTAAACTCTTGAAACAGTAAGGAACAAACCATCCTGCTAAAATAATTTGGATATATCCAGTATTACTCTCTCAATATGCTTTTTATTATGAAAATGAGATGTAAAACCTCCTTAAATAAAGGAATTGAAAATACAGAGACAAGTTGACTGTATTGAAATTATCTATTTTTATTCCAGCAAATGCAATCTCTGTCCTTTGCCCGCTGTGTTTCAGATACAAATCAAAATAAATCTGCAGTAATTAAATTAAGAGCTTAAACATGATGTCTTGGTTTCTTTCCATACAGTTTTTTCCATACCTGACACCTTTTTATAATTTGGGGGGTTTTCTTCAGCTTAATCAACATTTACCGCAAGGGGTGATGCCACCAAGACAGTGTTTCATTCCCACTGTTCATACTTCCTCACCCACTTAAGTGCTGACCTGCAGCACCCATTCTTTTCATTTTTTTTTTTTTTTTTTCCAAGTGCTTAGCTACTTCGGTTAAACAAAAAAATAAATTACTTTGACATGACTACAGCTGTAGTTTTAAGATTTGGAAGAATGCCTACCAGGGATTACCATGAGATCAGTCTACTTACACAGAGTTTTATCTAAATCTCTAGAGACAGAACTTTCAGCAACCTGAAAGCTATGTAACACTTAGAACCCAAGAAAGTCTCAAAATAATTTTTCTGGGAATAGAGGGAAGAAGATTTGCATTAGATGCTGCTGCAGCCAAAGAGAGATGCTCATAATATTAATTCTGATATAATTTTTTTCTTAACTGTTACAAAAAATCAGTACTAAAATTGTGACTATTATTATACTGTTATTCATAGTCTTGAGTGAAGTTAAACTTGAACATCAGTCTTTTAATAATCATGTACTATGGAGGAGCAGAGGGAATGTTGTGCTCCTCTGTCTCATTACCCAGATCTAGAACACAGTGAAGCACAAACAGACTTGGAAGTTTGAGCAAAAATCTGGAAACTACCATCTTGCTGTAAACCTGTGGTAGGATTTCACCAGGATAAAAGGCATCTTTGAGCTCTTGTGTCTAAAATGATTTGAGTTCTTCTAGTACCTTGATATTTCTAGCCTTGCTGTTCACTGACAGCCTAAGGAGGGAGTCTCAGTGCTGGTTTTCTTCTAAGCCAGGCACCCAGCAACACTCAAATAGTCTGGGAGCATCTGTTTGGTGTCACAAGGCCTTCCTTCTACTGGAAAGCATTAACAACCAAGAGACAGAAAACACAGGTTATGATTACTTTTGCGGAAGTGTAAGTGAAATATGTCAGGCAAAAGATGTAGATTTAATCACTTATTGCCTTTTTGATGCCAGCAAAACACATCCCTGAAGGTACTCACACAATCCTTCTAGTGCTAGCAAAAGCCCATATTACTATTTTTTATAGTATATAGTGATCAGCTTTATTTACTTCAAAATATGTTTTATCTATAAAATTATGGCCTACTGGTAGAAACTCAAGAACATAACAATACTGTAAGTATCTCTGATCTTTGGTCAGCATTGATCCTCTGAATTATTAATTTTATCTTTCCTGTTACTGATTCACTGGTTTGCAGAGGGTGGAAAAAGAAACATCTCTACCACATATGTGCTTTTTCAAGACCAAGCGCAGATAGATGATTAAGTCAAATTAATATATCAGTGATTTGTAAAACGAGACTTTAAAGATTGCAAAATGATTTGAATTGCATAGGAATACATTTATCTTAAAGGACAGAACTCTGGAATATTGCGAGAAACTGTCTCCACAGTGCATTACTGAAAAATTGCATTGCTGGAATTCTATGGCAACTCCTATTTTTTATTTTATGTACATACTTAAAGGAACAATGACAT
The DNA here is from genome assembly GCF_003031625.1 of Empidonax traillii. NCBI lineage: Eukaryota > Metazoa > Chordata > Aves > Passeriformes > Tyrannidae > Empidonax > Empidonax traillii. Next base: position 957,003 of record NW_020955213.1, on the reverse strand, counting down.
TTCACTGCTTGATAATTCAAGTTTTCTCCAGGAAGTGCTTTAATTATATCTTTAAAAACTGGTTTTTTTTTGATATGATAAGTAGAAACAAGAAGGGTCTATGAGATCCCAATTCAAATGGTAGGGTACACGTTCATGTGATTTATAGTACCAGGCAATGAGAAAAATGTCACCTTTGCCTCATGGATTTCCACTGATTTCAGAATGAGGCTTTGCAGCTCAGAGCAATAAAAGTTGAAGGAATGAAGTGTACTATTGTCTAATTTGGTATCTCTGCAACTTACACTAACTCTGTAAATGTGTTTTGGAATTACTACGAAAGTGCCTTTTTGGGTGAAAGTTGGAATGAGGTTCTGTTCCAGTGAGACAAGTTGATGAGACACAAGCATAATAATATGGCAGACACTTCCTACACTGGATAATTCAGTAGTTACTACCCTACATTAGGTCATCTTGGTGTAGTAATTACAGAGTCAAAGTTTTATGTTAACATAAAGAATACACTGTAAGACAAACCATTTATGGGATTATAGGGGAGGAAGGAAGAAGAAAAAAATAAAATAAAAAACCTGTCAAACTCAGCTAAGACTTTGCTATTTGACATTTGAATAGCTGGCTATTCCTCCCTGTCAGCAATGCACAGTTGGGTCTAACCTTTGAAAACCAATTGAATATTGAACACAATAATTCATAGGCAAAGTGAATACTATTATTCAAAAGCTGATTTTATTCTCAGGAAATTTAATGAACCTGTGTTTCATCTCTGGTTTGTGTCTTTGTTTCCTTTTGATTCTTCAGATTCATTCAAAATTTAGATCAAGTTATTAAAAAGCTCAAGACAGACCAGATCCCTGATGGTAGAATCAAAGCTTAGCCTCAAAAAGTAGAGTCCACAGCTGGGAAGTTGCACCCCATGAGCATTTTTTGAAACAAAACTTTATGGGTGTCCAAGAGGGTTCCCAAAAAATGGAGGCCAGCAAAGGAATGGCTAGTTACCGCTGTCATAGCATAGCTGTTAACTATTTTTATCTCAGCTTAAAAGTTTCTAGAACGGAATGCTCACAGAGATTCAGGAGGTTACCGTAATGTGTTATTAATGTTTGTAAATTGCTTTCACAACCTTTAATGAAAGTGAAAAGGACAGTGTTGTTGCAAAGTATTTTTCATTGATTGCCTGGAGATTCCCAGCAGTCAGTCTCCTATTTCACTATGGCAATATTAACAGAGAATCTCTGATATAAGAACCAGTAGATATGAATGTTTAAGGTCCTCAGAGCAAACCATCCACTGTATGGAGGAGAAGCCTAAAGCATTTTAAATGGTACTATATCTAAAATAGAAACTGCAGAGCATGTTTTATCTTTTATAGAATGTAAATCCACACACGTTTTGGAAGTATGAATACCCCAAAGATCTGTTACACAAATTATCCAGGAGACCACATTTCGTCTTGAATGCCTGTAATACTGTTCAGACCTGGCAATAGCTTTGTCAAGTCATGTGTTGACATCTATTGCATCTGCCCAAGGACTTCACTGGAAAACCCTTCCCTGATTGTAAGAGCTAACAGGAATTTATAAAATCACACCATGAGACATGGTTTATGAGGGTGATGTGTAATCACACACCTACTACACTTAATAGCACGGATAAATCAAATTCTTTCATCCATAGCATAAGGTTCGTTACTGTTCAATAAGAACAATAAGCTGCCCATAAGCAAAACAGATGTTTTTTCTGCGTTTACAGTTGAAACTGCAAATATAATAAACCATAAAGGCCAGTGCCTGCCAAACACACGTACAATAATGGTTTTTGGTTTTAAACACAAAAGCTATAACCTGAAGGCAAATGTTCCTACTGCTGCAGGACTGAGGCCCCTGGTTTTCATATCAAAAATCTTACAGAGAGACAGGATATATGTACCATGAGGAAGAGGGAGATGTTCAGAGCACACCAGGAGGAAAACAGTCTGATTTCCTGAGCAGAACTCCGGACAATTCCATGAATTGACAAATTTTCAGTGTGGATCTGCCCATGTTTGAAAGATGCAGGTTCTGACTAAAATATCCCTCCAAACTCAGCACAATAATTAGGTCTCTTTCTGTTATATAATCTTTTAGAGAAACTTATGAAGTGGCCTTCCCTTAGTCAAGACATTATAAATATCCTTTTTTTCCCCCCTCTTTTCTTGAAAAACCAAGTATTTCACCAGAATGTTAGGGAGAAATTTCTTTCAAACATCTCTTCCTGTAAAAGCCAGTCATGGGCTTAAAAAATCCCTTATGTCAGTGAACAGGTTAAATATTACTGGGGAATACAGACACTGAGATACAGCACTCACACAGCATTGTAATCATATAAGTCCTGTTTCTGTTTGAAACCACAACAAAATTTTGACTGTTTTCAGTAACAGTAGGGGTCCCAATTAAGCTGCATTCATAGTTAGCACATTTCTCTTTTTAGGCACCGTTTCAGTGTAAGATTTTTTTTTTCTTCATATCATCCACACTCATCATAAAGTAATTATACTTATAAGAGGCTAATAATTACTAAGATTATCCATTTTAAGTTGTTAATGTTCCTCACTGACAGGGTTTTGAGGAAGCAGGGAGGTTTGGAAGGTAGAAAACTAATTTTTTTTAAACAAGAAAATAGAGTAGAATCTTTAGGACATTAAATTTCAGATGTTTATCTATTGAAAGAATAGCTTTGAAATGCAATTATAAGGAATTGAAGAGCCTACAGACAAATCAAGTGTGTGTTTTTCAAATTCTATTAAGAGTTGTTAATTTAAAGCTTAATTGATTTATTTTCTAGATGGACCCTGTTGTTAACTAATTCTATTTAAGCAGCCCATCTTGCTTCCACAAGCAATGGTAGGAAGTAATTTTTAATAAATTCCTTTTTTTTTTTTTTTTTGGGTTTCCTCATCTTTTTCAGTCTCAGAGACCAACAAAATGAGAAATTTTAGCCAAAATGATACTCTAGATGGGCAACCTACAAGAAACTTACAACTGTACTGTAAGTCACAGTTACAACAAGACAAGATTCAGGAACCTGCAAATTATTTGTCAAGCCTCAAGGATTTACATAGCAAATCCAAGAATCTACACAGTAAGAGTAGATTGCTTCTGATAGCAATTGTAGCAAATATTTCAGGAATGCTTGTAACAGTTAGCTATGCTTATTGTTAACTCTGGATCTGGAGGCACAACTCTTCCCTCAGCAACACATCTGCTTTAAAAACACACCTCCTGAACCCAGTTTTACTTATTACTGCCAACCACCACCAGCTATTTTCTGCGTGGCCTGTGGTCATCCACGGTCTGATGAGTCAACGTTTTTTTTTCCCAGTTACTTAATAACACTCTTTACGAAGCTTGAAAAGCAAAATTACAAATAGTATCCTTGGGAGAGACTCAAGAGAAGATGCATGCTTAACACTCCCAAACCAAACACATGATATTTTATGTTGAAAAGGTGAGAAGCCAACAAGCTTTCCAGCCTGCTGGTTTTCACATAAGAGCCTCGAGGTGAAAGGATATTAAGAAGCCACTGAGGCTGGTCCACACCAGCTAATATTAGTTTGAACCTGACCCTTGGAAGGAATCTGAGAATGCAGAAAAAATGAGCGAGCAGAAAAAAAAAAAAAAAAGCTGAGATCCCAATGTTCCCTCCTGGTGAATGTCAGCAGTGGCTGCAGAAGTGGCCACTGCTGGCTATTCTTTTACAACTCAGAAAAGGCTTATATTTTTCACACCATATCTGCCTTACATCCTTATCCTGTCAAGGCTAAATCACTTTACTACTCTTCTCTGTCACCTCTAGTTATGCCTGCCTTGTTGCATAGTATTGCAATCCTAAGTGACATGGCAAAACTCAGTTCCAGGTATTTTGGAAAGAACTCTCATAAACAACAAAGGACAGTATATGCTCTAAGTGCTGAAGCAGGTTAAATCATTTAATACAGTACCCATTATACATATTTGAAGAACATAAATCTAGACTGACCCAGAAGTGGATTTTAAATAACTTCAGAAATGTTAATCATATTCAAAGGTTCAACATCAAGATGTCAAACAATCTTACAAAGGACTCCATAGTACAAAGAGATGCATTTAGCAACTATTCCTATTAGTCATTTGTGTCCCGTGGCTACATCAAAGGTAAATCTCCAACACAAAACAACCAAACCCTCAGTGTATGCAAGAACATAATGAGAGTTACAGATCCTTTAGAATTAAGATGCCTAACATGAACACATTTAGGGCTCAACAAATAATTTTTTAATGCCATTGATCCTGGATTTTTTTTTTAAAGCTACTTTCCATTCCTTTGACAGATGTGCTATGCTGCATTTCATTACTTTTTCTCCTTACCTCGTTTTTCTTTTCCTTTAGATAAGTGATGAGGCTTTCGGAAAAGATTAAGTAGCGGCAGGCAAAGCAACGGCCCAAACACAGTTTTAATTGGATCCTCAAATCCTGTGGAAAAAAAAAAAAAGTAGAAATTAAACCATTAATAATTAAATTTTACTAGCAGACTGAGTTCACATATCCTGTTTTAGGCAGATTTTACCATATTTCTTCATATTTGATTTCAACAGGTATGCAATCTGTTAGTCAAACCATGTTGGAAATAAAATTATTTACAGAAGTTTTCAGGAGAGCTAACAAGTGCTGATGGGAGTAGTTCTCATCTAGAGAAGTAGTCTACTGATGACTAGTAATGTCAAAATTTACCTATTTAAAGCAAATTTACTTGATTTATAGTTCAAAAAGCACTTTCTTGTGTAAAACCTAAAAATCTTCCTATTGTTTTATAACATTCAAAATACTGTTTTCTTATGCTGCTCTTTGCCCCATGAATGGATGGCAGAGTATAGTCATTATACAGCAATAGGACTCAAAAGCAACCAAGGCATAAGGCTAAACAATACACTCTTCAAGACAAAAGATAGTGAAAGAAGTTTCATTTTTCTCAAGATTGGCAAAGGCTCTAAACATAAAAACACCCATAAAAGTAAACCATAAAAGCAATTTTTTAAAGAGTCTGAGGTTATATATTGTAGTATTGGGCAAGCAACAACCAAATAATCAACAAAATAAAACAACAGAGTATGAAAAAATTCCTTATTTCTGAAAATAAGACATTTTTGTGTTAGAAGTCTTTATTCAGACATAGAGAACAAAAAAAACCTCAGATATATCACAGAATATCACTAAAATTTTTTTATGAGAATTATACTTTGTATTTTCAAGGGCCACAGGCCCATATTTTTATATAGTAAGTGATGTGAATACAATGGACAAGCAATAACTTCTCTACAAGTAAGAAATCTGACCAACAGAGCTGTAATTTCCCAAGCTGTCAAAGCTGCGCTGGGGAAGAGGTTGTGTTTCATTTTCTTACTTTGCTGTTATTGCTCAAGAATATGTAAGTTTAATTTGGGATTACAGCAAAATTTATGTACCATGACCTCAGTCAAATAAGGCCACTGAATTCAATAGACATTCTGTAGTAGGCAACTAGTTATCGTTAAGTGTGTTCAATTACATACATTGCTATTATTTAATGTGTCAAATATATCTAATGCCTATGTAGAAGGTGGCATTTGGAACTGCTGTAAGACCACTGATTTACAAAAGCTCCTTTCATAATGATAGTCTGTATAGGTATTGAATGCATTTTTTATTGTTTGTTAATTGAGGGCTGCAGAATGCTATGGGGGTTTTAAAGACTAAACTGAAGTCTATGACAGCAATATTTTTCATTAAACTTTCTTTTCTGGAGAGCAAAATGTCTCTCCAATCTTTGCATCAGAAGCATTACTTAGGATGAAGAGGGAATTTCTGGTCAAGATGAGGATAATAAAGAAATGGAAAACCCGAGTTCAAGACTTGCCTGGCTAGCGTTGGAGAAACCTTAAAGTCTTTCCCCGCAAATAACGTTTGGTTTTAAATTTTACTCTTGGCCTAATCCACATAACTGCAGGCAACAGCAAAGCTTTGGTTCAGTCAGATTATCTCATATATAGTTTCCCTTCCAGAACTGATTAGCTAAAGGCACAACAATGTGTATGTGACAGTCTGCTCGCAAAGCTGCTGGAGACGGAAAGCAGAGGCAGTTTCTTTGCATGGCAGAGAGACTGTGTCAACAAAACCTGCAACGACAAGATTAGATCTCCATGCATCACACCCATCTGCCCCATTATGCTCTCCCAGAAGCCAGGATCTCGCAGCACAGACGTGCAGAGAGGCTGTGCCAGTGCCATGGCAGACCAGGCACAGCTGATGAGGCACGGTGAGCAACCTTCTCACTCGGGCCAAGCTGAGCAGAGTCATTCAGATCAGTGTCTGCACCGTGCTCCCCACTGTGGTTTCTGTGTTAGCAAGAGCCTTTCTACTGCCCAGCTATGTCCACCTTCCCTCAGCCTCAGAAGGGACAGATGATATCACTTTATTAGGTGCAGATGATCGAAGTACTAGACGAAGGCTAGCATGAGTACTGGGAATTTTGATTTGCATAGGGCTGGAACCCAAAGGGGAGGCAGGCCACACTCTCAGCTACAAAGTTAAGGTCCTAACATACAGGTGAGGACATACTTCTGGATTTCTAATCTCCCACAGACAGAAAGCAACAATGCTCAACACTGGCAATCGAGCCTCAGAAGTTTTTGTAGGTTTATAGGAAATTCAGAAATGAGCTTGAGGGGAGAACAGGCTATTTCTTCCTGAAAACAATTCTTAATCCAAATATCAGTCTTTCATTTACTTCTCCATCAAAAAATAATTTTAAATACAACTACTGGGCTTCTCTCTGCACATTTCAAAAATGTCTTACAAACTGCAAGTTCTCCCAGAAGCACTACCCTTTTACCACAGAGAAACATTTAAGTCAATCACTCAACACACAGCCACTCAAAGACATTACTTGTTTCTCAGGAGGCAATTTTAGACCCTGCTTTTCTAAATGAGACCCAGATACCGAGTTCTTGCCTAATATTTATTTGCCTACGAAGCTATAATAATAACAAATACAAAAATAACAACAATCACAGTAGGCATCATTACAGTTTTGTAGCAAAACCTGCCAGAAACAAAAAAGGACAATACCTTATCCTGAACAGTAAAAGCAAGACAGTCTGTTAGGTCCCCTCTGAAAATATGTGAACCCTTGGGACATACAGATTTTGTGCTGTGAGACAAAAGAACACTCTGGTCGGGATCCATGAGAAAAATAATTGAAAAAATATTAAACTTGTTGAATAGTTTGACTATAAATACACTAATTGATGCTTCAGGCATAGAAAATTCAATAAAGTGATGAAGTATACAGTGGCAGAAATCCCACTATGTCTTACATTAATTTACATTCACAGAAATGTCACAAACATAATTTTGAGGGGAACTAACTCTGTCTAACTAAAAAACTCAGTATTTATTTAGAGAGTGACTGCACTGTTTGATTTACTGCCAGCATATTCTTTGCTGCTTTAGCTATTTTTTCTCAACCACCAAGGTTTTGAACCTTTGAAAGAATGCCACACCTCACCAAATTGCAATTTAGTGTGTTATTAGATTTCTTATAAAGTTACCTTACCATGATGAATATGAGCTTGGAGTGGAACAAGAGAAGAAACGACAGCATCTCCTCCACAGCATGTGTTTGTGTAAGAATATACTTGAAAGAAAGAGCAGGCGAGAGCTTGACATGTCCTTGGGGGATGATTAAAAGCTCGTGAAATAAAATAACTCAAAGATGACAGCTCTGACTTTAACCACCACTGGGGACAAGAGATCTTTCACTTAAGACATGCCAGTCATTCACAAGTTTAGCTGAATTCATACAGAAGATGTATTTTAAAACCTGGTGATTTGGATACAACCCCCAAACCAGAGAGACCCTGTGGGTGACATAAAAATGCCACAGAGTTTAAAAAGAGTTTCATTTTTCATAATAATATTAGCCAAAGCTTAAAAATGTACCCACTTTAAATTGATAGCATCGAATGATAAAGAAAACTACAATTTAGGGAAAAAAAAAAATCTATGAGGCGAGAGATAAAACCACATGTAGGATATGATTCCTTATTAAAGAAGCATTATCCCCCAGGATGTTTCCTATCTAATGCCACATCTGGTCCATACTAGGCTGGCTCTGTAGCAAAGGTCTGAGTTTATTCAAAGCTAATGAGATTCTCAACCTAGATTATTTTATGTTTTATGTAATGCTGCCTTTTAAGTGGATTTATTTCATTAAATATATTCTTCCTTAAGCTTCAGAGTCTGTTCCACTTTTGTGAATTCCCTTTATTTCCTTTTTGACAGTTCTACAGTTAACCATCTATAGAGATACAAAACCAGCTGTAGCTCACATTATAATATAAATATATATATATATATATAAACACAATTTGCATGAGCTCTCACCTCATCCAAAGTTATCTTCAACAATTTCTTTTTAAAAAATAATGAGACTGACCCAAGCATGAAATCACAGTATCTGAAACACGAAATATCTTAAATGGAGAGGTCATGAAGTCTGGTTCAGAGCCTAATTTTTAATTTTTCATGGATACTTTGGCATCCAAGTAGCTCAGGACTAAATTTCCCAAGTGCAAACAGTGACCACGTTTCTCTCCATTGTGCAATAGATGTTGTCTAATAAAGGATGCACACGCTGCAGCCTCAGCAGGGACAGATATAAAGGTTCTGATAGGGGCTCACCACCCAACACTCGCTGGTTGACAACTAAATACATCAAAGACTGACATGTTGTAGGAACTCGGTGTCTTTGTGAGCTCTATCTCTCCATGAAATGTGTTTCAAAATAGTTTCAAAGTTACCAGGGAAAAAACAGACAGATGTGATGCATAAACCTTTTTCCTTAGCAAAAAAGGCCAAAATTATATTTCATCTGACACATTCCCTGACTAAAATGAATAAACTAAAAGACCAATCAAACCAGAAAATTGCATTTAAGCTGCATGTTAGAATCTGATTAGTTGTGAGAGTGACATCCTAATCCACCTAATTGAAGTTTAGGTGTTGACTTCAGCACAGTTAAGAGTTTTTGCCCTGGTTTCATGTGCTTGAATATTCAGAGGATAGAATTGTACCAACTTTTAGAAAGAGAATATCAGTGGGATTCTAAATCATTCAAACTCTTTTGAAAAAATCCCACCTTTTAGAGACTCATCCTTGCTCTCAGTTGTTGAGAACAAGAAGGAGACACACTTTCCTCTTGGAAGAGAGGACTGATGTTCAGGTTATTTAAGTGCTCTCTGTTAATGCAAATGCAGCTCAGTTATCAATATTGAGCTACTATGAATAGATAATCCTTACTGCTCCTCAATATTTATTATGTGATAATGCTCAAATTTGAATCCAAAGTCCCAGATGCTTTACCTGAATATTTAAAAAGCTATACCTTCCTATAACAAATTCTGCAATTGATATGATTCAGTCTGAGTGATATTTACTGTTTCTTTAAGCCAAATTCTAGCTTCAGTTTAGCAGCTGCTAGATTTTTTTGTTGTTGTTGTTGAACTGTTTAAGTAAACACAAAAGAAAACAGAAGATTTGTTGCATGTTTCCTTTTGTATGCTTGTATCTTTTGAAATTAGTTGTAACAGTGCTTTTATATTAATAACAAGCCCATTAGTAACAGACTAAACTGATTAACAGATAGTCTCTTTGTCTTTATCGAGTATGGATGTCAGCTGAGGCTGTACACAGTAGTTCAAATTGCATTCTCAGTGTGGAGAATGTCATGATTTTGACAAGCTTAAATCTGTGTGGCTTCCTGACAGAAGTGAAAGCTCCAAACGTGGGCTTTCTCCAGCTGAGAAAAAGTGTTTAGAGGCAAGAAATTTAACACTAATAAAGAATTTAAAGCTCTAAAAAATGTTTATCCAACCCACAGATTCTTGTTGTGCTAAGCTCTTTTCTCTCTCATCCTGTCTCTTGAAAGACCTGCCTTAATTTGTTCTGAAATCTGAAATGTTATTCCATAATAGGTCTTCAGACTCAGTTAAGGCACATTGTCATTGTGCTTAAGGATCCCTCCTCTTGCAGTGCCACATTATTAAGATTTTCTATCAAAATTTTGCTGATCAAGTCAAAAGGAGCCTCCGTAGCCCTTGGAAGAGTTTCAAAAATCAGGAAGTTTATTGTTGAACAAATCTAGATTTTGGTTTATGAACACCAATTGCTTTCCTACTCACATAATAAAGGTTGGCTGAAAGTGTGACTCCTTTTTGTTTCTGTCTGTGCTCTCTTCCCTTCAAAGCGCTTACATCCTTATACCTTACAAAATTTTCAATCTTACTATTATCAGTATATAAATTGCTTTTAATAATAACCATTTAACTCAAATCTTGCTTAGGCTGCTTCTGAAAAATAAATTTCAAAACAGATTTTCTCAATATTCCCACTCTCTCTGTTATTTGCTGTTATGACAATCTAAACACCTATTTATTCGAGTCCCTACCTAAAAGGTCTCAGCAATACCATGTAATTAATTAGCTAAGCTTCTAATTCATTTGTTGTTAGTTTTGTTCCTTCGAAATCTCCTCATTAAGTTATTGCAGGGAGCAGTGTTTGTACAGCAAGAAAGGAAAAATACAAGCTCTTCATTGCATTCTTTTAATTCCTCTTTTATCTTTAAACTAGCTAATTAGCATATTAATTAGCTAGATATAGTAGTCACGATCCTACAAGTAACTGTGGGGACAACATTCTACTGATTTAGTGTAACGCTATTTGTACTTACAATAATCTCTTTGCTCTGATACGTCAAGTATTTCAAAATTAAAACAACTGGTATTGGAAGACATTGCAGTAATGATAATTATCCAAATTAACCTTTTTTTTTGTGCTTTGTTAAAAGTTTCCAGTCCTACCAAATAAATACAAAAGGCTTATTAATTACATAAGCAATGAAATTACATTGGTCAAACAAATAAAAAGCTTATTCCTTTTCTATTTTTACCATCAAAACTTTTATTTGTTTATTTTAGACCTAACTGCTCTTCTTGCCAACTTCCAAATTCCAACAGAACCAAACTCTCTATATACCAGTAACATCTCTCAATGAGAAGAACAACTTGTAAAATGAATGAACAAAAACTTTCCCTGCTCTGATCCAAAGTGCTGCTAAGGGACATTTCAGATATTACCAGTAGTTTACTGAGAACACTCATGATCACTGCTCTCTTTATTTTCTTCCTGTTACACCTGGCATGACTGTAATTACACCAAGAAATCTACCCTTCTAAATCACATCACTGGAATAGGGAAGCAAAGTAGTGCTTTCCACAAAAACACAGGGCATGTGTATCTCCTGACCCAACAGCTAAAAATGCAAATGTACTGAAGCTTCCAACAATTGATATTTGTGGATATTCTGTGGTTCACTCTTGAGACACTGAAAATCAATGTACAAATTTGGGTTGAGGAGATGAGAGGAGAAAAATACACTAAACATCATACCATCTTTTGGCATTACCCTGCCAAAGAATTGCCTTGGCCCCATAGCAACTCCAAGGCCTGACCAGGAATAAAACAAGCAGTGCAGATGCAGAGCATTTCTGGTTTATTATTGATGCCAGGCTGCCCTTGACCTCCAGTGATTTTTGGAGAGTGCCTGCACAGTTGCTGCACGACGATAACATCACTGACCCGGAGGAAGAACAACCATTGTATGTCCAGACCACAGTGATTGTTTCTGCTTAATCTTATCCCCATCACAAAATGCACCTTCTAGAATGGGCTGAGCTGGGAACAGCCACTCCAGGTGGTGGTATCTCAGAACAATGTATCTCAGTAATAATTTCATAACGGAACAAATTATAGTTCATGGTGAAATAAAAATATTTTGCATTTTCAGGATTAGTATACTACAGTTTGGTGCAGAATGGTCAAAATATGTCAGCCAGTAAATATCTGATGGTAATTTTAGCATAAGTGCCTACATTGACTGAGTACATTTTCTGTAGCTGAGCATTTTACAATACAAAGAATTAATTTAAATGCAACATTCCAGTAATGCCCTCATAAAACTACGGTAGCCAAGATCTATGTTTCCACATTAACTGAAAGGGGCACAGATATTTATAGCACAAGTCTGATAGCTTGAATACAAAATGTGTACCTGAACAGTCATGCACTGACTTCAACAAGTTTATTACAAGACCAAGGACTATACTGGTGACCACAGTGGTGAAACAGGGCTTATAAACTGCACTTGTACCTCACAGTTTCCATTGCCCAAAAAGCTCCTTCCAATGCCCAAAAAGCCCTGTTCCTGTACAGCATGTCACCCTACTCTGCATTATTCCTTTCCTTTCCCTTTCCTACAGCTCTCCTCGGGTCCTCTGGAGTAGGGTAAAAATCTAAGGCAATTTAAAAAATGAAAAGAGTAATTACAGACTTCTCACTTATCCCATTTCTATTGGTATTAAAAAGTGTTTATGAACTCACATATATAAGACAACAGTATTTCAAGCTGGCTGTGGGTTTGTGGGAATTTTCATAATGTACATTATACTTTTTTTGAGAAACCCAACAGACCTGGACATTTTATATTCGGTTTCATATAGACATTGATGTATCAAATGATTTAGAGTGTGTATGCTTTGAATTTATTTGAAATACCTCTGACAAGTAGATATTTTTGAATTAGTGATCTAAAGATTTTTTTTGATGATATAATTATGAGCTGGAGGCTGAATTTTTAGAAGTGAATTTGGTGGTAGATTTGCAATTCAAAGAAGTTACTTAAATTAACAAAAATGCCCTAAAAGAACAGCTGTCTACCTGACTGATCCAAGAAAATGAACACTGAAAATAAACAGCTGCCCTGTAGAAGACTATGTGATAAAACTAATCACCTTTTGCATAATGTATTTATTTTCCCCTGTGCTTATTACAGACCTGGTGAACCTTCAAAGCCATAAATATTTAAATGTAAGAGACATCCCAGACATTTGAGTTCAAATGAAAATAGGATTTCAGTAGCCTGACTACAACAAATCCAGATCCCTTAAAGAAACCAGTTCTGATTGTTACACAGCACTCAGAACCATGTTTTTACTTTTTTTACTTTTTAATGCTTTGTTTTGTTATACCAACAAATCCTTCTTAAAAGGACCTCTCTGGTGAAATCTGAGTTTTCTGAATATTCTCCACACAAAAATAGACTCAGTGTCTGCACACAGGCTACCGTTCTACTCACATAATCGCAGCAACATATTAAAGAGAGCAAAAACCAATATCACACTTAAAGGTAATGGGATAAAAATCTCTGTGTGCTATACTTTATCACAGATCCTCCAGAATCAAGTCACTAAAATTAACTAAGTAATGACATTATTCAGTAGCTGTCTCAGCAATATCTTTTTTCCCTTTGAAAAAAACAGATAAAAACACAGATTGAAGAAGGGATGCCTCAAAATAATTTCAGGGTTCAAACCAAGGGATTAGCTTTAGGTGCAGACATTTTCACAGCAATGAGATCTCAGCAGTTATGACCCAGACTAAGAGAGCGCATGGATTCCTGGCGGTGAAAAACTGCTGTACGACAAATGAAGCAAAATGTTTGAAAACAAACTGATTTCCCTTTTTTTCATGTCCATGCACCAAAGGAATGTGAAATGTCCTTTCCTTTGGGCCTTTTCTCCACTCCTTCAATTCTCAGTGGTTTCTATGACTCATATACTCCTCAGAACATGCTGTTCTCTCTCCCATTCCTGAACCACAGGTCCTACTAGGATAGTCCAAAACCAAGACCAACAAATTCAGTTGCAGCAAAAGATATAACATCCAAAGCAAAGCTAAGCCGACTATGCCTCATTTACCTTGTCTTGTAGGTATTAAGGAGAGCATGATCTAATTTATGAGGAAATCCATGGCATTCTGAAAGCCTCTTCTGGAAACCACAGTTTCGGATGCTACCACCAGCACTGAAGCAACTCAGTGTCAGAATCAGGTCTGATAATCAGACACACCTTCTAAGTGCAATGCTAAGTTCCTACAGAGTCAACTTAACAACTGTGTCATTTGTCAGGCTGAATATTTTAGTTATATCCATGTACAGACTGCTCTCAAACAGCCACAGGATCTATTGGGCAGCAAGGTCACAATAAGCAAATATAGGTTACTTACTCTACCTGAATTACTAAACTGAACAGCTTCAGTTTATGCCAATGCATTATGATCTGCCTATTATCAAATCAGCCCTCTGCCTCTCTCAAATCCCACTATTAGAAAGCAATTTCATTTGTCACTTGCCAAGGTGCACAGAAGGAGGAACATGTCAGGAGCAGTCTCCCTTCAGATGCTGCCACGAGGGCTGTACTTTCAGACTAACCCCTATAAAAGGCGAGGAAAGTAAGTAGAGATGTTTCAATCAGTCAGCAGAGGTGGCAGCCAGGAAAGAAGAGCACAAAACTTACCTTACAACAGCTTTGCCCTTGAGGGCTCTAACAGCCATTTGTCTTTTGAGGCATGTTCTTCCCTCTACCCCTTCAAAACAGTGCCAAGAAGATCCAGTTCTCAGCAAAGTCAACAGAAGCCTCTCCACTGATTTTTATGAGAGATTGCAGTGTGGGCTCTCAGTAAGAACAGAGTTCCTTTCTTTTCTTTTTTTTTTTTTTAATTCAAAAATTTCCTCACACAGACCGCCTGGAAGGATGTAAAGAAGATTAACAACAATATTCTGAACTAGTTTAACCTAAAAAGAATATATTTATTCTAAAATGTCTCAGTATACTCAGATGTTATGAATATTCAGTGCAGCCCCCCTCAGCAGACATTCTTTGCAGGAGTATTTTTACTAAAAGCCATTTTGATATGACATATAGAAAAGATAAGCCTTTTTATACAAAATAGGATTCCCTGGAAATACTTTCTAATGAAATTTTTATACTACATAAGCTAGCCTGCCTGCACTCCTTTGCCTCATCCCATCCTCTGTGGGCTGCTACAATACATTCTCAGCACAGCACGTTAAAAGAAGGACCAATCTGGTCAATTCTTCAACCTATGTATATGAATATGCTATTACAAACAGAAGATGACCCAGGAATCTCTCAAGGGTAAAACACTTAAATAGCATACCCTCACTGTTCCATCAAGTCTGTTACACAATCTTTAAATCTAATAACGAAAAATAGATCTTAAAAGACCATTAATAAACAAGCACACGAGAAAAGCATTTTAAATAGCTCCTGTTAATTGTGTTTATCTCAGTGTGAGGCCATGTCAAAAAGCCTGCAGCAAATGTATTTTGTTAAAAGCACCACTTGCGCAGCAGGCGTTAAACATTAGAAAGCAAGCTTGTCATTAGTGGGCCACAACTGAAAAGGCTACTAAAACTCAGCTAAATTATTAATACGGTATCTTAAAAATGTCAGATGGAAAATTAAATTCCTTGTGCACAGAACGTGATTTTAAGGCTACTTTTTCATCATGTTAGTCCATTAGTAATGTCCCAGCTTATATAATCTTGGAGACAAGAGGGCAGCCACTTGCCAATCTTGGTTTGCATTCTTCGGTGTGGGAAATCTCTGCTGCTCTCCCCCTCTACTTCTGAGGCTCCAGTATTTTACTTATGTGCTTATCCAAATGGAGCTGATAAAATAAGCAAAATTCTCAGGCTGTTTATACAGTTAAAGTATGAAAGGTAAAATTTATTTATTTTATTTTTTTTTAAATTTAAATCCACTGTGGTGTTTGAGATTACTTGTATTGCTGCAGATGCAGTTTCAGGCTGCTTCTAAGCCAGTTTAACACTGAACCGACACCGAAGGGGACAATTTTACTCTTCCTGCCAATCCATGTCTGCTGGAGAGATGAGTTAGTTGGCTTATGAAACGAAACACTGTTCCTTTTAAGGGTTATTTTTCTATTGGATCTGTCATGCTACCAGTAGAGAAAAAAAAGAGAAGCACCAAGGGAGCGCCAAGGCACAAAGTAAGAAGCAGATTATTTTAGGCAGTAACATGTTACTGAATTAGCTTCCTTTAATGTGAAATCACCAAATCTGGTTTAAAGACAAGGGTGGAAACCTGGAAAACACCACTGTCTACTAAGAAGCGTATGTAAGGAATATCTCAGCAGAGGAAGTGAGCTACTTATTTTATAGTCTATTTAAAGTTTTGCTTGCTTTTGCAATTCATTCTCTCCACCGTGGACAGGCAATACCTACACACAATGCAACATTCTTTCCTGTTCATCTTTGAAACCTGACAGAGAATAGGAAAGAAGAGAAATATGATATATCCCTTAGCAACAAAGCTATGATGAGAAATTGTGTTGCTTTAAAACATGAACAGGCTCTCACCTCAGCAGGCTATACTCTCAACCACCAGCTGCACGGGTCAGCGCATACATTCATCTGCCATGCTGAGAAAAGAACTTCTGGGAGCTTGAAGCTGATTTTGTTTATATTTTCTTTTCTTTACAGAAGTTTACTCTCGTTCTACAGATTACTTTTGGTCACAAAGTGATTCTGAAAAGACAATGCAAGTCCAAACACAGAGTTCTACCCAATTTCTATAGTTGAAGAGAAGGTACCAAAGGTCATGTGTTCTGACACCATCAAGGTTCACAAAAGAAAAAGCTTTAAAATTAATATTTTATTCATAAATCTTGTATCTGAAATGCATTTGGTACTATCTCTGAGTCCTCTCTGTAAAGTAGAGAGGATGGGAAGAGATGAGATGAAAAGAAATAGCATGAGGAAACTCGTACTTGTGCCAGCAGAGTAGAAAAACACCTTGATATCAAATGTAACTCATTTGCCTCCAGATTATTTGGGAAACAATGAGAGAAAGAAAGAGACAGAGAGTGCAACTAATCCTGATGTGTGCCTTCAAGCAGCTGCCAGAGATCAAATGTGCCGTTCAGCACATCTTGGATGAAGGTACTGTGACAGCCCATCCTTATTTTTTGCTGGTGGTCCTGAAGACTAAACTTGATACCAGTGAAATGATATCTGGGAGTCCAGCAATCCTTTGTCTTCACACTAAAGGTCATCTACTTAGTACAGGTGTCTTGGGGAGCAAAAGGATGTGCTCCTTCCTGAACTTCAGTGTCTTAGAGACTGAAAGGTTGCTCAAGCTGTTGTTTAAACAACAACAAAGACGCACTGTGTCAGTCATTCAAGGTTTGATGAAATAAAGCAGGTTTCTAAATGTAAACCAAAATTATCCTTTAAATTTGACATTTTTTTCTAAATAAGCTTAAGGTAAAAAAAAAAACAACCATTTGAAAATAAGATACTTTTCCAGTCCTTATTTGAGGCAGCCTGTAACCTTGGCCCATGACAAGGACAACAGACGTGCACAACCACAAACCAAGTAACAGCCCCCTTACAGCCCTGTCTCTGCTAAATGAAGCTTAAGGTCTTTCATTTTACTTATAAAATCTTAATGTCCAGGTTCCTGCCTATTTGAGGAATCATATTCTCCATAAAATATGGTATTAAAAAAAGTATTCAAGCTTGAAAACCCTTTCCATTTAAGAGACTAATGTCAGGATATTATCCATCATACAACTCTAGATCACAAAGTGTTTTTTCTCTCTACTTCAGTGAAAAAATACAAGTTCTTAGTCCCGTAAGACAACACTGATTTCCTCAGAAAATGGGGAACAAAGACCAGATACACTCAATTTAAAGGATGGACAGGAGTTAGAGGATTCAGTTGAAAGAATAGAACTGAATTGCAGGAAATTGTGTTATTTGATATTTTAGTCCGAAACTGAAATTAAATAAATGAAGAGTTCCCCAAATAACGTGATTTCCAGTAAGTCCTCTGGGAAAGTTGTCCTGAAAACTTTGTCAGAGCCCAGGTTTACACTGGGTTGACTACTTTTGTAGCAGTTCCATGGGGCTCCCTCTGGGTAAGACCTAGCAAGCAGATTACTCCATGGCCAAGGAACCATGTGTCCAGGTTCCCCTGCAAATCTACATAGTCAAACCAAAATTTTAAATTTATAAAGTAGCATTTCCTACCTATCTCTAGCCAGCAAATCACACTGCTTTGGTTGCTTAAGTCAAATTCCACATTTTTAATCACTGAACAGTATTTATTTTTTTTAATTCTTTAGAAAAGCATGCTTCAATTATTTACTTAAAAAAACCCCCACAAATCCAAATAAATGTATTAAAATGAAATGAAAGAGAAGCAGTAAACTGCACAAAGCTGACAGAATTGGAGAATACAGGGGAGAGGCATTTCTTTGCTTAACCCTTTCTCACAGCTTAACCAACTCCTAACATTAGTTCACTAGAACATTAGTTCACTAGAGCATTAGTTCACTAGAGCATTAGTTCACTAGAGCATTAGTTCACTAGAGCATTAGTTCACTAGAGCATTAGTCCAAATGCCTCTACTCAACCGTAGACAGAGCTACTAAGAAACACTAATTCTGGTAATTTTATCCCCATTTAAAAAAAAAAAAATGTTTGTCATATCTATTCTTCTCTCTGTCATTCCCCCTGCCCTGTTTTATATGTGAGTATTAGTATTTTTGACTACATTAAACCCTGAGTATTTTAATTTTTCAGCCTTCTTGAGCAGCTTCTTCAACCACTGACTTTTATAGGGTGGATCCGAATGTTGATATAAATGTTATATAGTTGACAGATTAAGCCAAGAATAAATAAAACTACTATGTTATTGCAGCAAGGATGCAGACAGTGTTGTGTGAAATGAGGTGGTCCCTCTGTTCTGAATTGGTTTGAGAGACTGAGAAACACAGTCATCTCTCTGAGCACAGCCAAGGCCCACTTAACAGCAATATTTAGAAATACATAAATAAATCCAAATAAGACCACAACTTCACTGAGGAGACAGGTTAATTGCCTATTTCCTAAGCATTTAAGGTCTAAGCTTTTATCTTTTTGCATAAATGGTATGCAAAAGTGCTTGGAATAAAACGTAGTGATAACATTGATGAAAGTACCTCAAGGAAGTATATAATACAGTTGAAGACATTTAAGACATTTCTGCCCCAATTTTGAGTTCTTTGATGCTTAAATTTGATAAAACTGTGACCACAGACTATTCAGCATCAACCTCTGCTGCGTTTACCTCTGCTGAGATAACTAAGGCAGCCCAAGGCACAATGGCACCGGTGGACAACCGCGGCTCCTTTGCTGCTGACAAACGGCCACAACACGTGAGCAAAGAGACGAGGTCTCATGACAGAGGTTCAGCAGTCAGACAATTTATTCTCCCTTCATGGAGTCCAATTTTCTTTCTTATTGTGCTAAATCAATGGCCTGTACTACAAAGCTTTATGCCATTTGCAGTGTCAGCTGGACTCCCTGCGCTTGTGTGGGAATTGGTTGCAATGGGATAAAGTTTAAGTCTCTCCTTCAATTAACGGTTAAGCACAAAGAATAAAATCACTACAGGTATTAGCTCTTTAAATACAGACATTCTCCTGCACTAATCAGCTTCTTTTTCCTTTTATTCATTACTAATATGGAGATAGGGACTCTGTATGTCACACCTGTCAAACAGTGAGGTTCTGACCTACTTTGCTGCTATAATAAGGACAATATTCCATCTACAGAACACTGCAATAAAAGAATTTATTTAACCAGAAATTATTGGAGGCCATAGTGACTGTCTTAAGTGAAAGGAAACATTTTTTGATAGAGAAATGGATGGTTATTTAAAAAAAAGTCTCAACTTGGAGAAAATATTCTAAAAAGACATTATGGAAGCTAGAATAAATCACGATCTACCATAACTTTCTCAAATATTTATTTGCTTAAAATAGGTAGAAAACCAAAAAACTAGACAAATAAACTGACACTTTTCTTGACAGATTCATAACCTTATGGTTCCCAAAACTTCTATGTTCAATAACATTTCATTAGTATACTCCAGTGTATTTATTGCTATGCATTATTAATACAGATATGTGCCTAGGAGATGTACAGTTTGCAATTATTTTTCCTTTCAAAACATAATAGCTTCACACTGGACTTGTTGCAGCTACAATATTTCATCTCAGAATGTTCCTTCAAACATTCTGGGACTGTGACAGAAATTTGTATTTGAACAGAAAAGCTGTCAGGAACGTGCTGTGGTGCCATCCATCACAGTTTTAATCCTGACTGTACTTAGATGTTAGTGGAGCTATCTGTCCAGCACACTAAACAAAGACTGAAATTACGCCTTCTGTTCTTACATATTAAAGCTACAAAGTTAGACTGAATTCAACAGTCCCCTATTACACTCTATTAATTTCCTATTAGTTGTCAGCTATGCAAAATCCAGCCACATTGTCACTGTGGTTTAGACATGCAACCTTGATTTCAGCATCAAAAAATGGAGTCTGTCACTTCTCATAATTTTACAGAAGATTATACAAATGTAAATCCTTTTTCATCCTGTCATCCTTTTATGTCCTTAATGAGTTTGCTCACTAACAGTGCAGAATCTTAATTTCATATTCAGAAATATTAACAGTTACTATAACTTTAGGCTCCTGAAGTAGTTGCTCAATTAAAGAGTAATTTATCCATTTACACTTAGTTTTCCACAAAGCAATGACATTTAGAGTTTTGTTTTTCTTTTTCCTTTCCTCCCATTTGCATTTTACATTCCCAAGGAAAAAAAAAGTTGGAGTTAAAGAACTGAACTAAAGATTCTAAAACAAAATCTTTAATCAGGAGCACATTATGTAGTATAATATGAATCCTTCGCAGTTAAAATCTAACATTTGTAAAAACAAATGGCACGCACTTGACAGGCAAATTACACATGGATTACCATTTGTTAAAATTTCATCACAGAAAATAGTTTAACTGTTGTGGATATGAGCCAAGATCAGCCTGACAAGTACTTTACATGAAAGATTAGCATATTCTCTTCCAGAGGTTTACACTTAATTTAGATGCATCGACTTTTTGCCACCATTGCTGACCTTTATGTCTAATCAAAGTCCCTTTGAATCCAAATCCCCAACCTTTTATCTCTCCTGACAGCTTTTAATTTGAAGGCTTGTAATAAAGTCTATTAAAATTCAAAATGTATCAGTGTTTAAACCTTGGTTCACTTGCTGGCTTTTCAGATATGGAACTTCAAATGGGCTGATTACAGAGACTCCAAACTTTCCATCTGAAGCTTTACACCAGGCTAAGAAAGCCCTTTGGAGAGGGAAATCAATCTAGATTTTTAGTTAAAATG
>NW_020955213.1:933703-935462 GCF_003031625.1 Empidonax traillii | reverse complement strand
AAAGTCTATTAAAATTCAAAATGTATCAGTGTTTAAACCTTGGTTCACTTGCTGGCTTTTCAGATATGGAACTTCAAATGGGCTGATTACAGAGACTCCAAACTTTCCATCTGAAGCTTTACACCAGGCTAAGAAAGCCCTTTGGAGAGGGAAATCAATCTAGATTTTTAGTTAAAATGCACAAAGATGGCATATGTGGCATAACCATAAAAAGTGAGTATCTACAAGTAGCAGTTGACATAGATATTGGCTAAGTCAGGACTGCAGTTCTGCTGTGAGAGTCCTGTATCTCTGGTTGATTTTATACTGTTGTTTCACTCAAGGCAGTCAAAGTTTCCATTTAAGGCAATCTGAGTTCAGTGCAATGGCCTCTGTGCAGTTTGCAGCCTGCCAGACCACGTGATGCCAAAGCCAAGCAAGCAGCACCCCTCCAGCTAAATCTCCCTTGAAGGAAAGCAAGGGCAGTTTCCCTGGGTCACCTTTAACTATCAGCTCATGGAATAATAAGACAATCATCTTTTCCATCTTAATTAAGGTAATTACCTTTAAAAAATGTATAGTTATTGGGAGCAAAATGTAGCGGAATCGCCAAAATAAGTGATAAAAAGGAGTTTATATTTTTTCTTTTTTTCTTTTTTAAAAAACCTCCTCCTGGTTCAAGTATGCCATTCCTTCAGTTAGAATTGTTCTATTCTCTCAGAGTAGCATGTGAAAATCCAAACATCATATATCTGATTATCACACAATCCTACTGTTCCATCACGCAGGAACTACCCTCAGAGAAGCAGCTGCAGATGTAAGATGATGATTGAAAGAGCAGTCTAAAATAAGTTGATGTTTCAAATTCTTTTAAAGAAGAAAAGCATGTTTGAAGTCTAAAATAAAATGTGAATACAGAGGAGATCTATACTTGCATGGGTATAAAGTACAGAATTATGTGAAAAAACCCTGTATGATGCTGAACCTGATCCCTCCATACAGATCTCACAGCAAGATCTCCTTCGATTTCTTTGGGGAAGGGTCTGGAACACAAGTCTGAAGGAGCTGGAGGTGTTTAGCCTGGAGAAGAGGAGGCTCAAGGGTGACCTTGTTCTCTGCAACTCCCTGACAGGAGGTTGCAGCCAGGTGGGAGTTGATCTCTTCTCCCAAGTAATAAGCAACAGAACAAAAGGAAATTGCCTCAAGTAGTGACAGTGTATGTTTAGATTGGATATTAGAAAAAATTTCTTTACCCAAAGGGTTGTCAAGACCTGGCACAGGCTGCCCAGGACAGCAGGTGAATCCATTTTTTTTTTAATATACATATGATTTAAAACTCTTAGATTTATTACAGCACTGTAGTTTGAAATACACTATTTTGTAACCACAGAGCACAATTGGATTTAAACCATGACTTTTTTTCAATTATACTGTAATTTAATCTTCTACAGCGGTTTTTCGTCTATTCAAAAAAGACAAAACTTCTCACATCTAATTAACTTACTCTCTAATTCTAACCCAGCAAATTACGTATCACCCTCACCTCATGTCAGTGAAATTGCAGATGACACTAGGAAATTCTGAAATGAAAAATCTAGGACACTAGTTCCAAGGATGCACTGAAGAACTCAGGAAGGTTATTTGCAAATTTACCCTGGATACATATTTAGAAGAGTAAGGTCTGCACTCATTTCTTAGTACGGATATCACTAGGAGGTTGCAGGTGCAAGCTTTAAAAAGGCTGCAGCAATAGACATTTGTCTTTCTTTTATTTTCTCCT
>NW_020955213.1:788916-933489 GCF_003031625.1 Empidonax traillii | reverse complement strand
ACTAGTTCCAAGGATGCACTGAAGAACTCAGGAAGGTTATTTGCAAATTTACCCTGGATACATATTTAGAAGAGTAAGGTCTGCACTCATTTCTTAGTACGGATATCACTAGGAGGTTGCAGGTGCAAGCTTTAAAAAGGCTGCAGCAATAGACATTTGTCTTTCTTTTATTTTCTCCTGTTGTTCATTTTACACGTTACTCTTTATGACTTCCTTGTTTCCAGAGGTTGATAACTAAAATAAGCTGAATATCTTCCACTGCTTCAGCTGTTTCCAAAATACTATCAGAAACTTTCTGAACAGGGCCTCCAGACAGATGTCCCAGTGCCCTTTTCTGGCACTCCAGTGAAGCAAGTTCCAAATATCCTCAATACCACTCCATGTTCAGAACCAGATGAGCTGTTTGTTCCTGAAACAGCTGGTATCGCCCAAATAATTTAAGTACAAATATGTTTATATAATTTATATAATTATTTCTTGAAAGTAGCTTTGTTTTGGCCTCTATACCCATAGTTAATGTGTCATTAAACAAGAACCAAAACCAGAAACAATGACTGAAAAAAAGGATGGTGACTACCCTACAAAAACACACGAGAAACCCCACAAAAACCCTAACAAAAAAACCTAATTCTGCAGCTCTGAAGTAAGTCTTCACAGGAGTTTAAGGAGGTATTTAAACCAACACCAACATAAACTAAGTATCTATGGCTGCCAACTGGGTTTTACAAATTATTAGTCAGCCTATTTGACCTGAATTTCCCACATTATTTGCAAGCAATAATGCAAAACTCTCACTGCATTCTGAAGACATAAAGAAGAAAAATGTGACAAGGAGAGGCAAGTTGGACATCATCATCATTTTAGGAATACATCATTCCTCTGACATGTTTCTCTGCTGTTTTATCACTGGTGTTTTTTTGTCAATGCTTGTGCATTAACATTGCTTTGGAAGCCCTACTGCTGATTCTCACTGTGATTTTAAATCAGTTTGTATAATATCTCTTTGCAGAGATGTGTGCAGAACATTTGCTGCCTGATTTGCCAAATGGTCTTTTATTAGTGAGCACTTCCTGTGTAAAGGAAAAGAGCACCTTGAACCTCTGCTGCCTCAGACAGGAGGGGAGGTTAAGAGACAAAACAATTTTTGTTTTGGTTTTTTTTTCCCTTTGAATGTATTTTGTATGTATTTGTCTCTTGATTTAGGAGACAGTTTATTTTTCAAAGTTAGAAGGCACATAATTGCTCATTAAAACTAATTACACAGAATCAAGTTCTAAAGTTCTTCCCTATGAAGAGAATGAAGCAACCAGTATAATGATTTCAAGAATAAACTTTAGACCTTTGAGGGTAGAAGGGTGATGTGTCAGAAAACAATGAATTTTAAGAGGAACCTTTAACATACAAAGTCTTTGGAGACCTCAGCTCCAGTTATTATTACAGACAGACTGAATTTGTTTCCAGGGACTCATGTTAAAATTTCTTCTTTTCACTTCTCTCTGCAAGGACAAACAAGCAAACAAAAAGCAATTGGAGGAATTCCTTTTCAGTTGGGTTTTTTTGCTTGTTTGTTTTTAAATGTACTTCATATGGCAGTACATGACCTTTAATTAAGGGGAAGTTAATTCTCATAACAGCTCCAGGTAGGAGAAACAGATATATCATTCCCACTTTGTGGATGAGGCACTATAAGCATCAGGTAAACAAAACATCTGTTCAATTTAGATGTAGAATTTGAGAATATGGGACCACACCGTTTACATACTGGTATTCTCTGTTACAGTACTTTATACTTTCAAAGCGCAGCTTGCAATGCACTATGAGGTGTCTGTCCTTAGTATTTCTGTAAATCAAATTTCAAAAATTTTTAGTTGTTAAGTTAGCACCAAAATGAAACACAGACAGTGACTATCTGGGAAACCTTTTTTTCCTCGTGTGACTTAAAAGTTTTGTGGCAGAGGCTGGGACATAACCACTTCTCCAGAAGAACACTGAACCCTTTCAAGAGGCTTCCTTTTCCTTATAATTGTCTGCATCATTCCTTTAACATTGCCCATATTCTGAAACAGACAATTTGGGAGTAATAGAGAAGAGATAAACCTGCCAGTGATTCTCATCAGAATACTTGCCCTCTATCTCTAAAGCAAAAAGGAAGAGAGATCTCATACTACATTGCTGTCACTGTTTTAATATGGAAGGTAGTTCAGTTCTCTAAAGCATGCCAGAAATAACAAGTTCATAAATTACATTAAGTGAATTCTATGATTCTGAAAGTACCACTCCAAATTTCCAATATGCTTCAGAAAAAAAAAAAAAAGAAAAAGATCTGAAACATGCCACCACTCAAAGCAAAAATGACATCAATACAATTGTCAATACTTTAGGAAGATATTGTAATTTCAGTTAATCAAGTCAAAATGTCAGTGAAGACAAAGGAAATTTAATATTTTTACGCAAGTTATCCAGAATCTCAGGGGATGATTTCAAAAACTCAAGTGCAATATCCTTTGGTATAATCAGTTTGATTAAGAACAGAACATTTTTTATTCAAATTAGACAGGTAATTTTCTATTAAAAAAGCTGATTTATGTGAAAGAATAATCATAATATTAATTTTCTGTTTGTAACTTACGCCTACATCAATTAAACTACAAAGCCATAAAATATGTCTAATAGTTGAGCAGTAATAAAATACTTAATGAGCCAAATGATGCTTTCTAATACCACTGCTCCTGATTTGCATTATATGGGGAAAACCAAAACAAAGAACTCCACCACAACTTGGACACCATTCTCAGTTGAAATATTGCTTCTATGCCAGGAGAAAGAGGTTGAAGAATTGTCTTATATAGTCTACTGGGTATTCAGGAAGAAGGCAGAGCTACAACTGCTCCCCTGGCTTTCTAGGTGGGAGCTAGAGATAGCGAGCACATGCTACAGCAAAAATCAGGTGGGACAAACATTATTTGAATCTCATCTCTCTGTAACTGAGATGTGAGGTTGTGCTTACTAATTCTAAATCAGAGCACAGAAATGCAAACTACTTGACTCCCCAAAGTCATGCCTCATTAGCAGTGGTAGATCTACCTATGGAGAATACTTATATACCTGGGAAGATTTTCCAGGAGCACTGCACTTGAAATAATGTTTCCTACTTGTGAGCACTCAGATAAAGTACTACCAGAATAAGAAGTAAACCTATTCTATTCTTGGCTTAGCTCTCCATAATAAAAGGTTAGGAGGCACCTAAAATCAGTCTCTGTCTTACACTTTAATAGCAAAAAGCACATAGAAAAGCCCTTGGAACACACATGTTGGAGACAAGATGTACTATATCTGAGACATCATTAAAATACCAAAGACAAAACCTGATTCTTCTGTATAATTTAAGAGGTGTTCTTTGTCAGTATTAGAGACTATTTCAAAGAGAAGAGCTTTTCAGCTTTTCATTACTGGTTTGAGGCTTTGCCAACTCAAGAGTCTGCACCACCTAATTTCTCAAATAGAATCTAGAAGGACCACTGGGAGTAACATCTGCTAAAAGACCTAATTGTCTAATTTATCCATAGAAGCCTTTCAGGGGATCAAAAAATAATAATAATAGTATTCCATATTGAAACATCTCATTTGTTTGTCTCCAGTCCACAGGTTTTTAAGGGAGGAATGCTGTCATAAGTAACACAAAGACCTGGAGCCATGACCTAAAATTCTAAAAGTCTTGAAGTTTGAATTTCCAGAATAACCAAATCCCTGCAGAAACGGAAACCAAATGATTGGTTTAGCCTCCTTCAGAAACCCTTTCTAAGGGTCTTGAAAAGCAGCTTTTACCTTCACCACAATAAAAAATCCCAACACCCGATTACCTAAGAGATTCCCTTATGTTCCTGATTATGGCAACTCCATGCCACAGGGCTAGGATGGATTAGTTCAGCATGGGCTAATTCCAGAATCATAATGGCTAAAGAGCACAGA
Organism: Empidonax traillii; assembly: GCF_003031625.1. NCBI lineage: Eukaryota > Metazoa > Chordata > Aves > Passeriformes > Tyrannidae > Empidonax > Empidonax traillii. The sequence continues at coordinate 929,520 of NW_020955213.1, read as the reverse complement.
ACAGAGACACTCACGGGAATTTACTGGTTCAGGTTGGTCTAAGCTAAGAGGTTATTGGCTTGTATTTCATTACAACAGACAGTTAAGCCAGAGGATATCTTTACAGAGAATTTGTGTGGATGGTGCTCCCAAGCTGATCATGAGGAAGAGGTCAAATTATTCTCCTTCAGCATTTCCACTGCATTTGTCACCATCCTTTTTTGGCTCACATACAAATAATATGAGGCTATTCTGTAGTGCAACCTCCAGGAGCAAGAAGAGCTCTCTGTACCTTTTACACGACTCTGGAAATGAGAAAAGAAGTTTTCTCAGAGGATGTAGGTCATAACTATTTCCCCTACCATCTGGTCCTTGAAACCCAGTAAAGGAGGCTGAATATATTGCATTCCAGCAATCTCCATTGACTGACAGTCCCTCAAGGACTGTAACTAACTGGTGAAGTTTCAAACAACCTCCAAACTTCTCTAAGCATCACTAGAGCTACAGAAATCTTATATTAGCTGGCTCAGTAGGAAACTATAAACTCAGTAAGAAACCGTATGAACTTCATCTACTTCCCTTTTTACTACAGTTAATCTGACTGTATTTGCAATCAGAAAGCATTCATACCTGAATCTCACACGTTTTTTCATGTAATCCTCTTAATCAGCGACAGAGTACTTATATATTTATTTCTAGACTACATTTGATGGTGGTTAATACTTTAATTAGCTATTTACACATGGCAAAAATTACAGAAGTAATTAGGATATTCAGATTAATTAAAAGAATTAGGCAGTATTAAATGTGAGAGAACAGATTTTAATTAAATCTTTCAAGTATTTTTTTAAAATCTCTTCTGTTGAGAAATAAACTATAGTAACACAATTATGCCTGAATAAGATAGTGCAAATCTATCATCACTATAATGTTTAAAAAGTAGCCCAGAGCAGTGCATGAACTTATTCTTTAGTGTTTATTGAAAATACTGTCCTTGCAGACTTTCTTTTCTCTCCATCTATTTGTTTTACCAGTGCTGATACAGAATGACTGGTAGTGAGCTAAATTGATTGAAGTGCTGCCTTAGTCTCTCCCACTGCAGCTTATTTATACTTCTCTAAAATATTTGAGAGAAATGTCTGAAAAATTCTATTCAGGCAAAGATCCCATCTTTATCTACTTAAAACTCAGTGTAATCCAGAGGACTGTAGGTACCCTGTGGGCTCCAGCATCACAGTTCAGACACTCTTTAGGCAAATCGTGTGTGGACTTCCAGACCTGTATTTGTGGGTGGGGTGATGCTGAGATGCACGATGCAGCAGCCTGTAAGCCTGCAGTTTTGCTGCCCAGCACAGCTCTGTGAAGGCTGCCAGCCTCCCCTTACACTGAACCAGCACTTGTGGGCTGAAAAATCGCACGTGAAACACGTGAAAACATGGAGCTGAAAAGTCAGTTTAGTGATACATACATACAGTCTGTGCCTCAAAGCATAAAATCTGCTTACTAAAGATGGACTGTAATATCCACCTAATCAAGAGATAAAAAAATCCCAAACAGCAACCAAGTGTAAGACCTGGATCCCAAGACCAGCAAGCCAGACTTGCAGATGTCAAAAAACCCCAGCATTGTGGTTGGTGAATGAACCTCAACCAACACAATTCCCCTGCAGTTTCCTTGGTTAAATTACCAGGAATAAGATAATACTATATAGAAAGTATCACAAGGCCATTTAGGTCAGACAGTTTAGAATGCTGGAGTATACAGAGACGCAAATGGCACAACTATTGACATTCGGGCTATTGGCAAGATGCGTGCTACTAAATTACAATCCAGTAGAGACTGGATGATCTTTAAGGTCCCTTCTGACCCAAAGCATCCTGGGATGCTATGATGTAGCTTTTTCAAAATATCTTGATGAAAGCTAAAATGCTTTCAAATTCAGTGTTCTTGCTATACATATGCAAGCCAGAGTAAGATATTTAAGTTCTTTTACTCACAAATGAGTCACCCACATGAGTGCCGGTGCTGTTTGTTCCATTCCCATATGTTCCAGTATACAATTTTGTCCTACTTTTTTGTGTATACAAAATTAGAATTGCAAGTTGCATCAATTTCAATCTTTAAATTGGTTTTATTTACAACCTCTAAAGTTCCTTGATTATTTCTAGTAACATTTGCATCAATGTTTGCTTAAATTATTCATGACATTTCAGTTATATCATTGGGTGCTTCAAAGTAAAACTCAAAGTAACTTTTCTTTCCTGAGAACAAAGATACACTTTCCTTGCTCTCAAGCAGAAATTCGTAAGAAGATGAAAGAAATGCCAGGAATTGTTAATAAAAAAAATTGTGGTGTAAATTATAAACAGAAAAATGAAAATATTCCCAGTAGAAACAGAGAACTCTGTCTAAAAATGCCTCCAAACACCAATTAAGTGTATCCAATTAGGATAATATTTGATTTATCTAGGTCAGGACTCAAGAATTTTTTTGCTGCCTAAGTAACATCCAAATTACACATCTTCCCTGCGTGGAACATGTGACTGGGGAAAGCTGCACTGACATCAGTCAGACCCAGAGGAGCACAGAGCCAGTTTAAGACCCCCCGTGTGCTGCAGAGTAGCTGCTGGTGCTGGATGAGCTTGTCCTCGACACAGGAAGGGAGGTTGCTTTGGGCCATGGCCTTGCTCTTTCTGCTCCAGCCTTGAGGGATCAACAATCAGGAGATTGGGCAAGTGCAGGGACTGCAACCTCTTTCCTGTCCCTTCTGCCTTCCTCATGCACCCACATAGATACACACTTTTCCTCCAGTGTATGTAAAGCAAATGAAACTATAAAAGCATGTAGCAGCAGCACTTGCATGCATTTTTGCTTTAATCCTTCTCCCTTAAACTTTTAGAAAATGCAAAGCAGGCTTGAGAACCCCTGCATATTTCAGTCACCACAATCTTATTTTCATGTCCTAATGTTGAGACAAACATCATATTTTTATATCCCATTGGAGGAGCAGGACATTAGGAAACTTCCAACTCAGAGCCTTCAATTAGCACTCTAAATCAAAAGCTTTTCTTCTTTCAGTAAATACATGTAAAGACATTTTTTGATGAATATAAGAAATTATATTTATGAATGAAATGCAGCTTCACAGTAAACAAATCAGCTATTCAATTTAACATTATGAAAGTGTCCTAACATCATTTCATAGGACTGAAGTGAATTACTGCCAAAAAAAATCTCAGCAAAACCAAACCAATACAAGGAAAGCAGAGATTTATATTTGATAGAAATTTAGCTTCCTCATAAGGTTTCCTCAAGTGTCTGATTAGACATATTTATGTTTTCACAACACATTTATGATTTCACACCAAATCATGTAAAACTTGAAGTTTCATATGTCTTCGAATCAAAACCAAGTGGAAGCGTCTAAAAGGCTGCCAATATTTACCACATTGTGACAATAGCAGTTGACAGCAATATTCAAGTGATAAACAGGTCATGAGCACTTAGTGAAATAGGTGAGTTCTAATTTCTTCAGGGAAAAAAAAATAGAAAAATATGGTTTAAAAATGATTTGGTCTGAGCAGCCTTCCTTAAGGAATGATTTCACTGAAGGGTAAGAAAAAAGGCAATGGTAAATCATATTTTGTTTGATCTCAATAGAATTAGAAGACATCAAAAAAACTGTTAAAAGGCTACAATGTACCCAAAAGAAAAAGTTCTTAAATGAAACATCATGAGCGTGAAAACATCCAATATAGGCAAACTAGCAATTGAGAAATGTATAGGTGGGAAAAATAAAGTTTGGACTTTGAAACAGTGAGAGTAGGAGAAGTTAAAAGCAGTATATTAATATTTCTTCCTTAAGATGCTGTTCAAGGATACTGTTCTGATCTTAAAGATCAGTAAATTAAAATTTACTTGAATAAGCATGCTCTTGGAGCTGCATTAGAGACTTACGCACAAGGTGACACATGGCTTCAGAGATGAAAACTGCCAACCTAGTTAAATTTTATTAAGGCAGTCACATCTTTAGATACGATCACACTGCAAGCATTGCCTATTAAAATTAGATCATTTGACCTTCATCAGGGAAAAACCCCTTTCATCTAGCTAAAAAATAAAATCAAATAAATTAAGATATCTTTCCACAGAAGACAAAGGTTTACTTCTACTTCATAGTTCAAATAACATTATTCTTTGTGGTCTTCAAAATCTTGAACCAAAATGTAAAAAGTCAGGAAAGTTTGCTGAAGAAAATAATGGGAAGGACAGAACTACCTTGTCTAAAGGTGAAGATTTTCTCACAGCCAGCAAACAATTCAGAACCGAGGCTCAGTTTTTACAGACAAAAAGTTAAAATTCATCCCAATTGTATTTAGGATGACACATTTCCAGTTTTAGCTTTTGCAGAAAATTGTGTTTGCAAATAGCACCGTACGGCAACCGCTGGAACGGTGCCCAAGAAAGAAACATTTGATTTCAGATCTTTTGTTCCTGAACTCTGGCTTGTTTGAATAGGATAAAAGGCTTGCAAGAGAAAATTCTGCAAACAGTTGTCATAATTTCAAAGATAAAACTAAACCATATCTTAGAACAACTTCTTATGACAAAGAGCTACATTAAGCAGAATATTCCTCTGGAAGCACGCAGGGCTGTTCGCTCTGTTCCTTGGGGCTTGGCAGAGGCTTCACAGTCACTCAGACTGGAGAAGTTTTAGGGGAATAAAGGGAACAACTAGTTCTTCTTTTTTCCTCTGTAATATTCTAGTACCTATCTTCTATCCACTGGTCCAAAGAGACTTTATATATCATAAAGTTGAGAAAACAACCTTTTGTTGTGAAAGCATTGACCAAATCAGCAAAACAAAAGTCTCGTGTTTTCAGACATACCAGTTTGGTTCTAGTTGCACTGTATGAACACATACATTAGGATACATCTTTTCATATATTCAGAAAATAACTAACTAGGCATTTGACACAATCTGTACCAATAAGATCAATATTTTAGCTATTTTTAAGGATACTTCCTAGAGAAAAAAGTGAAGTACTGAGCAGCAGCAAATGACCTTTGCTAGGCTCGTGTATGCATTTGTGCACTCACTGCTAGTTGTCAAGCCAAGAAAGCTGATCTCACATCAAAAGCATTCCCACTCAGTTCTGAGGGGGGTCAAAAAAGGCCCACAAACAAACTTTGTACTCCTTCACTGCAACCTTTCTTCATTTACAAATAAATAAAATAAAACACAGCAGTGAGCGAGTTAATGGCCATTTATCTGAAAAAAGGAATAAGAAAAAAAAATTTTTTTTTTAATTTTTCCCTTCATCTTTATGATTCCCATTCTTGGCTTTGGAAGCTTGGCTCTGCTTCTGATGACAAACAATGCAGCTGTAAATAGCAGTCCTTGTTATCAGGACAGGTCCATATCAACTCTATTTAATAAAGCAAGAGTTGTAGTTCCTTTCTGTCTCTCTGATTTGTACATTCCTTCCTCCTCAGAGAGCTCTTATGTGTAATGCTTTCTTTACCTGGAATCACTCCAGAACAGTCACCTGCCATTTGTTCAGTGTCTGGTTTTGAGCTGCCCCAAGGTGGTGAGGTGGTAGGACTAAGAAGTACCACCAAGCTCCAATAACTCCACTAATTAATTAGGGACTTTGGGGCACAGAAGGGATGCTTTACTTTTAACATTTTTATTGAAACATCTGCCCTCTCAGATAGTTGTCTTAGAGGAAATCCTGGACTAACTGTACCCTTTTAGCTGCCAGAAATGACATTTCAGCTTCTCTTCCACTCCATGAAGTGAATATCTCATTAGGGACTGCTAAGGGTCTGTTCATGTACCAGGGCTTTGAAGAAATTTTTACTGCACATTCTGCGATAAAGCACTTAACAGTGCTAAGGCAGACTGAAGTTATAATTCAAATAAGGATGTCCACTGAAACTCCCAGAATCTTTAAAAAGTAGCTTGTGAGTTGCTGTGAATATGGTGAAAAACTGAGAAATATGAAAAAAAAAAAGAAAAGAAAAAAAGGGCAAAAATGAATGAATCATAGATGATTAAAGCTCAGAGCAATGCAACTCCCCAGGTCATGGTAGCCTATGCTCTGCAGCTCTTTACTTCAGGTAAATAACTATGGCCTCATTGATTTACTGTCATGAAGGCATTATGTTTGACCACATGATAAAATACGGAGGAGAAAAATCTACTTTTTCCAGAAAGAAAAAGAAAACCTAATCCTAAGTTTCTGAAACAGGCAAAGACTTAAAGTCCTCTGGAAACCCTTAAGTGCTGTTCTTATGCCCTTAACTATCTCATACACAGTAAAGAAAGAGAAGTATATTGCACTAAAGTTAGCTGGTTATGTGTTTTAAATCCTCAGTGCAGACTAAAATGAGAAACAGAAGTGAAACCTGCACAGTTGTTGCTGCCTTGGTAGTGGAAACACAACCACAAAAAGTTCTCTCCAACCCCTCATTTGTACCCCAAAGCCTGATGAGACACAGTCTTTGCTGCCATTGCTACAGCCCCCTCTCAGCCACTTGTTTCACCCTCTTGTCAAGAACTTTCTACTCAAAGACTCTTTTTTATAAAAAGAACTCTGCTGGTCTGAACAAAGGTCTCTTTCAGTCTCTGGTAAGATGCACTTCAGATGCCAACAGGTTTTTCCTGCACCTGGAAGATTTTATCCCTGGTGACTCCTTTGCTTTCATCTCTTTCATGACAGCAGCTTCCCAAACCACAAGTAACAGGGCACTGATGATTTTGCTCTCTTCTCAATATTCATATTATGATGACAATACTTGGGTACAGATAACTAGGTCTAAATGTCTCTGCTCAACAAAACTCTGCTCCTGTTCCCACAAGGAACAGACTTGCCATGGCTACAAGTCCATAAAACCCTTAAAGGTTCTCACTCCCTGTCTAGAGGAGAATGCTCATTCTCTAAGGACTAAATTTCCAGAAGTATTGTTGCTTCTTAATCAACAAACACCCATGTAATCTGTCTTTAAGTGATGATGATAAAAGAGTTTGGGCTCTACTGCGGATGTTAGTGCAATTTTTTATCTTTGGAAGGAACTGGTAACTTGCAATAGATCCACTCCCATATGACAAACTTCCCTGGTCCAAAGGTATGTCCCACTATTCACCTTAATGTTGCAAATTTCTGATGTGGAAATTTTCTTACAAAACTTCCAAAACAAAAATGCTACTCTTTTACAAAGGCACTCGCCTAACAAGTAATGAAAGACAAATAGCATTAATAACTTGGTCCCTGTTTTGTCACTGTTCTTTTCTCACCGTAATTCAATCCAGCAAATGAAAATCTGGTGGAATAAACAAAGTATCCTGCCTTAGAGACACTCATTCTTACAAACATAGTTCAGAAATGACAGCATTCTTATTAACAACTTGCCTGTTTAGTCCTGTGACGACTTCTTGCTCACCATTTGATAAAGTCTGACAATGTACAATTCAGATGCAAAAGTTCATACAAGGAGTGTAGGCTGAAACATTGCACTGTCTTCCTCGGGGCTAATCATTTTATAATGAGTTTAGTGAAAAGCACCTATGCAATAAGTTGTAGCTGACAGCAGCCCAAGGGAACCTCTAAGTGCTAAAAATTAGCTGCTGAGGGATGTTGAATCTCATCTTTTTGAGGGTAGAAAACGGGTTTCTTTCTAAAATACACACAGTTTCAAATAGACATAAATCAAACAGACGGTAAAAAATTTGTATTGCTATGGGCTTTATCCTGTTTTTATTCTTACACTCTTGTGAAGTAATGGATACTTAAAAAAAGAGTGAGATTAGTCATCCTGCTAGAGACCCAATTATACTAATTTGTGATACGTTATTACTCGGTGTTCAAAAAAGACAGTTTTGAGTAAACTTGCCTTTGTGAGCTACACAGCTGAAGTGAAGACTCTACTCTGTTCTTTGAGGGCAGAACCTCAGAGCATGCAATTCCTCCCAACCAGATCCAAAGAGTGGAATAACACTTTTTTTTTCTTACCCCTCCCCCCAGCAGTAAAAGCTGTGTGTGTTGCTCTGTACTGCCAATACATTGGTTTGTTAACCAGAGCAATTAGTTGCTATCGTTATACAGCATGTTACACAAATTGGGGTATCTCAGAAATCTGTGGTGTAAAATTACAGAGCAAAAAGCTAGGGAGAAGTTCAGCCCTTTCAGAATTCAGGAAGGCTATAAACCATCAGGAAAAATAATTCTGAAACAGTGAACTGGTAATGCATGCATATTTAGAATCTCTGAGTTTCTACTCCCCTAATTTTTACATGAAAATATGGCTTTTGCCACTGCAATCACTACAACGATGGACACTGTGTCTGCAACACCTGAAATTTTACCAAAATATTTTCAGGATCCTAAGTAAATCACTTTACAGACTAACACAACATTCTTAATGGGAGAAGCCACAAAGTTTATGAATTGCCTATTAGAACATTCAGGTGAAATACTGTATATTGTTCCATCCTAAATACACCTGTTAATTGTGTCTCCTTATGAAATAAAAGAGTTACATTTCAATTTCCCAAAACTCAAAAATACATACAAATTCAACAGCTTCTTGGATACTGAAAGATATGGACAATATAACACGAACCTAGAAAACTGTAACTGCATCTAAAATAATCATTCCTAGCTCTCTACAGACTGGTTATGTTTTGACATACTGTAATTATACGTGACACAACTATAGTTAGCTGTGATCCTAATTTGCATATCTACCTATATATTCATAAAATATGTACCTGCTTGTTAGATTTTACTCCAGGTTGCCCTTTTATCTAAACATTTATGAAATATAAACTCACAATTATTAGAACAATTTCTTCTTCTATAGTCTAGTAGAAAGCTCAATTTGCATGGAAAAATGATTCCATTTTTCACAGAGAAAATAGTCTTCTAAAATTTTGAGAACACAACAAATAAACTGAATTTTAACACTTATGAGTGAATGACTTGGAATTAATTTGTGCCAAGTTTCGTGTCATCAAGCCCCACTGGGATGTAAAAAAAAATGATTTAAAAGTTTACTCCATTAATTTTCCTCTTTATTTATGGTTTTCAATGAGATCTGAAGATGTGTCTTCAGAGGAACAGGAAATCTTTAAAGAATTCTGACAACAGCTTAGTTTTCCAGACCCAGAGTGTTCAAGATAAGCTCCAAATATGAAATACTGGCTGCTTATCTGAATTGGAATCCACATCCAAACCATTTCAAGTGAGTCATTATACCTAGCAGCCCTTAGGTTGCTGTGGCAATCAGCAACACAGACTTCATTCGGAGATGGGATTAAGTTCATAATTCAATTACAAGGATGACTGCCTAATCCACTGCATAAAATGGACATAAAAGTTAAAATAAACAAAATTCCCACCTTAGTTTAATGAGATTCTTTGACACCAAAAGAAGTAAATTTAGTCAGTTCTCCCACAAATAGCTGCTGAAAATGTAGATATTTATCACTTAAGTCCAAATTTAATTGTAGCATAAATCTAATTTAAACAGAGTGCACTGAGTTACAAATATATTGTATTAAATGAAAACATGATTCATCCATGCTTAGTAGTTAACAATAGCATGGAAGGAAGAATCATATTTGAATAATGACCCTATTTGAACTCCCAAGCATGTTAGGTGGAATTCTGCCATCAAATAGAGCAATATAAAAATTGCAAAAAGACTTGCCACATTGTTACAAATTAAGGCAATAATTGTAGGTTTATTTTCCAGGAACTATTGATTGCTAGAATTGATGTTGCAATTAATATCTACCTAGATGCACCAAAGTTAATTAAATTAGTGTAAATTAAATCTCAGAAAGATAATAGCAATTAATTTAACATTAGAACATCAAAGTGTAAAAAGTAGGAAATAAAGAACAGTGAAACAAGTTTAATTTAGTAATGTAGGAAAAATTCTAATGACTACATGAAAACTGCTGAGATCTCATGGTAGATACAACAAACAGTTTAATTTCCATTAGACATTTTTTAGACTCAATTCAATTTGCTTTGTAATTGTTTTATGAGATCACCACATTTCAATCTGAACAAGATAGGTAAACATACTTCTTTGAGATTCTGCCCGTTGCTGAATTCTAATAACACATTATAGGTCATGGTTTATGCCCCTATATTAAAGAAAATATTTGTGTGAGATCTACTGAAATAGGACACACTTTGCAATCTACATCCCACTTCAAATCTGTCCCACAAACATGGAGAATATCAAATAGTGTGCTGTTCCTGATATTATTCTGATTAAACATGTGGTCCTTGACCTGGGAGGTATAAATCTCTCTGGCAAAGGGAAAAAACAATCCCTACCTTACTGCTTTGGAGGAAAATTTTTTCTCCTCAGGTATTATTGCTCAGTCTGAACTACATCATTAAATGAGGTGAGAGAAGGTACCAGTTAGAAAAAATTACTTTTGTTTATTAAAAGCATTATCATAAGCCTGTATTATTTACACTCAGACAAAGACAACCAAATAGCTACATCGTAGCCTATATTTCAGTGTCTTACACAGCCACCAATACCAGCACTTATTTTACCCTCTGTTTACACTTAAACTGAAATGGGTCTTTAAAAGCAATTGCTTTTTTTGCAGTCTTAGAAGTAAACCAAATACCTGAACACTCAAAAATCAGAATTCTGGAATCATCTAGGTTGGAAAAGACCTCTAAGAGAAGTCCAACCGTTACCCCCTGTAGTGCCAAGGGCCAAGAATTCCTGAAATCATGACTTCCTTTGTCATGAGCAGGGAGCATATTTGGGTTTTTGCTCCACAGGGATGCAAAATATCCTTTCAACTTGTTGCAAAAACATTACATAATCCTGTTTATACTATCACTTTAGTATAAATGAAGATTTTCTTTTCTACAGTTGTTTCTACTTTATTGTTATATGAACATAGGCTCTTCAATAAATGTTCACTTTCCTCAAATCAAAAAAATGTCCTTTGAGGATAGCAGATATAACAAAGTTGCCAAACAAAAACCTAAAAAGACAAATGTTAGTACAAAACAAAAATGAGTTCCCTCCATTGCTGTTTGTAACTGAAAAAGGCTTTTTGAACATACAAGACTTCTTTCTGTAACACAAAATAGGTAGATGTATTAACTAGTAAGCACAAAGCCTCATAAAAGGCTAAATCTTCAAAGAACATTTTCCTGGTGTCTGATGCTAAGTAAATATAATCTATAAATCCCTCCAAGCTTAAATGCCAGGGACAAAACCCACTGTTACGATTATAAACCAAAGATATTAAAATACACTATCCACTTCATAAATAAATACATAAGGAAAACCTCACACTTGTAGTTGGTAGTGGTATAGCTGTTCCCAGGGGTGACATAAAAACTAGGAAGAAACAAAGACTTGCACTCTCAGCAAAAAAATGGAAAAGTTTATGTACCAAAAACCAGCTACATAGTCACATATCTTTTTACTGGCAAACAATGAACAAACAAGTCAACATGTTTTGGCTTCTAACCACGTCCCTCAGGACCCAATGGCAAGGCATCAGTGGCAACACAACTTCTTTTTTTGCAATGAGGCACTAACTTTGGCATACAGCTAAAATACTGCAAGCATTCGTATGTTAAAAGGTCAAGAGAAGATCTACTTTTTATATGAGGCCATTTCTGCTTTGCACCAAGTTCCCTTTAAAAGGGAGATAAAGACAGTGATTTCCTAATTTGAGAACACTCCTGGAGTGCAGGGTCTTCGAAAGATAAAGTGCCAATGTGCCAGAACTCTCTACAGCAATTCTTGAAAAGTCTGTAAGATAAAAGTGTACTCAAGTAGATATTGGCGTGACACAGGTTACTGGGGACTCTATTTGCAGTAAATGGTCAGGTGTTATTAGTCCACTTAGATTTTTGCGAGGTTGGTTTATCAGATATCTACATACAAATTTCTGATTACATTTTGACTTCCAAGTATCAGAATGCCCTCTGTGTGTGTGTGCATGAGAGGTAGCCTGTAAATCTTTTCACCTATTATTTATAGGCAACAGGGACATTTAGTATACAAAATTTCCACCTTTAAAGCAGTGTAGTTCACAGTCCCTACTGGACAGGCAAGTTATGATGTGTCCACCTCAAGTAAGTCCAAAACCCTGACAGTGTGAATTCTGTGTTATACACGATTTCTCAGAGTACAGACAAATCAACTGGAATTTGCAATCATAGCAGAACTAAAGGAAGAAAATTACAGGAGCACAAGTCCTGATATTTTACCATTGAAACGGAAATTTAACTCCTATAACTTGTTAAAAGAGACTTCATTATCATGATATAAAATCCTTATGAGATTATGTTCCTAATGTCTGATCTGACATGATTTTCCCAAGTTAACCTCCCTGCAGTGCTAAAAAGCTGTTCTATTATGAAAACACTTGCTTTAATCCAAGAAAGGACACACTTTGTTACTCAGTAATGACTATTCTTATTATTTAAAATGCTTGCATCATACCACTTTGTTGATTTAAAAAAATCCTCTTCTCCATCCTCTTTCTTAATGCTTATTTATCCAACACTAAACATACTCATTTGTTCATCACATTCAAAAAATAGTGTTAGCTTCTGCACCTTTTTATTATTGCTCTAAGCTCTGTGCTAAAAACCAGGTGCTCAAAACAAAACAATTTCCCTTTTCTGTCTCAGTTTTCAGCGACAAAACCCACCCAATCATTAAAAAACTGAAACGTTTAAACATATTAAAAAAATGTAGTCTTCCTTGCCCTCCAACTCCAATAGATGTAGAGGTTTCACCTCATCTTCCTCAGTCACAAAAAACCACTTCTCTACAACAGGTTTACAGTCAACCTTTCTTTTCATGGAAAAATCATCACTTTTTCCATGAGTCCAGACTTCTCTAGACTTGGGAGTCAGTAGAAACTCTGTTTTATTTAATGTTACTGAACAAAGTGAGAATATGGGTTACATTTTGTTAGTGGGAAATTTAAATAATTATTTCAATAAATATTTAACCATGTTTAATGTTACTGTAGTCACTTCAGCTTACGCATTCAAACTCCTGTGAACCCCTTCTCACAGTCCCACACATAGATTATTTACTTGTTACCATCTATTCTATGTTCATTGCAAATGCAGAATCAAAACACAACAACATTCATTATTTCAATATAAATAACAAGACTGGTTTCATGCTGCTTCCAAAATAAACAAAGAATTGAACCTACTGAAAAACTGTTTGAGAGATGTTTGAAAACAGTATCAACACTTGACTTCTCTACTTCAAAGAATGTTAAAAAATCTCTAGTTTAAAGAATTTAATATAAGAAAAGATGTATTTGTTTAGCACTGTTTGAAACAGAAATGTTTACAGCTGAGATTTGAAAAATCAGAAGAAATAGGAATATCAACATGGAAATCATCAAAACCCACAAATCTACAAATATGTTTGTGCTAACTGATCTTTTACTTTCACGTGTCTTTACAAAAAGAGACTGAAAAGTAAATACATAAAACATGCTTATGTTTTACTAGACTTTCCAAACAATAAGGAAATTCCACTCAATAACTTAAGGCACCTTTAGTTTTATCATGAATCTGTTGAAAACAACATCCCCAGAACCATTAAATATGTTAAGGTGTTAGTAAATATATCTACTTTGAGTGATGACACACTTTACTTCCACCAGTCCAAAGGAGTTAGTAGCTCTAAGAAAGGTAACTAGAATCAGCTCTAAGTTAGAGTTGTAGTAACAATGAAAGGACAGTGCTGTTTTCACAAGCATGCAGTTTCTATTGACCTTAAACAGGGGTTTAGAAGACTATCCTTTCCCCCTCTAAATTGACTCACATTCATTAGTAAGATAAGTCGACATAATGTCCATCTTATGTTTCTAATGTAGTCCTTGCCTTTTAAAAAAGAATTGAGACTTTATTTTTATTCTCTTATATATTTGATTTATGAAATAGTGACCTCTGAAACAACACAGTAGATAATGCCTGCCTATTTATAGCAATGACAAGTAGAAATAAACTTCAAGGAATTTACTTAAATTCTAGATAGATACGGAGCATTTATTAACAACCATTTAATTGGAGCTCAAAGAACCGGCAGAAATTTACACAGATGATCTCAAATTTTTTAATTCATAGTAGTTAATGGGGGGTTGTGAAATTATACATCTTGTAGATAAATGCCTAATTAAACATCCTATGGATTGCTCAATTATTCCTGCAAAAAAGGATAAAGACCTGAGTACATTGCTATACAACTCTTTGAGTATTTTTCAGGGGGACACAAAACCTTGTAACAGATTGCTGAAGTAAATAAGATTTGCTCGATTATGTGTTTTGTAAAAACAGTATGTGGGTTAGTTAAGCTTTGCATCAGATTTTTGTCTCTCTTGCCTCAAATCAAAACTTTGATTTCATATAGCTCTGTGGAAGAAGGTAAATCAATTTTCAATTACATAGTCTAAAAAAAAAGAAAAAAAAATCACTTCTGTCCAGAGGAGCAGCTCAGGATCTTTCACATCCTTATTTTGCAAATGATACAATTCAGGTAGTATCTTCTACCCATATCCACTGTAATCCAAAATCAATTTCTCATGTACTGCATGTCCAGGACAACTGAAGAACCTGGTCACATAATCTGAAAATACAATTTGAGACACTTGAGTGTATTACTCATTTTGAGCCAGATTTCTGCACTAACTTTGATTTTCCCTGTTAGAAGGGACCTAATGCCAGGAATTAAAAAGCCAAATACAGAGTGAATGCACTGGAATTTCATCTCAAAAATCACTAATATTTTAGCACGTGATACCTTAATCCACGTTAAGTAAGACAGTACTTCTCTCTATTTATGCTCTTTCAAATATCACTCAAGAAAATATCACCCCATGTCATGCTGTTGCAACAAATCACTCCTACACTCTTAATAACAAAGCAGTTTTCAAACACAAGTGTCCATAAAGATTTTATCCAACAACACCATTCTTCTACTCCTTTTGTTCACCACTGTGAATAACAGACGTTGCAACATCACTGGAAATTAGGAGCACAATATTACTAAGCATACACTGTATATGTCTATTTGACTACATTGACCTGACTGAGGCAATACACTTATAAAACTGCTGTCAGAGTCTGTCTTTTATATTTATTTCAGTGAGATAAGACTCTAGAGATGTCATGTTTACTCCTGTCAGGCACACTTAAAATGAACACCTTATCTCAAAAGTTTTGCTTCTTTCTTGAGGATATTTTCCCTGATCCAGATAATAATAATAAAAAAAAAAGTGTGTAAGGATAGCATTGCATTAAAAAACCTTTTGCAGAAGTTAGAAAAGAAGGATCCTATTTCTGCCCCATTAGTGATGCCCACTTTAAAAACATACAGTGCAAACAAAACAACAGGGCAGAGGTTCATTTTACGATTAGGAGGATTCAAAATGCAATAAAATATTAACAGTGTTTTTGTTTTAAAAATTCAAAGGGACCAAATGGATGGATATCCTTTGGGCTGCGACAATGTCACAAGAGTTGAGAATCTGAGGAGAGGACTAGAATTTCCAGCATAACTTTGGGCTGCTTCCATGCCAGCACAGAACAATTACATAATAATATCTCTTTCTACTCTCTAAAAAGCAAGTGTTTTATTGTTCCTGAAATATGTTACTTTACTCTTAGGAAAACTGGCACAACAACAACGCAATCCCACAAGTACTTTAAAAAAAAATATATTATTTAGGTCAAAAATTCTTGATTGAATCCAAATCATAATATTTGTCTCCTAAGAAATTCAGTGAAAAGAACTTGTTTTTCCATGAAGACGTTCCACCACCTCAAAATATTGTCTTGTTGAAAATATTAAGACGAAGGTAAATATTAAGATGAAGATCCTACGGCTAAATACCTGAGGCTTTGCAACAATCATTGCTGTTAACGAACATAACAAAATGTGGGAGAAAATAAAGTATTGAAGGATGCACTTTCTGCAGCTCTGACCTTCACCACAGAGCTGAGCTGTCTGACACGTCCTTGTTTCCCAGAAACCATCACAGGCACTGCCTTTGCTCTGAGCTTTTCAACCTGACTGCATCTCTGTGAAGGGCAGCATTTATGAGGAAACTCCAATCTCCTCCCTCCATCAGCCCCTTCTGCTGGTCACTGAGCCCACAGAGGTGAGTTTCCTCCCCAAAGCAGGTGAGCACAGGATATGCTACAAGCTTTATGCGTTCTACAAACAAATCACGGTACTGCCACCACAGTCCTCATTCTGTCAGTTTTGCCTCTAAGGTCCCGTCTCTTAAAAGAAAAATTTTTGAAGAGATGTTCATTGGGCTCTCCAAATTTTTGAGATTAGGTTTTCAGTAAAAATGGCCTTAAAATCAGTTCAAAACATGGCTTGTGTCTACACCACCCCCCCCCAGACACACACATCAACTATTACTAATTACATGCTTTCTTCCTCTATAGCTTTTTCTTGTTCACCACAAAGTGTGATGGTGCCTGAGAGGCCTTTCACTACCTCAGATAAGCTTCTGATTCAGTGTAGACAGAAAAAGCAAAATATTCATGAAATTTTTCTTTTGTTTTATGTACATATCAAACAGCTGCAGAGCAAACAGTTTGGCCAAAAAAAAAAAAAAAAAAAAAAAAAAAAAAAAAAAAAGGCCTACAGGCCCCTTTGCTTTCTGAAGAGCTTTCTTCCATGTTTATTTTCAACTGACACTGGAAATTTCACAAGGTCTTTCTAGAGCTTTGCTACATTATGATTTCTTTTAATGCAGTAAAAGAAAACTGCTGAAAACTCTTCCTTTCTCAAGATAATTTCCTTTAGAAATAAAGAATCATACATGAGAGACAAAAATAAAGCACACTTGATCCAGATAAAAAATGTCATGGCCAGGAAAATGGACACTTATAAACTCATGGGGACAGGAGCCCACCACTTACTGTCCTCACCTACCACTATTCCTT
This sequence comes from Empidonax traillii, assembly GCF_003031625.1. Taxonomy (NCBI): domain Eukaryota; kingdom Metazoa; phylum Chordata; class Aves; order Passeriformes; family Tyrannidae; genus Empidonax; species Empidonax traillii. The sequence goes on along the minus strand of NW_020955213.1, from coordinate 912,547 downwards.
TATGCAACCAATCAAACCCACATCCAGGACCCCTCACTAGATGGAAGCACGATCATAATATTCTGGTAAACATGCATCTGATGAGTAGAATCCCTCTGGTTTCAGAGTTACGTTAAATGGATTTTGAGCATCACCATACTTCCCTCTTGAGATAAAGACTAGAAGAGAACAGTATAGCCAGTGTATTGTATGCCTTCTTGCTCTTAAAAATATCCTTTTTATACAATATTTAGGTGCCAGGGAACATGCCTAATTAGAGCTAATACTTTCTGGGAAAAAGCCACGTTTTAGATCTCTCAAAACCACCTCAGGAGCTCCTTGCAGGGACTTGCATAACAGCAGCTCTAATATAAAAATTTCTAAAGCACTTTGAAATAAAGTTTTATTAAGACTAAATACATTCAGATATAATTGAAAACTGTAATTGTGTTTCTTGGTACTCCAGTTAAAAACTGTATATTCTGGAATTGGAGTTTATGAGGCAAACATTAATATGTTAAAAATAGCAAATTGAGTCTAAAGATTTGTCTGAAAAAGAATTCTCTTTGCAGTTTCCTGCAAAGATGAAACACACTATATGCAAAAGCAGTTTCTCTGGATTCTGGGAGATTATTGATGCCAATACAAACAATTTAGACATTAAGTATTATAGAAAATGAGCTTTTAACTGCAATTAATTTTTTTTTTTTTTTTTTACATAAGCAATCTTTCTCCACAAGCCAGTATGGGTACCTGAGACATGTTTTCTGAAATTAAAGGGAAGAAATGGTGTTTAATGGTGTCCAAATACAGTAAAACTAGTTCCTCATGAAGTGAAAGCTTAATGAAGATCTAGACTTCAGGTAGGTGCCTGAAAGGATGCTGCAGTCAGTAGCTGAAATCTCCTGGGGGTTTTCCATGTGCATAAATGGGTCACATAATCATTCTGATGTTAGAATAGTTCCCCCTTAAAAGAAAAAAACTCCTCACACTGCTCATCTGTTTACTGTGATCACAAAGTACAGAAGAAAATGTGATAATAAGTTGAGACTATTATTACTTATCTATTGTAATTCACAAAACAAGGAATTAGGTAATTATGCTAATGAGGTAATATTCACAGCCCAGAATTTAAAGAATTATTATGCAAATCACATCATGAATAGGGAAAGGAAGCAAAAGAAAACTTTTCACACCACAGTCAAACAATTATCCCAGAATTCACACACCCTACTGAACTTTAATTGGAATGAATGACGTTAAATAAAGTATTTTCATACTTTTCCAAGCATCAAATACAGCATTGCTCCCAGTCTGGGTAAGTCACCGTGTAAGCCTGCATGCACAGAGAACACACAGGCTACAAGGAAATTTACTTCAAGTTAAAAAAAGGCTGGCGTGGCTAAACTCTATGTAAAATGTACCTAAAGTCTCCATTTTCTTCCATTAAATTTTACACAATAGTATTGATGCTTCATCAAATGTTCCCTTCTAGTACCACAGTGTTCCTTCCCACCCTCCAAATTCTGCAACTCAAAATAAAGTAGAAAGGCTCCCAGGAAATGAACATGAGTAGTATCATCCAACTAATAAAAGGTCAGAAAGAGGAATAGGGGCAGGTAAGTTTAATGATCCTGTGATAGGGGGGAGTTGTTAACCCCACTGAGAGAGAAGATTGGATGCCAATAGCTGAGCCCAGGGCTGAGACATAAGAATGTCAGGTTTTGTTGAAGTTACTCTCCTGTTTCTCTTTTGGTAAGGTGGGGATTATTTGGACTCCTTTTTTTTTTTTTTTTTTTTTTTTTTTTTTTTTTTTTTTCCCATCCTTACCTCACCATCTTCCTCACCATCTTTCTCACCACAGGCCAGGAAACTCCTTGTATATTAACGTTCTTCTCAGGAAATGACAGATGAATATGAATGTAGGTAATACTCAAATAAAAATATTTAAATAATCTAAATCTGTGGGATTGTAACACATTGACTTTTACACAGCTTAACAGTTGAAAGATCTGATAAAAAGTCTCCATACATGACACCACTCAGCTAACCTACTCCAACATATCTGAGCTCTAAAAAAGGAGAATACTTCAGCTAACTGAGAGATATCCTTTAACTTTGGGAGGGTAGCTGTGGAAAAATACATTTTCTTGAAGGGGTTATTCCACAGTGAGACCAGTGAGGCCATGAGCAAAACCATCCTGTGATCCCCTTTAAAAAGGTAAGGTCAACACATTCATTTCTCAGTTCGTTAAATCACGATCTCAGTAGCATTTTTTAAAAGCTATGTTGATGAGCTAAGGCTAATTCAAATGACAGTGGGAGAAGAGCCAAAGAAAAGTTTGAAACCAGGGAACTGCCTGACCTTGAATAACTGCTTGGCTCTGTCAGTAGTGGGCTGGACTAGCAAAGGAGCAAAAACCAAGGAAAACACATAATGTCCCCAGTTGTATGCAAGATGAACAACACAAAAACAACTCTTATTGATTATCTCATTACTTTAGCACTTGTTCTCCTCATCCAGAACAAAGAAAGGTTACACCTGGGACAGCTCAGTCTTTCATGAAAGGGAAATCATATAGGATTTACCATTTCTTTAATGTAAGACTGACTCTCGTAATGAGGAGGAGGGGACTGTGATCCTGGGAAAGCTTTCCTCATTAAACTGTCGATTGTGTGTTTCTAAAAAATTGATTAATCGAGGTACATGTTGATGAACCTGTGAATTTTAACAACTTTAAGTCAATTACACCAGCATCCAGGCCCAGAGTTTCAATATCGATGCTGGGATGCTATCTTTTTACATCTGAATGAAATAAAGTCTGGAAAGCCAGAGACAGAAGGAATAGATTAAAATGTGAGGATGCAAAGGGCAGCGCTCTCCTTGCAGCTGCCCTAAACCACACCACTGCTTAAAGCATTTTGTGATCAAATGCAAGAAGTTCACTTAGAGACCATGACAAAACATCACTTCTCAAAGCCTAAAATTATCGTGGTAGAGGCAACATTTCCTCCTGCTTTACCTGTGAATGAGGGTACATTACAGGAAGATAAAATGGAAGCCAGCAGCAGAGAAACTCTAGAGCTCTTTTTATCTTTTTAAACAGGAAATTATGCAGACTATTACTAGGATAAAGAGTCACACATGTCCCCTTAAATCCCTGCTGGGGAGGAGGACAGTCTTCATATGCCCTAGCAAAACCTGAGGGATATAGGGAAACAAAAGTAACAAATCAAGAATCAAACAAACAAAAACCCATCAAAAAACCACGACAAAACAACCAAACAAAAGACAAACACCCTCAAACCAGTTTAAAATGTCAGAAACAGGTCTTAAATTTAGATTGAAATGTTTGTTTGGTGAGCCCTTGACTTGTAGTCAGGCATTGTTATATTCTGCAAAAAACCTGAATATATTGTGTTTCTTTTCTCCTATTTGCAGCTTCTACCGTTTGAATTTGGAAAGCTGCAATAACAAAAAAACAGTGCTCTGTTTGTGCTTATGGTGTTTCCAGGACTGTAGGTAGAGTAAGAACTGCTTTATTCTTCATTAGTTTGGGAACTATACTGCAGTTACAATGACTGAGAAAGACATTTATTTTAATGGAGCATAGCCTTTTATGCAACAATTGTACCAAATCATAATGTCAGAAAAGTTTTTGTTGGTTGAGTTTAGTCATTTCTGGCCAGATTAATGCTTAGGAAATAATTCTTAGGGAGTGAGCATATAAATTTCCATCTCATTTCAATACTTTACAAAAACATGAGAGGGTAATGCTGTGCCCAGCTATTTAGAGGAGAAGAGCAATATGCTGGATAACACACAGTTTTCAAATAGAGACTGGAAGTTCTCTGCATTCATTCACAAAGTTTTAATAAGCATTATCCGTGAAAGCACATTTCTAAATCTGATAAGTGCAGACTGTACTGATTTATGTTCTAGACTGGTTACTGCCCCAACATTATTTCTTAGTTTAGACATCCATACAACTGATATTTCACAGAGAGAAAAATATACTTTATGTCAGAGACAAGCCAAAATTTTCTTGCTCTATATGATTTTGCTACATTTTTGAATAATGGCTATATTGTACTTTTATAACAAAGGCATTCCATACTTTCAACCTATAAGTAATAGACTAAAAACAAAAGAGGACCAATGCTTTATTCTGTATTCCTTACAGAAATATTACGTCTGTGCAAGAATTTTGTGAGGATTGAAAAAAATGCCATCTGTGAGTGTGATATGAATGAAATTACTGTATCATCCTCAGATTTACAAGCCCTAGTTTTGGAGAAAAGTAAGAGATTTTTTTTTTTTCCTTAACATTGAGGGGTTTGATTCAAAAACAAATTTACTTTTTGCTTCACTTATATTTAAGATACATTTCAATATTACTCTGGTTCAACTGCAACCATCAGTCCAGGACCTGATTCCTATCCATTAACTCGTTCATATGTCCCCCCAAAACCAACCTGATGAGGTCAAAAGAGACATTAACAACAACAGAAATTATACAGAGGAGCACTCACAGTTAGTTCTGTGCAGGCTCTTCCTCCCTGCTATAACTAAGCCAAGGAAAAACTGACATTTGTTTTGAGAAGTTTTTTTTAAGAATGTGTTTAATCTTAAGTGATGAAATCCTCTAAAGAATCACTGTTCATCCAGTGACACAGCACCAGTTTCCAAATGCTTACTCGGTTAAGACCTAAGTATTATTTGCATCTATTCTCAAAACTGCAGGAATTCTGTATTACTATTAGTGCTTCTTAAACAAGCAGCTTTTCTGAGAGGAACTGTAATGGAAGAAAAAAGTATTAGTTTAAAGTATTAATTGCATTACACTATATATTTAAAAGTATTATTTAAAAAACATGCTTCTTATTATCCTTTAAAGACCAACAATTGATCTATCATATGAACAGATGTCAAACTCAGCAGCCTTGAAAGTGTTTTTGACTATTTTGAAGAAGTTTATGAACTTAAAATAATTTGTGAATAAGTGTACTGCCTCAATTTAGGAATGCATAGATATAAACTGAATGAATCAAACAGCAGCAACATAAGACAGTATAAATACTGATTTCCAAAGGAAAAAAGGTTGTCTATGTATGTCAGAACTCAGATATTTTCATGAATGTATGACATCATACTAAAAAAATCTTAAGTATTTAACACTAAAGCCCTTTTGTGAGTGGTTACTGTGCTGTGTCATCATCCACCACCTCTCATGTCTCAGTGGGACGGATGTTTTTAATCTGCTATAACACAAAAGATAAACTATAAAATACTGTATATTAATCATGGCTAACCCTAAGTCAACCTTATGACAGGTAAACTTACATTAAATTATTGCTTATTAAGCTCACATTTCTTCCTTTTCCCCTAGTGAAGTACTAAGTTTTCATTATTTTCTTTTAGATTTACAATCACAAAATCATTTAGGTTATAAAAGACCTTTGAGATCTTGGAGCCCCATCATTGACCCAACACTGCCAAGTCCACCACTGAACCCCTGGAGGCACACGTCCCCAAGTGCCACATCTACACACCTCCAGAGATGGTGACTCCACCACTGCCCTGGGCAGCCTGTGCCAGGAGTTGATAATCCTTTGGTTGAAACATTTTCCCTAATATCCCATCCAAATGTCCCCCGGTACAACTTGAGGTCATTTCCTCTTGTCCTGTCCCTTGTTATTTGGAAGAACTCGCCCCCCACCCGGCTACAGCCTCCTGTCAGGGAGTTATAGAGAATAAGGTCACCCCTGAGCCTCCTTTTCTCCAGGCTAAACACCTCCAGCTCCCTCAGCTGCTCATCTGACATGTGCTCCAGACCTTTCCCCAGCTTTGTTGCCCTTCTCTGCACCTGCTCCAGCCCCTCAATGTCTTTCTTGTTGCGAGGGACCCAAAACTGGACACAGGATTTGAGGTGTGGCTTCACCAGTGCCCACTATGGGGGAACAGTCACTGCCCTGGTCCTGCTGCTGCACTATTGCCAGTACAGGCCAGGATGTCATTGGCCTTCCTGGGCACACACTAGCTTGTGGTCAACTGCTGTCAACCAGCACACCCATGTCCCCTCGCTCCAGGCAGCTTTTCAGACACTCATCCCCAAGCCTGGAGTGCTGCAGGGCACTGTTGTGACCCCAGCAGAGGAACCCAGCACTTCCCCAGGGGGAAGTTGGTCTCAGCCCATCGATCCAGCCTGTCCAGATCCCTCTGCAGAGCGTTCCTGCCCTCCAGCAGATCAACACTGCTGCTCAACTTTGTGTCAGCTGCTATTAGTTTTTACTATTGCTATTTATTAGTCCAGATAAGTTTAAATCTTTCACAATCAAACTGTACAAAACCCCACTCACCAAATCAATTAACTCATTCAATTTTTAATAGGTTGGGCCAGTGAGGCAAATTCTGTAAAGATCTACATTTTTAAGTCCCTTTTATTGGATTGTTTCACTGTTGACCTCAGGGACCTTAAAACATCAGATTAGAGCTTGTGAATTCCAGACTTCTCTTGATAAAATTGGATTCCTCTAAGTTTGACCTGTGGCAATGGTTTTGTTTTGCTTTGTTTTCCTCCCCAGTGGCAGCTGTTTTCAGAACAAATGAAATACGCAACAGTCAGTGAATGACTGAATGCACCAAATATTGTCACAACACCACTCACATGGTAGAAAATGGGTAAAATGACAGTTAAAAGGGACAAAAAATGATTTAACGGTATTAATTTTCTCCTCCCTTGCTTAATGGATTGTCCATTGGTTCAACAGCTGATGTGAGGCACATTTTGCTGATAAATCACAGTGGCGTATATTAATCTTTAAAATGAGAGTTGTTCAAGCCTTTGTATACACAATAAGGGTGCTTTTTTCCTTCTACAGTGAAATCTTGGGGACATTTAAAATACATTTCTGAATGTAGGCTGCACAGCAGAGAGCCATTCAGCAAGGGTTAGATTTAGTTCAGCTGTGCAGCCTGGTAAATCTATCGGGGACATAAAACTTGGGCAACATGGCATCTGCATCCCCTCTCTGTTCAGCAAACATGGCTTCTTGCTGATGTGCTAAGGCTGCCCCTTTCTAATGATGGCACATTCATATCGTTTTTAAATCACTAACAAACCAACTCTGAAACATTCCAGCTGTTTGTTTCTTTTTCCAGGTGATGCTTGCCTGATAAACCAGAAAGTGATTAAGAGAGGAAAAAAGCTGAACTGCTGAGTGCAGTGCTCTGGAGCACTGTGATAAAAAAGTATTGCTACAACATGTCAGGATAAATACAACTCTGAAAAAAATAATGGACAAGCAGAAGACACAAGAAGAGCTTGAGTACATTACTTTGATCTCTACCCTTTCCTTTTAATAAACCCTTTTTACATAGCCACTAGGAGACACTGATTCTGCTACAGGAACATCAACAGCCAGACCTCTCAGCAGTGCCAGCAGGTTAAATCAATTACTGACTTCTCTAGAAACCCACAGATCCGTTTTCCTGTAGCTGAAAAGGAAACCAAATAAAATGAAACCCATGGCAGGGGCAAAACTTAAAATAGAAAATAAAACTTAAGTTCAGAACAGATGTCAGAGTTGTGAAGTTTTCAGGTTACAACCACCACACTGGTAATCCAGCCAAAGTGACAGGGCAGGGCAATATAGAGGAACACTTCCATTGTCTTTTGGAACGATGGGTACTACCACCTCTGAGGGGAACACAAGGTTATATCAGGTTGGATACCTCCAAATATGTCTTCACAATAGTCAAAGTAGAGGAAAAGCAATCAGAAGATTATTATATGCACGTGCTTATGCTTCAGCAGAAGGATGCAGGAGATACTTAAAAGTGAGTGTGTTTGGCCGTGTAGGCTCTTCAACATTTTACTTTCAATAAATCATGGCTAGCCCTGATAACACTGGGCACACACAGACTGCATTTAATGCCTAGTTGTGTCTGAGGTCATCCACCATTCTTAAAATTCTAACTTTGGAAGCCAGAGAAAGATACTTTAGGGATTTAAGTGATATCCCATACTTCAAAATTTCTCATGGTACTTGCATTAGAGGACAAGATTATTGCACAAGAGAGTGAGAAAGTTCTTTAACTATGATGAACTATGATGTGACACCCTGAAGCTCTCCTGTATCTTATATTTTATACAGAAAGCACTGAGTACATTGGTTTTATTAATTTTTAAAATATGTATTATAATCATTGCTTTCTGAAGACATTCTAATATTGAGAGCAGACAGTAAGATAGTGCCAGTTTGGCGGCCAACATCTGTTTATCAAAAGATGAGGGCACAATTCTAACTGAAGAAAAATGTCTATTGCAAGTGACTGCCAAGTTACAGAAACTTTTACCAGAACTATTTCTATTAGACCAGTCAATCCTTCTAAGCGATTCTTCTCCTGCAAGACCGTTCTATTTCCCTACCTGTCGCTGTTCCTTTCAGACAACAGAGAAAAAAAATATTATGTGTTACTAAGGGTAACTTTCACACTTCTGGAACACACAAGTTTGAAAAATAGACATGGAAATGACAATTCTTTTTGGCAGACCAGTTAGATGGCAAATAGAGGTTACTATCTGCTGAAACTAATGTATTTTTTTCCTGTATTGAAATAAAACAACCTTCATTTTCTATTTTTCAGAACTACTGTATTCTGCAAGTAGTGTTCAATCCTACAAATCACTTGAATATATGCTTACAGGTAAATTGGCTTCCACAGGGCTATATTTGAGATTAGACATGTACTTACTTTACTGAATACTGATATTGTCACTATATTACTTTGCTGGCCCATCTTCTGTACCTGTCAGGCATGTCATAATCACGGTTATACTTATTTGAACACATATTAGTAATGCAGCACTTGATACATAAAATATGCTCAATAAAGACAGTGTAATAAAATATCATGCCAGAACATTTGTTTTATGGGAAAAATTTCTGCAGACACACATATCAGGACCACAGCAACATCCAGTCCTTTATTTGTAAGAAATTGAGGGCATACGCTTATCCCAGGCTATAAAAAACCTCAAGTGGCTGAGGACACCTTGGTGTCAAGTTTCCTATGTAGAAAACTCCACACTCTAAAGTCTTCCAAGCAAAGCAATCTCTATTAATAGAGATGAAAAAAAAAAAAAAATTAGTGACTTGAAAACCCTAAAGAAATGTTTCAGATTTCTCATTGCTAACTCCAGAAATATATTTATTCCTCACAGTAGGGAGTAGACTGTCAATATTGCAAGACAAAGAGATCTTGGACCAGGTAGTCAGTACTGAATCTGATTGTTACATTAACAAAGCCAAAAGTGGTAAAACAGGGGTTAAAAAGGAAAGCAAACAAAAATGGATTATGTTGCACATAAAAGGTAGTTTCAACGGGAAAATAAAATATGAGGTATAATTTAATTGGAGTCACTAGACTATTCACCACATTATACCTAGTGTTCATACAATCACTCGTGCAATAGGTAAAATTCAATAAAAATGAATAAAGAGTCCCAACAAATTTTAATGCATGTATCTCTTTTACTATGAATCATACACAGAAGTTGCACAGGTCTCCAAAGCACCACATTTTCAATTACACCCATGCCAGATAAAGGAATGCATTAAACACAGGTTTGTTCACGTATTCATTTACAGTGCTCATTCATTATGAAAAAGGGCACAGCAATTGGATTATGAGCCAAATCCCATTCCATTCTGTTCTGCAGCAAAACCCCTCTTACTGGAACTGATTTTGTCTGTAGTGTTTAATTTGCAATAAAGTCAGAGACAAATTCAGGGGGAAGGGGTGTGTGCCTCAACTTGAGCCAGAGAACCTCCACATCATTATTAACAATCTCATACAAAAAGATGGTAATTCTTTCATTAATAAGATCAATACTTTAGAATAGGAAAAAATTAATCAAAGCACATATATAAGACATATATAAGCTAAAAATATCAGGACTAGATTTCTACCAGCATTCCTTCTGTTCAACCTCAGACAAGTCAGTTTTCCAGGACCTACAACTCCATATGACCGCAGGGACCTACATGGACGATCTACAATGCACAACCTACAATGGACAATAAACATTTGCTTGTTGGCACTGAGAAAAGAATAAATATGTGAATATATGCCTAAGTAATTTTCCCAAGACAGTTGGTTACAAGTTATACCTACCTCTAGCCATTGCATCGTGAACAAATTGAAGGTTACTGTAGAGTGTGGGGGGAAAAAAGGGCTTAATTTTACAATTGTCAGCCTGCACCTCCAATTCTGTATTATCAACAAAGGATAAATGCCAGTGACACAGGGCCTGACTACCGTGCAAATTATTTTTTATTGGTTTTATTTATAAGATTAAAACATTTCTTTTGAGACACTGCAGAGAAGGACTAGCAATACATGGTGCATGAATCATGCATTACTTTTAAAGGAACTATCCATGTGCCCCTACAGCATAATATTGTTAGAGAGATTTGTTTTAGAATTTAGTGCTGGAGTGGACAGAGGAAGACATTATTGGACAATATTGCCAGCAGATTACAAGTGTGAATTGTAAATTACATCAGCCCAATTACAAAGGAAAGCACTGGAAATATTCCATTACTGATGTGGCATGCACAAAATAAAGTGTTTTCTGGTACTATGAGAAATCATATTTTTGCAGCTTCTCTGCTGTGCACATCAGGGTTACATCTACTAGGGTCCTGTAGAAAATTCCTCATAATTATTTTTAGATGGAAATAATTTCTTACTCTATGTATGAAACAAAGATCCATTTTTACCTTCCAGTTTACATTATACAGATTCACACCCCCTGTTTCCCAAGCCACAGCATTTGTTGTAGTTCAAGGAGAAGTAAATCAAAGATAACATGAGGCTTCTGACTCAGGAATTGTTGTTTTTCAGCAAAGACTAACCTCATCTGCATGAATTAATGTACTAATGAGGTAAACAGCACTGAGACAGACCGAAAAAAAAATGAAGTGGGATGATTTTATAATACCATCTACATGCACTGTAGAGTAAATCAAAGGATCTCATGTATTAATATTTCATTGATTGTTACTTATAAATAGTAAAGGAAACCAGCAAATTCAGTGGACAGAGTGGGTGCAATAAAGCAAACTACATAAACTACATACTGCCTTAGCAAAAAAATGAGCAAAAATGAATCTTTAAGTAGTAAAAGACCTACTTTAATAGAAGTCAGCTCTTTTTGAAGCTGAATAAAATGTCGAATGAACTAGTTGTGTGTCAGTGTTAACTAGATTAAAAAAAAAAGGGATAGATAAATGTTTACGAATAGTGGGCTGCATCAGCTGAGTCCCCTTCCAACAGCAGGACCCCTCTAACCCTCGCTGTCTAAACAGGTTACCTGGTACCTGAGAATGGCATCATGACCCTTGTGCCTAAGTGTAGCTTGACAAAAGTTTCAGAATAATTTTTAGCTCCTTTTTTTCCCTGAGATTATTTTACTATTATTTAATCAATTGCAAAACAATTAAAAATTCCTATACACAAAAACTTAACATGAAAGAATCATCAGGCTTATTTTCTAACCACTTTGCAGACAAGGCCCAATTCCACAGCCTTTGATTTTTCTGAAGCTGGTGACAAATCTTGATATGTCCAACCGTCCTTGAAGTTAGAGCGAGCCAAGCATCTAAGCAAGTGGCCTCGTTTTTCAAACCCTCAAATTGCCTTTTCACCTTTCAGAATCCCCCTGCTATTACCACAGAGCAGTTCCTGACAGACTCTTTACTGATGCACAGGAGGCAGCATTTTAGCAAACCTTTCATGTTCCATGTATGGCTATGTCAGAACTGCAGAGCCAGGAGAGAAAGAATATCTCGCAGCGGGAGAGGGGGTGGCATTTTGAACCACCACAAAGGAGTGCATCAAAGTCTGTCCTTTTCCTTGGCACCAAATTAATGCCATGGAAAGAAAAGGGGAAAAAAAAGAAGAGAGCCTGTTTCTGTGAGAGAATGAAGAACTAATGGAGGTCTATGGTAACAAATCACAATTTGGTTGCATGCAAACCTTCAGGGAGATACTGTTGATCATGGATTTAACAAGACGCTGCTGCAGAAACATTAATAAGGTATGGTGTGAGATTGCAAAGGTGTATGAATGCTGCCCTAATAAATCATTCACTAGTTTGCTGCACTGTGGATGTGCTGGAAAGAACCTCTGAGATACAGTGTCACCTTTCCATTGTTGCTGGAATGTCCATGCCCCTATCCCTCCCCCTCACCCCAGTCACAACTGAACATTACTTGCCAAAAACCAGTATGCCAGAACCCCAAATACCATCAAGCCTCCAGTGTCTCAGTATGTTCCCAAATGAGTTTTAATGATAACCCTGACCATCTCTGCCTGTTAAAAATGTAGTAAAGGTACTTAGTTAAGGACATGCTTCCTAACTAAAAAGTAAAATTTATGGAAATTTTTTACATATCATTAATTTTGAATTACTTTAAAATTCAGGAATAAAAACAACTGAAAAGGAAGATAACTCAGAATTTGAGATGGAAGTTGATTTTGTAGTCAGGTCCCCTTCTAAGCAATTTCCATGCCAAATCACATTTCTAAGCATCAGGGTTTTTTTGGACCATTTGTCTGAGACTGTTTTCTTCCTCAACCACTCCTACACTGTTGCCCTCTTACTCCCAGGTTTAAGTTTAATTGGCATGGTTTAATGCATTGGTCCTGCACTGAAATGGTACATGGTTTGTTTTCATAGTCCTTCTGACATACTGGAAGAACTGTCACCATAGGATACAGAGCATTAAACCCCCAAAACCACTTGTACAGGGGCTTTCAGGTTTTACCTGCATCTGAGTTTAATGGAACAACACCAGAACTACTGACATGGATGAATAATCACGAAGACAGAAAGTGCTCAGAGACAGACTTAACACATGTGGGTCACCACCGAGTTACTATTTCATGCATTTGGAACATCCATTTGGTCAGGTATCAGCAAAGTTAAATATCATATCATAAATACATGGATATCCAAGGGAGATGAAATACTAGCTTTCTATAGTATTATTGCTAATTACCAAAACATTTTCTTTCAACCTGGTAGGAATTCCTTGGAATTATTTTAATCAACTATGGCTGAACATTTACATGTACTTATTTTACAAATACATAGATTGAAAGGTAAAAAAAAAGAATTGTTTTAATTTTGGATTATACTTTTCGTATCGATTTCATTTATTTTATCAGAAGTTCTCTTTTGACAGTTAAATATCAACTTTTTTCTGTGCTGTGTCTGGAATCAGAGACTTCCCAAAGACAAACACTCAGACACTCAGCAGCACTGCAAGTCACAATACATGTGATCATGCTTTTACTAGGGAATCTGTTACAGTCAGGGGGGTTGAGGATTTTTTGCCTATATTCAATATATATTATTATTTAGCACTGATGCTGTGGGATTCTTTTATATTTCTAGGCATAGATAAACCAAAAAAGACTCCTCAAATAAAAGAAAGTGAAATAGGGCTCTATATCAGGTTTCCAGGAGGTACAATGTGGACTGATAACTGCTAATTTCTGAAGATACTTCAGAATACTTCAGGAAGAAGACTTTTGGAAAATTAATGCCTTCATAAAAATGTGTAGAAGCAATAAACCCCTGAGATTAGCAATAGAGCATCTGTTAAGTAGTTTATTTTTTATGTTAGTATAAAGTCTGACAAAGGGGTCATGCAGAGTTAGTGTGTATGTCACAAGTTACAATACATTTATTTCTCTGTGAAGCATAAAATATTTACTATACTGTAATAAGTTGCTGATATTAAGTAATTCTATCAAAGCCAAGACACACATAAGGTTTTACTGATTTCCTGAGAAAGTACCAGCATAAATCTTAGGTTTCTGTATCATTAGCTCAAAGCGCCCATAGACCTCATATGGTTTCTTCAAGCCTCTTTGTTTTTCAGGGCAAAAAGTGAAATGGTTCTTCTTCAGGGACAAATTGCTCAAACACACAGACATTAACACTCCCGCTCTCAGCTCCATGCAACCTCATTAACTCTACTGCTACCCTGAACAAAGACCAAATGTTTTCTCAATTACATCACCCCGAACTGACTTTCAGGTAATAATGGCAGGGTAAATAGAGGAAAAACAGCCTCTTTGCACTACATGAGCATGCACATATTACTAACTCTACCAGTCACAGCTTAAATCAACTATTTCACATCAAGATGTAGCAGGAGCTATGGAAGAACCATCATTTGGACAGAGCCAGTCACCTCCTAGAGTTATCTAACGATACTACAACAAGAGCATATTTGTGCTTGAACCTCTAGGAATTTGGAAATTGATGCATTTCCACCTACTTTTCAACAAGCTTACATAATTTTGAATACTGTTCTTTGCTAGGCTTAACCAAAGTATTATTTTATGTAGATCTCAACTGGTAGTTTACACCTCTTATCCTGTCTATACAGCAACTGTTTACTGCTACTTACTAATTTTAAGCAAATAATACAGTCAGCACTTCCAAACTGGTTTCTTCCCCTTGATTCTCTTGTTTGCTCTTGGGTACTATTTGGATAAGCAGACTTTGCTGTCTGGGGTGCAATCAACCCCTCTGATCTTCCTCAAATGAAATTAAAACAACTTAGCTAAGAAAGGTAGGACAAATGGCTCTATTCTTCAAGCTTTAATTCATTCCAGCTATGGACAAGGAAAAGTCAAGACCAATCTCATTTCAAGTGTGTCTACTGCTCTTAAATAAGGACATTTAGAAAGCTGGATAACCTTTTCAGGATTTATTCTACCCATAATTTGGATTTGAAGAATGGAAGAGTAAAAGAAATTTTGATTATAGTTCCAAATCCATGTCACTGCATACAATCACGCTCTGTCGTAAAAATATTTTCCTAGTTATATAAATCATTCAATACTAATGTCAGGTTTTCTATCTGACTTTCACATGCTCCAAAACTTTTCAAGGGCAAATAAGAACCACTGCTTACCCCCCCCCCCGCCTCTCCCTTTTCCTTCTAAGTGAGTTTGAAATTCCTTAGATGCATTTTGACTGACATGGTTAAGCACGTACTGCTTCAGCACACAGTTTACTTATTTTGATAATGGGACCACAGAAAACACTGCATCCATCTTTGTCAGATATAGAAGATCTTTACCAAGTTGATCAGGCCTTAAGTGGTTAGCAGGAAGACAAGAAATGCAATAAACAAGCACAGATTGAGGGACTGTTCACAAGGACTAGGATCAATCCCTTCAGCTGCTTGACTGATCAAACCATATCCTCAGGCAGCGTGAGACAACTTACCAAAATAATTGTTTCAGCATGAACTAGCCTGTTCAACAATAGCAAAAACAACACAGGAATTTCATTAAAGGATGCTTACCAAATTCAGTTATAAATCAGATTAAAGATGAAAACAGAGTTCCCAAAGATCTTCGCACCACTGCAGTCAATGTCACCTATAAATACAAAGTCTCTAATATCCAACCAAAGGTGCAATTAGTTACATTCTAACTACAAGATAGAATAATCAGGAGATGAGAGGGCTAAAGAGACCAGGCATCAAAGAATAAAATAGGAGAAATTTTGTCACCTGTCCTTTTGTTATTCTTATTCAAAACTCTCTTGCCCCAAAGATATAAGGACCTTTTGCCCTGGACTGAGAAGTGACTACAGAAATAAAATCTTATAAATGAGAACTTCACCTTCAGTGCTGGCTACTTTGCCTAGTGAAAGGGCACAAACCCTCTGACTCATTTGAGATCTTCAAAGCAACCACTGTTAAAGGCTGTGGCAAGTTGCCCTCTGAGTATCTCATTACAGGCCCTGAGAAAGGGATGAAGCCCAAAACTCAGCAGTTTAAAGTTTCTGAATAATACTGTGGTTACACAAGCACGCAGATGATCTTCCTAACATGGACAACTCTCTTTTCCATCTCTTCTCAATACTCTCACAGGCTCTGCTGGAGTGAATTTACATGAGCAGATACAGACAGTAAGTAGTCTACAGAAACAGAGGCACCCTGGAATCACCTCTGTTTCCACAACAAAGACTGCAAGCTTTGTGCAGCTTCTCTAAGCAGGTATTTAATCACAGGGATTTTGAGAACTTGTGTACAGAAGGAACACAAATATCTATGTATCCTAACTCAAGGAGAAAGCACTCAACTTGTTTAGGAGTTGTACAGTTCTGCTGGGTATCTCAACCATCTCCACTTGCTACACTCTGGCTAAGTTTGCAGAGTGAGTTACCCTGTGAAAATTCTTTATCTAAACATAGTCTGAAATAACACAGGTGAAACAAAGGCAGCACACCACAGGTACAGATCAGAACATCAGCTGTTCTGATCTAGTGAACTTTACAGACTGAAGGGAGTTACTTACTCATGTAAGTAAATGAGTGCTTACTCCTGTAAGCTGCTGTCCTGTCTTCTTTTAAAGGATTGAGCTTAGACAATAAGAAAAAAGCTTTGAGCTATGAAGCCAAACACAAAATTTACTATATATTTATTACACTTTCCCCTTATGATTTCCCCCAACAATTCTGGAAAAAAAACCAAACAAAAAAAGGCTGGGCTATATTTAAAAATAAACCTACTTTCCAAAAATGGGTTTGGCCCTGAGAAGACAGTAATTCACCACCAGTCTAATTTTTATTGAAGGACAAAGTTTGCTGAAGACAAATATTTGTGGCTCTAGTTTTATATCTACAGACAATTCAGGTCTGAACAAATGCCATAGTGGTCTCAAAATTTCCAGCTTTAAAGGCACAGCAAGGGACTTTATTGTACAGTTTAATAATGTGGAGAGCCAAGACCGAGTATAGTCTGTAGGGAGTAAAATAGAAACATTTAGGCTCTAATTATCAGTGGCCTACAGAAAGGGTCCTGCCAAAAATTTCTAACAGCTGTTAAAAGAGAAATCCTTTTCACAGATCAAAATCAAAGACCTATTGCATGAGAAGCCCTCTATGTCATGGGGTTTGCTGATTTGTGGATTTACAGCCACTTGTTACACTCCACATGAATCAAAGGAGGGGGCTGCTCCCCACCCAGCAAATAAAGCAACACCCTGCTCTCCACAGTGGGCAGTCCTGGCATGAAGGAATAACAGCACAACACCTGCTACACACATAGCACTCGGGAGCACCTTGGGGTTTGAACATGGCAGGAGTCCTCCCTAGTTTTCATGACACAGACTTGGTATTTTGGTTTCATTCTTCTGTAGCAACTGCAGATAGTAAAAAAAATTAACAGTGAGGCCTGATTCCAGCCAATGAAAATAAAGATTTGAAACCAGTGGCAATTAAGGAAACTCTAAAGCAAAGAGCACCTACGAAGAACAAAAGGGCCATTTCCTGGATACACCAAGTTCTTTATGATGTTTCCAAGAACTATCTCCTAATTAATGAAAAGCCTAAATTTTAATAATCTCAAACATTCTTAATGAAGTCTGTGGAGAAAAAAGAATGACCCTATCATTAGATTTTTGCCTTTACCATTCCATTAATGATGTGTGCACCTATTGCCAAATGTCAATCCCTGGTTTTACTTGTTACATTCTGCCCAAGGTCACTATATACATAAACTCCTTTGTGCCATATGAAGTCGTTCAAATGGGGATGCTGCCAAACAGAAACTTTGTAGATACACCTACAGAACAATGCTTCATCAGCATCCTTGCCATTTGTTCAATCCCAGCTGATAAAACAGTAAAATCGATTTAAACCATCATAACAGATAATGTACTTAATTGGGTATTAGCAAGGAAGAGTCATGTACACTGGAAATCAACATGGGCTTGTTGCCTAGAACAGAGGGACGAAAACAATGTTTTAAAAATCTCATACTCCCCAGATAATAAGCTTTTAAAATTTAATTTATAGCAATTGTTTTTCAAAATGTGTCCATTTTTAATGTTTAATAATAAGCTCATTAACCTAGGAATGATTTACTTTTATCTACCTTTTTATTGCCAGTAGAAGTGACTGTGACTGGGATAAGGAACTACAATAATGCCATAATGAAAGATGTGAACCTCTTTTCAAAGTCTCTTCGCACCTGGTTCCTGGTATTTTAATTTATTTTCAAACTTTGCACATCATGCTTTTATGCTCACCTTCACAGCATCATCTATTTATTACAGTTAAGTAATCAATGTCTTTATTTTCTAATCTACAGGGTTGTAGTGTTTCAGTCTGTATATAAAGCGAAGAGACTATCAAGTTAAGATCTGATTATTAGAGTACATTAGATATTCTGCATAATTATGGGCCCAGTGGAAGGCTAAGAAGATAATGCATTACAAACCTCATTTACTAAGGGTTATATTTTTATTACATAGATGAAGCTTTCCTTATCTTAAATTGTATCTCACTAGAATTCTTGCTGAGCTGAAGAACTGTTGCCCTTTTTTTTTTTTTTCTAATGAATGTTGTTGCACTTTGCCATGTGTCAGCAAAAGGGTTCTGAAATGTAAGGACTGTAGAAAAAAATAGCAGCAAGACCTTCGCCACTAAGGACCTGATGCTTTATTACTTGTCAAGAAACATAAAAGCAAAATAAATAAATTAAAATGATGCACCACTTTAGTGAGAATGGCAGCTTGTCATATAAATTTAATCCCAAAGATTTAAATTGTGTTCCACAGTAGCATTAGAAAAAGATAAAATCCAATTAAAACTATGCTGGATTCCAAGGACATTGCGATATTCACTCTGCTTCTGTCATGTAAAATAAATTTAGTCCTGATTCAGTGCTGAGTACAAGGAATTAGATTCTGTAATGATCTATTTCCTCAGGTATTTTGCAGTACCACCTTAAAAATACTGGAAAACAGTCAACAAATACGCTGAGCCAAGAAGTATATTTAAAAAGTAAACCCAACCATCAGCAAAGCATTTTCAGGGTCAGATTTAAGTCCCCAAATCCACATGAAAAAGTGAATCTTAACCAGTTTCCAGTGGGTGCGACACACAAAAAAAAGTAAAATTAAAGCTGCAGAGTATAAACAAAGTATTGCACATTTTGGTTCAAGAGAAGACAGTTGGACAGCAGAAGGAACTTTGCTCAGTTACTTTTTCCTGGCTTCTACGCTTTGTTTCAGAGTAAACTTGAACATGGAAGGGAGAGGATGTCACCTTCACTGGGCCAAGCTGGGCATACATAGCAGGACCATCCTAGGGTACCAGGCAGGGATGGAAGCCAGAAATTGGGCAAAACCTATTGGTTGCAGCATAAACACAGCAGGAGAGAGATGACAAAAACCAGTGTCTCTGTGAGGCAGTGAGTAAGGCCAATGCCTGACGTGAGAAGGTATGAAAAAAAGAAAAGCAAAGGAAATTCCCTACAAATGCTGGGCTGGAGGGAAGGACATCTGTATCTACAACCTGCCATGGAACAGTGGAGGGGGCAGATACCTTGACCTTTACTAAAGCACTGACCTTTATGACTTGACATGTTAATTACCTTGTTTGGGTTTTTTCCCCAAACAGAATGTTTCTTACCAAAATCACTCCTATGACAAACACAAAATATACTCACAAATTCAGTTAAAGAAATATTAACCTAATGGTTTTTAGAAACCTCATTTAAACCAAGGTAGGCAAATTACTTTCTTTGCATGTGTTTTAGTCAAAATCATTAAATACATACAGCATCACCCACAGCTACTGTTCTTCAATGAGTATTTACTTCACCTGGCAATTAAGAAGTTACATTTAATACCATGGTATTATGGCACCATAACCCAGTCTTCAACAGCAACTATGCTTTACTTCTTTTATAAAAAGAACTTAACACACTTGTTCCACAAAAAAACCCTAAAAAATCTGTAGCTTGTATGTGCCTCTACGCATCTCTTGAAAGCAATGAAATAAATATACTTTAAGAGTTTCCTATACATGAATCATATTACAGGTCTTCACAAACGGCAATATCTCTAGTTCTGTTATTTTCTAAAATATCACAAAAAGAGAAAAAAATAAAAATAAAATGAAAAAAATCAACAGAGATTGTTTTAACCTCAAGTAATGCAGAGAGTTTTCAATAGAAATTCTATTTTCAGATGTGATTGCTTATTTAGTTTTAAGTAATTCATTTTTTAAGTAATTTATTTTTTAAGTCTTGGACAACAGAGTATACTTACATTCTATACACATATTCACTTAATGAATTGGTTTATGTATAATAATGAGTGGTGCCAGAAATGTTTTAACACAACCACCAGTGGAACATCTCACTCAAACTATAAATCAGGATACAGAATGTGTGAAAAAAACGTATTTTAATAGCACTTTCACTACAAAAGATGAACATTTTTCCTAGCTGGTGATTAATTTAGTTGTTGCTGAAAAATTCTAATAGTTGCTTTTCAGTGCAAATGTTTTACAGTCAATTCTGAAGGCAAGTCCTGACATGGCAAACCACTGAATTCAAATACAGCATCATTTCTTAGATTTATTAACAGTACTATGGTGACAAAAACTATTATAAAAATGCTACTTATGCAGCAACTTTGAGAGGAAAAATATATGCTCTATATCTTCAGTGCAGCATAAGGAAGATTTGAGGTTTTTTCTTGCTAATCTACTACTACTGAAGTGAAAAACCTCTTTTCTTCAACTCAGCCTTTTCCTTTTATCCTCAGTGACCTTTTTAGTAGTGTCAGGTCACAAATGATATAGCCTGGTGACCTGAGATTAGCAATCAGTGAAAAATAGGCTACATCTCTAATCTGCCTCCATAGAGTAGAGATTTGACAAAGTAGTGCTTAACAGAATCTCCAGGTAAAATAACATAGTTTTCCTGTCTATGTGGGGAGGAGGGAAAGTGTGCCTTGCAGAGCTTAGACTTATCCAGTCTCTGAGCAACAGAAATCTCTCAGGGTCATGGAAAATCCAGGCTTTGTTAACTTTTAATAATGTCATAGAATAAATTATACTTCTGAATATTTATTTTTTTACACACCTTCTTAAAACAATATTCAATGCAGACATATAGACAGTGAACAACAAAAAAATCATGAGAAACTGTTCAAAGGCAGTGTCAATTTTGTACATCATGCTAAAACCTATTGTGAGACGTACATCGGTTTATAACCTCCGAGTAAATAAGCAAAGACTTAAAGCACAAACCAAAAGACTGAAAAAACCTACCAAGACTTCCAAATTTAAAATGTGATTGACTTGATTTTAAATTTTTGAGAAATAAAAAAATTAAGACAGTCAGCTACATAGATAGTGGGGAAATCCCTCCAGCATCTCAAGCAATTGATCTGGTTATCCTTCTTGAACAAGTTGTCCATTCCTTGGTCACTGTATCTTGCACTAGAACCAAATCAAAACCGAAAGAGTACTATAGTCAGCTCCAGAAATTTGAGCATTCATAACAAAATATGTGTCTGCTGACTGCCAAAGTGTTTGCACCAGCTTTCAAATGATCTATTCACTTTATTCACAATGAATAAAGACAGGAATTACATGGAACAAGTGACATGATAAGCTGATATCCCCATTGTCTATTCCAAAACAATCTTAGGTAGATATTGACTTCCTTTTTCTGTTTACTGTGGTGAAATATTTAGCAAGTTCTACAGCAATTTGAGGGTTGGAGAAAACTTATTAAAGGACCAGATCTAGTATGGGTGATTTCTAATTTGACGTGAAGAAATCAGACTAGATGATTTTTATGCCACTCCTAGGCTTTTGCAAATTTTTTTTTTTTTTGTATAGTGTGCACTACAATCAAATTTTACACAGTTGTATTGTTCCAAACCTTATTTTCTTCCCCTGGAACAGATAAAGACACTTCATCTAAATGTTTTTATTGTCTATGAAACTCTCCAATGTATCTCTCAAAGAACTTTAATATTAGGTCACTATGTCATATCAAAACTGCTGACAGGAAGCACATGGCCTGGTGTTTACTGGGCCTTATTTAAGCATCTGGAATTCAAACCAATTGTATCTAACAAGAATCCATACCTAGTTTGTTAATTTACATAAAGCTACATAAAGGTAGTTGGAATATGCACTTATACATATTCATGTAATTAAAAGACCATTATAATGGGTATAAAAATGTTTCCCTCACAGTCAGGAGGAACAAGAGATATCAGAAGGCCATCCAGATTTATTTACTAGCACTTTCCTTTCTCCATTCTTGCCCAATTAAATTGCAAAGAACGAATAAAAAAAACCCACAATCAATGAATTGGACACAATCCAAGATCAACAAGAGAATAAGAAAAAGATGCAGCTTTGGCATCTGTTGAGCTGTTCCTGAAAGACTTTGCATTATTATTGCTTATAAGGAAACACTGTTTGACGCCTAACTCACATGGTTAATTGTGTACATTATTTGTTGATGTAAATTTGGTTCTAATGTCATTATAACATTACATTTCCTTTTAAGAATTGCTACTACTTGCTCTCCTGCTGAATATTACCCCATTTTACCAAATAAATCATGTCAATGCCTTCATATGCAAATCAAAATAGCATGAGCATTTTACCTGTGGGCTGGCAAATACCATGAAGTTCATTGCTACATCAGTTTCTGTTCAACCATAAAACACATCAGCATTTACTACATGGATACCAATTTTAAAACCTTTAATAATACATTAGCAGTGTCCATTTCAAGGAAACCAAATGAATATAAATGTAAAGACCTGAAAGAGAATTTCAAATAATGATCACATGGCTAAGTAGTGCAACATAGAAGATTCGTATTTTATACTTAGTCACTTTCTCCACAGAAAATATGATTTATAATTTAGAAGTGTAACTCTGTTCTCAAAATATTGGGGTCTTTCATTATAAAACTGACACAAAAAAAAGCTTTCTTTTTAAAACACAAGTTCTTGTACACATCAGACTGATTAAGTCTGATTTCAATGTGCACAATGGATAATTATGATCATATAATTACAAAAGTATGCTGTACTAACATAGAAATTAAATGAAATTAAGGATACTTGGAAGCATAGATACTTAAACTACAGCACTGCAATGATTTCTTTATGACATTATTCAGTTGGAGAATTGTTTTTGCATTGCACAAACAACTGTAAAATGAGTCTGCCAAATTAACATGTTTCTGAAAAGTGAGGTGCTCTTCCTAGTTAAGTGGGTTAGTTTGTAATGCTACAACTGAACTACCTTTCAACTAAAATTACCCACAGTCCTTACAAAGAATCTCTCATTTAAGGTAGCAATTCTGATTAATAACCTTGGCATTGCTTCTTCCTTTAAAATGAATCCCAGCATTATAGTCTGGTTTTCCAGAGTTTCCTTCCACCTCATCAAGATACCTGCAGAGCTGAGCACCAGAAGACTATCCCTGAACTCATCCTGTCTCTCTAAACTCAGCACAGTTTCATTAGCCAGTGTCTCTCAGCTTTCCACTCCTGTTCCTGAGCCCAAAACCAAACCTGGAGAGAGACAGCAATGCCAAAGAGCAGAGAGGAGACACACATCTCTCTGCCAGAGGTTCCATACTCAAGTAAGCCACACAAAAAAGCTCAGTGTGCCCAACTGCAGCTTAGTTCTGTGGCCCAATATGCAACAAACTACACTGACCTTCATATATCCAGCCAGGAAAAAGCTCGACGATTGCTTTTGCTATCAGTGATGTAACCTTATGTGTAAGGTGCCACAAAACATGGAGAGAAAGAAGAGGTGAAGAGATTCTGTAGAAAGTTAAGGGGTTGAGTTGGTTGTCTGTAGAACCTCTTTCATTCTTTCTCCAAATATGTGGATCATGTGGGCCCAAATGTGCTTTTGCAAGATACTCATAACTCCCTGCATATTTCCATAATTACTTGGGTCCTACAAAGGAGAAGACTTCTTCTCACGAAGAGAAAGGGGCACAGGTGTTCATCCAGTCATTATCTTCCCCCAGCAAGATCTTTCATTGTAGATGACGCTTCAAGGACAAAGCAAGCATCAGAGTCTCACATAAACCATCTTTTTCTTGTTTTCTCCTCTTTTGGGTGTTTATTATTCAGTGACTGGACAATCTAAGGAAAAAAAGGCCTTAAAGTGAATAAAGTAAGTAGTGAGAGTTGGTCCTTTCATTTTCTCTGCTGGGAGAACTTAGGAAAGAGGTCAAAAAACTAGCATCTTATTCACCTGTTATGTCTATTAGTTTAATTTCCGGAACATAAATTAAATAGGCTTCTCAATTTCCACAGTGATCAAGAGGAGAGTCACGTTCATATGACTTATCTGTAACACTTTGTTTTCTCATCTCTGACAATAACAGCCTGATAAACTCTAAAATTGCTCTACACCACTGAAGCCTTATGACAGGAAACACGTTTTCAGAAAAGTTCATATTTGAGCAACACTTATAGATTTGAAGACAACTTATTTTTCAAAGCACCAAAGACAGCTCACCAATTATCTTGTTGAAAACCAAAGTCTGATGACAATTAAAGAGAACACCAGAGGTACAAAATGACATTGTATTCTGAGAGTCATTCAGCAGCACAGTCAGATTTAGATACCTTCCATAAGGAAACTGTAGAAGAACTGTGAAGAATGTGGAGAACTTTGGCATTTGCCAGCACAGAATCTTTGAATGACTTGTGCCATGGGGAGGGTCAAATTTGTAAAATGCAGAGTTACTGAACACGAGAGAGGAATCTATTAACACCACAAACATCAAGAGGCTTTCCAAACAGCATTTCAGCAACTGTTCAAAGCTATACATTGCACATCACAGTGAAGTGTTCATCAAAGGGAGAACAGAGCAGCCTGTAAGATGTGATCACTTCTTTTTAGTGTTCACAAAATAGCCTCATACCACTGCTCTATTTAAATAGCTGCACATTTTGCCTCTGTAAGCCTCAGAAACATTTATATTGCACTACCAGACTCAGTAAACAAAAACTGCTTTGAATGTTGAATAAATAGCAAGCTCTTCCCCCCTTACCCAAACCTTAAGGGCAAACTGCATCAAGAAATGAGGTGCCTCCAGCTGCATGATGAGTGGTGCATCTCAAGCACTTCTGCTCAAATGAGGTTACATGTTTGTATCAGAAATAGGGAGGGATCAAACCACACTGGATTTTTACTGAAAGAGATTCTTTCTGATATGTTTTGCTGCTGGAAAATTATTTCTATTCTAGCAAAAGGAGCATAATACTGTATTTTAGACTTTAGATCTGCCTATATTGCCAAGTTATCAGGTCAGGTCACAATGAAGGCAATAAGACCAGCTTACCAAAACTGAGAATTCTTATGCAGTGTTTATATACTGCACGATCGGGGTGATTAGCTTGTCATAGCAGTGTTATTTGCTAGGTTTTAAATCTAAAAAGATACAGGTATGTTCATAGTAATTCAGGAGGTGAGGCTTAACCTGGATACTGGGATGAAACAACAGGCAATTACAGCTATATTCAAAATTCTGTAGCTCTTGAATCCATTTCTGCTACAATACACCACTTTCTGTCAGGTACCACTCTAGTTTCCTCTAACTTTCCTTGAGCTATTTTCCTTTGAAGTGACTTCAAATGCTCCTGGTATTGCTGTTACTACTATTCACACGTACAATGAACTTGCAAAACACTGCAATTCTCTGTTTTTTGTTTCTGGTATGGCTGCGAACAGAAAGAGTAATCTCTCCTTGTTAGTCTCTTTCAAAGAATCAAGAACCATTTCTTCAATCCTAGTTCTCACCTTAGGAATTACTTCATAAAAATTAGGCAAGAAAATATTTTAATCGATATAGCAAACAAGTCCCACTGAACAATACAAGAGGACTCAGAAAGCTTCTGGGAGCCCGAGTCTATTTGTCTGTTGCAATGGCTCCTTTAGTAATGAACTGGGAAACACTGATAATTCATCCTAAAAGCAGAATTGTAATAAAGCTATTACAGGTTTATGATTTACTACTTTTCAGCCATAAGTAAATAAAATACTTTTCCTCCCTGAAATATCCTTATCTGTGGAGGCATGAACTAATCCTCTCTTTGATCTCTGACAGATGCCTCTACCAGAGAAGAATCTGAAGAGGAATGTGCATGAAAGAAAATCCATCTTGGGAAAAATGTTATAACTACCCCAAACAAGTGTGCCAGGTACAGAAGCCCATTGTAGAGAAACAAAAAATTAAATTAAAAATAAGAGATAGATGTAAGGAAGGCAATGTTAGCAACTGTAACATGCATGACCCCTTCAAGAAATTACAGAAAACAGCAGGGTTCTTTTCTAACAGAAAAGAGAGTCCTGAGAAGTGCAGAAGATGTAGCTCCAGAAATGAGTGTGTATAAAAATGTGATGTTTCTCTTCAGATCAGCAACAAAAGGTTACTCTCATTATTTTTAATAGGTAGCCCAAATATCTTTAGCCCTCTATGAAACATATTCCAAGATATGAGGAAGCTGATTACAGGACTCAATAAATATATGAGGAATATGTATAATAAGGGTGTGAAACCATATTCAAGGGAAAAGGAAAATATGGGTAATAATTTTCATATATTATACTTCTCTGTTGAAAATGCAGTCTAATTTCAGCAAGATCTTGAAATAAGCAACTATTAAATATGAATTTTAGTAGTTATTCTCATTCAAAACATTATGCTGAGAGTACTCTTGCCTAAAAAGACACACCAGAATAGAGCATTAAATACAAAAGACAAATAGCCCACGACTTCCTATTCTAATTATGATGTGCATATTTTCTGCCATTATGAAAAGTAGGTTTCATAGGACAGGTGATGCATAGGACAGGTCAGCAATGTGAGACAGCTGAAAAACTAAAAAAGCACTGCCAAACATTGACAGTCCCAAGAACAGTGACCAATCAATATTCACTGCAATTATGAATTAGAAAGCAACTTGGGCATTAGGTCATTGTAGAATGCAAAGTTTTTCAGCTGCACATCTCTGCTGGCTCTTAGGAACAGAATATGTTACGACAAGCAGAGGACCAGTGACACAAGCATCTTCCAGGGGAAGCTCAGCACCCTCAGACAATGCTATAACTGCTTAGTTGATTTTATCCTTGAGATATCTTTTGGTACAAAAGCTAGGTCGTTCCAATGAGGTTGGAGATTCAGGGAAATGTTCTCATTATGGCAAATTTAGCCAGTGTTGCTAAAAAGACTTCTGCGAATGCTAAATTCTCTTATAAGAAACAAAATAGCAACACTTGTCTCTCCCCCTACCAACCCAAAACAAGAGCAACAACAGAAAAACCTCAAACAAACAAAAACCAAACCCAACCCAATAAATTTCGAAAGAGAACCTCATTGTTCAACTTCACTTTATTCTGGACTATGAAAAAATAATGTCAACAATTGAAAAAAACCCCAAACATAATATATTGCTCATTTTTTTTATACATTATTTATAAATAAGGAACACTGCAGTGATGCCTCACTTTCATGAGTGCAAGAACAGATTAATAAAGGGTTGGGAGGTCTATTTTTATTCCTAGCCCTCTTTTACCCAGCACCCAATCCAAAAGCCTCCCTAGAATTTCCTTGGAACTAGCTTTTTTTTCCAAGCTCTTTCGAGCTTTCCCTGGCTTACATCACTCTGTGTGTGCCAAGCTCTCCTGTTCACAGTCTCTCCCCTTGCACACTGCTTTGAGCTTCCTCATACTAAAAAGCATGTCTTCATTTCGGATGGAGAAGAACACTTGAGCTTGGGAGCACCAGTTCATAAAAGAAGCAGACCTGTCTTTTGCATGCGTTCTCAGAAAAGTGCAGTGGTTACATTACCTCACTGGCATTCCCTCAAAATCCCACCAACACAAATAGAACACAACCCTCTTGAATTTTAAGTCTGCAGAAGATTCATATGAAGCTTAGAGAAGAGTATATTAGCATAGTTATGAAGCAGGTGCCAATTCAACCCTTATTGTTATGTTTAATTTAATACACTCTGACTTTCAGCAAATATTATGCAGCAAATCTAAGTCATAGCAAAATTTCATCTATTTCTTAATTACTTTTGAAGAACATAAGTATTGTATTGAGGATCTGATCCTTTCTAACTTTTCTCAGCCCAGGTACCATACTCTCCCTGTCATTTCCTCCTTTTTTTTTCTTTTTTCAGCTGAACAGATGTGGGAATAAATTGATAGGTGATCAAATGAATGACCGTATTTAGACAGTCCAAAGTCCATCTAGTCTAATGTCACAAATCCAACAGCAACCAGCAACTTATATCTGAGAAAGATAAGAATAAGGCCACTACATAATGACTCTTTTCAGGTACAGTCTGCCAGACTCCAGTGCAGCTCAGGAACCTCCTAAGCCAGAGATGGCACCACAAGTGCAATAATCTAGCTCAAACTAAGTCCTACAGCTAATAATCTACAGTCCAGAGAAATTTCAAAACAACAAAGAAAACCATTTGTATGTGTGTTAGAGAACAGAATAAAAAATAAAAGTTGTATTTAAAAATGAAAAGGGGAAAAAAATGGAGTCTTTTAATACAAAAATCTTTGGAGAGTTAAGGTAAGTACTTCTATTTTTCTTAAAGTGTAAAACTACAACTCAGTCCTGCTCCCATGTGTATATGTATACACTCTCTCAACTCAGAAGGAAGGGAGGGAGGCTCACTTAACTCCACTGGAGTGCAAGTCTTGTATATCTAGATGTATTTATCCCCATACGCATTTAAAAAAAAAAATCAAACCAGAGAGGTGTTTAGCTCTCTACGCTTGTACAGTGCTACCTTTGTAAAGCTAGATTTTTTTTTTTAACTTATCTGCCTATAACAAAAATCATCCTTCAGCTGTTAAAAATTATGTTTTCTAAGCTACATTATGGAACATATTATCTAAGCTGGTTCAATGCATTGCTCCTTATCACTGCTTAAAGCCACTGTCAGGACACCATATTTTATTTCTCTTTAGCTGATACTGTACTTCAGGATTTGTACACTTCAAGCCATCAACGGCTCCTAGATTGCCATCTTCTCAACCCTTAATGTTCAATTCTACCTTTCAGTGTTGCAAATTCTCCTTTCCACTGCTTTTTCTCAAGAATTTGTAGATAATGTCCCATCTTGAATTACGTAAGTAAAAGACAAGAGCAGCAACAGATTATTTTAATGCTGTTATGTTAACAACACTTTGGTGAGATTAGGGGGCTGTCAGAAAGCCATCTAGGAAGGGTTTAGTCAGGGATTGCGTCCAGAGGTTACTCTGATTTAACAGCTACTGGAAGTAATTCTTTGACAGTTCTTCTAATACTCATCTTAGTGACAAAAATAAAGAGCTCAATTTTTACTTATCATGAGAACTTTAACGGCTGATGCCTTATTGTCATTATTGTCAGCCCAATTTATTGCTTTCTTTTGAGCAGTGGGTAGTTCTCATTAATGGAGTGATACCAGGAATCAGTCCAGAGCAAACCAAAATCCATGAAACTTTGTAGGATGCTTCCCAGTAGATTATGAAATCTGTGTTGGACCATGCCAACACTGAAAAAAAGTCAAGTAGAGTTGCAGTTGGCAGCATCATGGTTACTTGAGGACATGACACGGTTACTTAAGGACACATCAGAGAGACAGTATGAATGCACACAGCACTTGTCTGGAAAGACTTGGAAAAGAGCAACAGCTGGTGTTAAAGGTAGGAAATAACGTTTCAGAAAGCTGAAGCCTTGAACAAAACAGAATCAAAATCTGGCTGGTTCAATATGAAAGCATAGACAGGTTAAAAAGTGTTTAAAGCTGGTGAGCGCTTAGGTCCAGTTTCAGGTATAAAAGAAGCCCTTACAGAACATAAAGAACAGAATGAAAGCTAGAACACCTCTAGCAAGTGGGTCTGTAAACTCAGTTCAGAGCAGTCAGGCATGAGCTCAAGTTGTCAGATACACTGGCATTGAGAATTGCATGTTTGAACCTCACCAGCAAGTACAGTGTCTGTATGCATATGGAACACTTGTTACTTACCAATATAACTGGTAAGTTAAAATCGCCTTTTTTTTTTTTTAAATTTCATCTTTAATAAAATCCCATCTTTTCTCCTCATTTTCCTTTTGTTTCTTCTTTCTTCCAAAGGAAAAACAGAGAAGTTCAAATATTTTACCTAAGGTTTTTTTCCCCTCCAAAGTACTAGAAGGAAAGATATTAGCAGCCAAGAGAACCTGACAATACTGGAACTTTCTGAAACAAGGTTTTGCATATCTCACTTGGCAGCTGGCAACAGAATGTGACAAATGAGAATTCTCACTCCAAGCTGCTGGCTGCCAGTCATGAATTATCTTATTCCTTGCAGTGAGAGCAGACCACAGGAAAAAACAGGCAAGCAAATAAGCCATAGATACAGGGAAAAGACACAGGGGGAAATAAAAAAAACAAGCAGGAAAAAGAGAGAAAAAATAAACACAACAAAGAAAGCAATCAGATGCTGAACACAGTAGTACTTTTACTCTTGAAGCTTTATTTAGCTTCAAGAATTCTTGTGTGACATTATCATAGGCTCTAATGAAGGTTATACAAAATTAAAAACATGGTCCTTGCTACAGGCGTGTTTTAATTTGTTCTTGAGTTCATTTGAAGTGTCTCAACTTTTAATTGTTCTTTTAGAGGAACTCATGACGAGCTGAAACTGCTACAAGGCCTATAGCTAAGCCCGAGTGGCACCCATCAGACTGTCTGGTTGCGATATCACCATCTTCAAAATATATCCTGGCTAAATAAACACTTTTTCTAACTGAACTGTGTGAACTAAGCTCCCCTCAAAGGAGGGATTCAAGTGAAGAAGATCTCTCTTCCTCATTTTCTCCTCTACTCAACACATCATATATGCATTTACTCCAATGTTTTCTGCTTTTGAACTTACTTACTCTAATGTTCATTTTTTTAATATGTATGAATATCACAGTCTTTGATTGTTGCACTTGTGTTTAACTTCAGATGTGACCTCCATTTCTCTCAGTACTTTTTACTGCCTGGAAGAAAGAACCCTCTCTTTCCCAGTTTTTTATCCACTTGCAGACCACTGCCTTACTCTTAGAATTTAAGCATTCACTTTGCACACACACAAGTCCTACTATTCCCACCTCATAAAGTAACAACTGGTAGCCAAGGCAGAGCTCAGATGCCATGGTAGCATTTTCAGAAAAATTTTTAATGGAAGACACTGCAGCAGCAACTAAAACCAGAGGGAGCTTGTTTTCCAAGCAGTCTGGAGATCTGGACTGCACAGTGATTTCTGTACCTCCCTCCAGCACTGTAATGCTGCTCATCTTTTCACAGTGTCTACATTTCCTCTTGCAGCCGTGGTACCCTGGCTCCAAGCATCTTGAATGATCTTTCCTTAGTATTTTGATACTAGAAATATGTAGAAGTTTTTATGATTAGCTCCTCTGAAGTTTAAAGAAGCAACACATAAAGAACCAGCTAGCACCACCACCTATTGGTGAAAGCAGGGAATTTTAGGTTAATTTGTATTATATTATGTAAATTTATATTTGTAATACTTCAGCTTTTAGGGCAGATATCATCTGTTCTAAAAGCTGGGTGAAGAAGTTTAAGAGTAAGAAAAGTCCTGAAAGTGGTAGGTAGCTTGTTAAACAATAAAAAAATAAATAAATAAAAAAATAATAAAAAAAAGGAAAGTAAGTACTAAAGCTTTCCATAATCTTTTTCTGCATCAGTAATGAAAACTGGGTGTGTGATACCACATACATGTGGTTTCTTAGGCTTTTTTTATATCACTGTTTGGATTTACTTAAGTTTAGAAAGACCTAAAAAAGCTTTATTGCCAGAGATGACCACAATTACAATCCCTGAAAGGGATTTATGACTTTTCAGGCATCTCATGACAATATACAGGAACTTCTCAGAATAGCATGAGATTTTAGAGAGCAGAAAAAAATAGATGACATCCAGCATCTTGTTAATATCTTGCCATTGTGAGGATTCTACTAAGATTTACTACAATACAATTTTAAAAAAAATAAATCATCATCTTGTGGATGATTACTTTTGCCTTCTTAGATTACGCAACTAGGATAGTCTTACTGTGTCTTAGTGAGTATTAGCACCTGACAAATATTTTTTCAGGATAAGAAGAGTGAGATTTTTTTCAATGACACCATTATCTCTTGTTTATCCCTTTCTCCTTACCTATCAATGTCTTTAGGAGCAGAAACTCTGCAAATCAGGAGACACCCCAGGACTGTGTAGATCACTTCAGAGAGTACATAGCACAGGACAATATGCTATGTAGTTAAACATTAAATTTTGCTGCATGATATTTCTTGAAAGCAAGGATTCATCTTGTATTTCTTAACACAAGAGATAAAAATAAAGAACCTTAACATTTTCAAATGGTAATGTGAAAAACGGATTCTGCTTTGGACTGACACTCAAGATAATATTTAAAGGCACTCCTTAATAAGATGGAATATATAGGTTTGGAAATGGATCTTACCAGTAACAGGAATAATAAGACCTGAGACAGCACATGTACCTCGACATGCACTTGTTCAGCAGTGTAGTAAGTGATGTTTATAAGTATTGTTTAGAAAGATTAGTTAATATTCTCCATCATTAAAAAATAACAACCTCTTTTGAAGCACTCAGAGGAAGAAATTTTGACTGATGACTCTTACCTAGGATCCAACTGCTTAGAGCAAAAAATGCTGTCACTGATTAAAGCCTTGCTGATGTCTAGTGAAGACTCTGTATGTTTTCCTACATAGAAAATATCTGGCAAAAAACTGTTGGATAAAGAAACGGAACAAATCGTGGAGCTACTTATGCTCATTGGCAGTAAAACAGAGGAAGCTTGAAGGCATATTCCTTGAATAACCTTTTCCATGGTAGATCAGTTTCCTTTAGAAGAAAGCCATTTCAAAGAGACAAAACATCAGATATGAAAAATTTCCAGAAGTAATCAAAAATGAATTGACACATGAAAAGTAGGCAAGAGCAGAGCCATGCTTTAAATGAAGGGGGATCTTGCTTGGTCCTTGAAAGAGCAAGGGACTTAATAACCTTATGTCTTTGCCATGGAAAGCCATGAGCCATTCCCATCTCTTTCTGTCCCATCACATGTCTGCATCACAACTGCATTACACAGGAAAATGGTTAAGAGCCCAGGGTTGTGTGAGCATATGGTATTGACACAGTTTAAAACAGCCACTACAGAAGTGTTCAAATTTTCTTGGATATCATCCATTTAAAACCATCCAGAAAACATGAGCCCCGTCTGATGGTCACTCCACATGCAGAAACTGATCTCTGATGACAACTCAGTCACCTATCTTGGGAGTTTACACCTCCTGAAAGAGAGAGGCTCTCAAAAGGCAGTACAGTTTGTCACATTATTCTACAGGCAAAACTAGGATTATTCCCCCCCCCACCATGTCATTTTACACATATATACAGCAAAATCCATTTGCTGTTTGTTTTGTTCACTCTCATGTCCTGTTAATCCCAATAGAGAGATGCAAAAAATCTAATTTTACTGATGTGGAATCATCACTATCAAAACCAACTGCCCCCTCAAAGCAACGCGTTCATATGTGCATACAGATAATATTTTCAGAAACACAAAGCTCAGCATCCACTCCCTCCCAGTCGCAGACTGCACAAACACAGCCACACAACTATAGCTCACGTGCAGGTTTATATACCCTAATCAATCAGGCTGATTTTAATTAATCCTAATTGTCCTGTTAAGGTTCTTGGCTAACAACAACACAGCAAAAAGGATTCCCAAAGCAGCCTAATTGACTTAATCAGCTCCTTAATAATCCTTCTTCAGGCCTTTAAAATGAGCTAACCTCTAGTTCATTTTAATAAGCATATTGAGGAGGAGTTTAAAGCCAAGTGCTTGACTCCAGGAGTCAGATCTCATCGCTGCAATGAAGAGCATGGCAGACAACAGATGTGTTCAGGTCCACAGACAGAGAAAGACTGCATTAGAAATACATGACCAGCTATCCTCCAGGCATGGGTAAGCAATGGAGGAAGTTTAAGGAGCAACAAAACCCCCATAAACTAAAAACATCCTAGTTAAACTAACATGTCAAAAAGTAATAAGCAACTTATATAGTATTTTTAGTGCTCAACTTCTGCACTACATACATTTAAACTGTGCATAGAGACTTACGAGATAGTGGGGGAAGCAAGCTAAGTGCATGAGCTTTGGTTTTGACAGTGATTTGTGCTGTACTTTGCACGAATGAAAAAGCTCAGTTTTTCAATATTTTTCTGTGTGTTAAAGTCATGTCAGCTCTCAGGAACTCTGGCTGTGCAGCTTATTCATCACACACTTCTTATTTGTCCAGCAGCAGGAGCATCCCTGGCAGTTCACAGACAAATGACCTGATAGGCTCCTGACCTCAGAATTTTGTCATCTGGGGCTTTAGGTCAAGGTTTATCATAGCCATTATTTGTTTAAAAATGCATATGAATCTCAGCAGGATTTTCAGAATGACCTGGACGTTTCAGCAGTTTTTGTTTTGGGTTTTTCTATTTAGTAAGTTTTAAAAAGCGTTCTGAAGGACCTAAGTACATGTAGATATATGCCCTCTACTGGCTCTGCCTTACATATAATAGATGTAAATAGGACATCATTTCACTGAAGACAGCAAGATCAACCCATGTGAATTTAAGGATCTTGACCAGGATTACGGTGGCAAAAATCCTAGCTTTTGTTCCTAGTAAATATTCATATAATTAGTCATTTGTCTCCCAAGGGCTTGCACATTAACTGTGCGTTGGAGGCCTGCAAGTGCAAGTCAAAGTAATGAAAGGCCAATTGCAATTTCTTCTGACTTTTTGATTAATTAAACATTAACTCTGGAGCATGAAAGAAAGTAACAAAAGAAATTATTTGAAGCATTGATTTTTTTTTTAAAGTCACTCATGTTAAAGTGTCAGAGCTTCTTCATGAAGCCAGCTTTGGCCCATCTCAGGTCACTCAGTGATGCCTTTCCTACAGGCTGCTCAAAGTGCTTCCTGCAAAGATTTACCTGAAAGCCAAATGCATCCTGAGAAAGCAGAATTTTGAATTAAATAAAGAAATAGTGAAACACTGTACATTCAGTCTGCTTCTATCCAGACAACCTTCAGCTGATGTTTAGCTTGTGAAATCAAGAAGAGGCTTGAGGTACCAACAGGCACCACTGATTATTCCAAAATAAGCCAGCTGTGTGGCTTAGCTGGTATTCCCCACACCTCCCCCAGAACCAGGAACATGCTTGCTCAGAGGGTGTGGATGTCCTTCTCAGCAGAAGTCGTAACAGTAAAAAGACAGCAACATTCCATTCCTAGGGGTCCCTTGTTACATAAGAGGCTTATTCTCTAATTTGGAAATCCACAGTTTCTGAGGATTATGCGATTCTGTCCTCTTCATGACATTTTATTCCCCAAAAGGAAGCCTAGAGAACTTGTGATCTATTATAAAGCTACTTCAGTCAGTTAAATTCAATGGAGAGCAGTTTCCTTCAGAATAGTTATAAGCCCCAAGACCGAAAGAGCTGTCCATTCAAAAATTAGCTGTCCAGCGTTTTTTTTTTATGAATCAGTTGAAGTTTTTGTTTCAGTGTCTTAATCTAGAGTTACTACAACCATTAAATTGAGTTAGAAGTTCTACTACATAGCAAGAAACCTCTTATTTACCTTCACTTTCACACTAAAGGAATATGCAAGAATAATAATTACTCTGACTTAGAGTGAACTCCTAGCCCAGGAGTTTGTCTTGGGTACAAAGAATAGGAAAGGACCAGCAGGAATAATCTCTCAAACTATGTGCAAAAAAGCAACCAAAACAACAAAAAAATAACTAAACACCAACCCAAAATGTGCAAATAGTTTCTGTATCTGTTTTCTTACACTTCACAACAATATTATTAACACTTTGATAAACTAAACTACAGAGATCTTGATGTGTCCCTATGCATTAGTGCCCTGAGCCAACAATGGCTTTTTAAAACTAACCTCATACCGGAAATAATTGCTTTACTAAGTTTCAAATCACCATGAAGGACCCAGTGACATTCAAATATTATTTGTCCTTCTGGTGTACATTGGAGAAAAACAACTCAGCTAAGTACTTTGAAAGTATTTAATCTTAATCTTTCAAGCTCACTTCTGTAATTATTTCAAACTTCTATGACAGTATGATTAATTCTTCTAAAAAGGCAGGAAGAAAATGACACAGTATTTGGACTTTGCATAAACATACAAATTATCAAACTGCTGATTAACATAAAGGTTTTGTATATGGTAACAGCCAATTTGCATATGTACCCCTTTTAGTGTTTTTTAAAAGTTAGGATACTTCACATTTAATTAGGAGCAAGATCAACAAAACAGAATTCACAAATCTTAAGGTGATTGCTTTTAAGCCCTCTATTTTGTAGCTGTGCAGGACTCATTTAATGGAAAGAAGATACTTCCAAGTTCATGACAAATTTCAGTGTGCTCACTGTACATTAATAGCCCAAAGAAATTCAGCATTAGGTTGCTGTTGAAATAAAACTCCTGTAAGTTACCATTCTCCCATCCAATAAAGGTCAAGCTGTTAGTTGACTGTCGTTAGGCATAGTCTCTTGACTGCTTAAAGGTTATATAAATATTAAAGTCTATGAAGTCAGCCAGGAAACTTTCTTTTCAAATACCTCGCCACATTATTTTTGGCTTTTAACAGCAACAATTATACATCAGATATCATAGAGTGATGTGCTTTCCTTTTGAGAAAAATACCTGCTTTCCCATAAATAATAGCTTTTTCACAAATCCCAGTGAACAAATAAAAGGATAAAAATCTAAGTTAAAAGTAATGATTCACATGCTTATTAAAAAAACCCCAAAGCCACCCTATGACTTTATTGCATTTATCTGGACTCTGAACAGTGTGGCTTTCATTATTAGATTACAATAGATCAAGACTTATGTCCACACTAACGTTGCCCTCATTTCCATTTATATTAAACTGGTATTTGTTTTTTAAAGGAGGCCCATGAATGAACAGAAACTTGCCCAATCTCTGTTTATTCAGCTTGTAACTTGCACAATAGCAAATTCAATCTTGTTAAGAGGCTTATTCTTCCATTGCAGAAGTTACCTGAATTGCACGAAAGTTTGAATCTGCATAGGCTATACATTAATGTCAGAGGAAAAAGATAAATTAGGAAGAGGCAGTTTTGACTTGCACTAATAAATTGCACATAACTGACTCTTTTCAAATATCCTTTGCTCATTTTATTTCAGAGGTGGAGAAATGCCTTAATTTGACACTGGCAAATGGAAGTTCTTCTCACAGCACTGTAGGAATAATAATGAAATCA
The DNA here is from genome assembly GCF_003031625.1 of Empidonax traillii. NCBI lineage: Eukaryota > Metazoa > Chordata > Aves > Passeriformes > Tyrannidae > Empidonax > Empidonax traillii. Next base: position 875,272 of record NW_020955213.1, on the reverse strand, counting down.
CATTTCCTCACCCCATCCCTCCCACTCCCCCAGTTGCTAAGGCAATTTGTCTCCTGAACATCTGTCCTTGCCCACTGATCAGGAGGGTAAGTGGAAGCCAACACTCCTGGTGTGATATTCTGGCCACACATAATTCGTGGGAAGGCGGTCACGGATCTTAATTGTTCACCTGAATTATACTCCGAGCCTGGCTACTCACTGGCTCTATACTGTCCTCAGCAAAACACACTCTGTTTCCAACTTCACTGTTTGCAAAATGAAGGAAATAAAGTAGATCTATCTCATAAGGATATAGGGAGTCTTGTTTTTGTGATATTTTTAAGCATGAACTTGCAGTAACATTTACCTGAACAATTACAGGAGAAAAATATCTGCTGAAACAAGTTTAGTACCTTGTAAACCACACTGATCTTGAACAGAGATTCCAGGGGGAAAAATCACAAGCTTCTGTTTATTTGTTCTATTTTCCTCAGTAAAAGAGGAGAAAAAAAACACAAATTCTTCAATTCCACTCACTTATTTGAGACCAAAACCAAAAGGAACATTCAGATAAGTGACTAATCAGAACATGTGCTATTACTGTATGTGTCAGATGCCATTTTTTCCTTCAACAGGTCTTTAAAAATATTGAATAAAAGCACTGTTCGAGCTTCTGTTTTCTATATTGTGGGTTGTTTGGGGTTTTTTTGCTAAGCACATAGATATTAACATTTAGAATTTTTGGAATTGGATCTCTGCCTCATACAAATAAGAAATCTCTTTAATTTCAAAGAAAAAAAATAAAATGAAAACAACCTGGGGTTTTTTCTTTAGCAAAAAAAAAAAAAATTAGAATTAAAAATTAGAAAATGATAAATTGCCAAACAGAGTATAACAGCAAACAGCTAAAGAAAGCAAACAAGTATTATTTCTGACATAATTTTTTACGTGTTTTTAGTTACCTTTGCTGTTCTCTCACTGAAGGGGATACATGCACTCCATAACTGTCAGTAACATGTTCCTTAACATGTTGAGAACAGTCATTTTCTAATGAAATAAGGAGTATTCAAACTGTCCCAGTGAGGCTAACTACTCAATGTAGTAAATTACTACTAACTGTGCCCAGTGAAGCTACTTTAATGTGAAAGTAAAGACATAAATGGTTTCCTGTGCCATTTACAATTGGAGTGTTAGGTCATCCATTTCTGTAAATGAAGAGTACTGTAAATGTTTCTCCAAAGGAGTTTTCTAAAGATTGAGGAGTAATTAAGGCAGAAAGTTATCTTTTCCTCCTACAAAGATGACACCGGAAAATCTATGGAAATGACTATCTGAAGAAAGATATGAACACATGCAAAAATAAAGTGTTTGCTTAGCCATTAACTGTGTCTTGCAGGCAACTCAGTAGAAAAATTAATCTTCTCTTGCCCTCTTCTGCAAAGAATCCAGTATAAATACGCAGGAACTACAATTCACCAAGATATCAAATTCACATAACACATCAGCTAAAATCTCTGCAGCTTAACCTAATGTTAAAGAACGGGTGAAGTAAAATACATCCAAGTGAAACCCTGATCTACAAGGTGTTACAGAGAACCTTTGGCCTCCTACTTAGATATTCAGTTTGAAGATGAACATCCATTCATGATTGCTTCTTCCAAAAATCAGTTCATATTATGAAATTCAGGAGAAAGAACAAAGCTTAAGCACATTTTGCCTCTTCTTCCTTACAACCATTATCAACAACCTTTCCTGATGATTTTTATTTCTGGAAACAGACAGAAAATCATACAGCAAAGATGAGAGGTGGATCAACTCTCAAGAAGTTTAACAATGTCTTGGAGAGCTCCTTCTAGTGAGCCCTATTAATGCTCTTCCCTGCTGAGATTCCACCAGTAGTTATTCTATATAATGAGACTTTTAAGGTCATAGAACCACAGAATATCCTAAGTTCAAAGGGAGTAGGATCATCAAAGTCCAACTCCTGGCCCTGTACAGGACAGGCTCCAGAATCACACCATGTGCCTTGAGAACATTGTCCAAAGAATAGAAGAGAGCCATGAATAGAAAAGAGATTGTGGGGCTTCTGAACTCGGACTTTTCTCAAGCTTTTGAAAACAGATGAGGATAGAGTACGTTTGAGATTAGGGACAGGAGGGAGAGCACCTTCCTCAAATAACTGAGGAGGTACCAGCATGGTATAGCTTTTTGCTGTTAACAGAAACACTGTGACACAATAATCAGTGACAGTGACTACTGAAGGACATTCACAATTTGCATTGTAACCATAAGACATTTTAGGAAATGCCACACTATTGATTTTACCAAGATCCTGCTACTGTACATTCAAAGGAAATTTTGCACCCTATTTAGATGACAAGGCCTCTAGATTTTTCCTGATTTCAGTAGTAGAATACAGTGTGTCGCAAGGAAATATGTCCATCCCATTAATTAACAAGATTTTAGTAAATTCTCTTATATTTTATACTTAATCCCAACTTCCCAAACATATCTTTACACCTAACGCTGATCTGAAACAGCATCTGCTCCTAATATTCCCCTTTCTTCACAGGCCTAATAGTTTTAGGTGATAAATCCCTCATTGATATATTTAATCATCTTTGCTCCTAGATTGAGGAGATAACTGCATAAAGGCAGGTCAAACCTAGTTTTTAGTGCTATGTTCAGTGCTGAATATTTATTTAATATTGTAATTACACTATTTAGCATTTACAGTAGGCACATGCATTAATTATTTGAGCAAAAATCAGGAATATAACATATTTTGCCCAATTACAGAAAACTGGCCTTATATTTAAGATCCTCCATGATGTCTAGCAAAATAAAAACCTACCAAAAAAATACCAGTCAGCTATAAGATTACAAATATAGACTACAACAAAAAGCAATTGAATTGTAATCCTTAAACATCACTTTCAATATACTACCAAACACTAGGTTAATTATCAAAGTTATTATGCACCCCACACTTTTCAGAGCTACAAAAATAATTGAATTTTCCTGTAGAAATATCAGCTCCAAAGAATATCATCACGAGGTCTTGAAAATTAATTATTTAAATGCACAACACCAACATGCTCAGACAGACAACAAAAGAGTTTAGCAAAAAACACATTATAGCATTTCCCTGTTTCATTTTTAAGACTAGTATATTTAATGAGAAAAATCCATTCCAAGATATTGTCTGTGAATCAGTGTTACAAATTAATGGCTGTTTAATGGGCCTGAAGGAGGAAACAGAAGTGGTAACAATGGTTTAATCAGCAACAAGCCTCCTTGAAGTCTTTCCTAAATATGTCAGTTCACTGCAAGGAAAAAACTCTTACACAGTAGAGTTTACTTGCAGCCTGAAGCAATCCTGATGACTAAAGCCTATCAAAACAAAATGAGCTGGATATTCCCTTTCAGATATAGGACATTAATCCTTGAAAAAGCCAAATATTTAGATTAATAATTTCCTGTATCAATGTTACAGACTATATTAGGTTGAAGGAGGAGAAGAATACATTCTACAAACTTTCATTTCCATTCAGTTTCCCTTCTTTTGAGAGAGATACAAAAACATAAACGTTTTTCCAAACTCAGGTGTTGTTTGCCTCTGTAAATCTGCTGGATTAATGTGGTGTTACATTTCCTATCACTCGTTTTTGCTTGCAGGCTTTAGGGGTTTTTTTGTGTTTGTTTTCCTGTTAATGGTGTTTGCGATGATTGATGTGAGGTTATTTGAAATAATGAATTACAGTGCAAGAAAAATTAAACTATATATGATATAGCTGGGGCTAATCCTGGATAATTAACCGGCATCTTCAAAAGGTGCACAGGTGCCTCAGTTCTATTTTGGAGAAATCAGAACAAAGCATGTTTAGAACTTACATAATATCTGAGTCTGAAAGATTTCATTGACAGAATAGCTCGGTAGAATTGTGTTCTGAAGGCTCAAAGCTTCAAGGGAGAATTGTTTTTCTAAAGGCTATTTGGTAGCTTAAGTGTGTATCTACCATGTATTTGGTATTCCTGCTGAGTTCCCATGTGGACAATCCTAGTGCCTAAAAGGAAAGTCTTTATAAGACATAACTAATCAGTTTCAGATATTTTCATATAGCAAATTAACGTGGGTAGTTAACACACCATAAATTCCATGTTGCTTATTAACCCTGATTATAGATAAATCCTAATTAAATGCTACCACTGTAGCTATTGCATACTATGAAGTGTCTGGCATACTGAAATGGGTGCAAAAATTACAGTTGATTCACATTTGTTATCTCCAAGATATTCAGACCGTATTTACTCAGTTTGCAGTAAAAGGACTTTTATTTTCAAAGTTGTCAGAGCCACAAATTCAAGCAAAAACATGAAAGTTAATCTCACCACTTTATGGCTTGTTTACACTTGTCCAACGTGAAAGCAAAATTGCTTCTTTAACTAGAACATTTATTAGCAAAAGTACCCAAAGAGAACCCAGCTCAGATGCACACAGCACTGTTGTCCCTGCTGTGGGGCTATCCCAATTAAAAGCTGGTAGCTACTTGTTTCTTACTGAAATGCACACATAGAACTTAACTACACACAGGCAGCAGTAAAACTTTGCCAGTTTTAAGTGCAATTTTACACCTAAACAAAATTAAGAACTTTTTCCTACCACATTTTCAAAAGCATGATCCTAATGAATGAAAATAACACTCATTTTCTGTAACATTCCTAATAAAAAGAGAACCGCAGCAACCAGTGATTTGCAGTGATTTACTTGGTCATATGGAGTATTAAAAACTTTTAGAAGCCATTTAGCGTACTGCAGGTGACATGTGATTAAATATTACTGTTGCACCGAAGCTCCCTGAGGGTTTAATCAATACATTTTTATGTTTTCCTATCATATCTGCCTTGGTTTTGTTCCTCTGAGCATGCTCTGAACATAAACGGTAGATGGTTTATATTCAAGCAAATACGAGGAACCAGTGAACCCAATTACTCTGATTCCCATCATTTAATTTTTCTCTATATTGTAAAGCATATGGTAACAAATTGTATTAAGGAAAGTATTAAAAATAGCCACCTGCATTACCTTCCAATAGGTTCTTTGAGTTTTTCTTAATAACTTTTCTCAGAGGGAGTGAAGTATTTTTTCTATGGTACAAAATTAAAAAAGTCTATCTGAAAGGCTTCCATTTATTTGTGATAGTGTTTTTTATTTTCATGTATTTTTAATATTCAGTTTTATCCACGAAAAGTTGTAATTTAAGGCTTTTGAGTTTTATGATTTGTAACAGCTTTAGGTTTTATTTGTAATGAAGAAAAGAATGCAGATGATGCCACATGAACACCTGCATAGTTTTAGTGGGAACAGTGGACACCTTGTATCAAGGTGAGTTCAGGAGGATGTTATAGTTTTCACTCTTACTTCAAGAGACAACTCTTTTAACCTCTTGTAGGAAAAGGCTAAAGTGTGTGTACATTATTTTCAGAAACTGAAGCAGCTACATAAGAAAAATGGAGAAAGAATAAATTAAATTACATGGGACTTTTGTTGTTGCTGTTAACAGTCACCTGGATAACAGTTTCTTTACAAAGTAAAAGAATTGTACTAAGCCTGTTAGCAACAGAAAATGAAGAGAAACATTTTATTTCCCTCCATGCACATCAAAATAAACCCACCAAAACCAGAATGATTTCTCTTAAGTATTTTGATGCCAAGGTTGTTGTGTTATAACCAAACTGATCCTGCCTTAAGTTATTTTGCAGTCAACAACTTAAATGTTAACAAGATGACAAGATCTTTTACCCTACTGATACTGCAGCAAGAAAAAAAACAAACCAAAAAAAAAAAAAAAAAAAAAAAAAAAAAAAAAAAAAAAAAAAAAAAAAAAAAAAAAAAAAAAAAAAAAAAAAAAGGAACTCAACAACGTAAGTCAAGTGTTTTTTATGTAGAACTAGCACTGAAAATTACTATATTACTAGTGAGCAGAAAACAGGTGTAGTCCCTAGTTAGAAGGTTCACATGTTATAGCTTTTCAGGTTTTTTCCAGCAGATGGCAGGTGAAAGTTTTTGTTTCCATATAGAAATATGTTAGAGCAAGTTATATTATTGCTACGCTCAGAGACAGGTTATTGTAAGGTTTTGGCTTTTAGTTTAGTGGTACCTTGAATCTCAAAATGTGTTAACTAAAAGGTTAAAAATGCTGAACCATTCAGACTGCACTGCCTTAGAAGAGTAGGATGAGGAGGAAAACAGACACAGACTAGGAAGGGATGTATTTCTGTTACGGAACAACTTTCAATACAGAAAGGAACAACACACTAATTTTCTCCATTTTGTTTGCTCACCTGTGGAATGAAATCCACTCCTCTCAAGATAGTTCCTCTTCTTTCTGATTGATCTACATTTCAAATGCAGTTCTTAACCTCAGAAGCGAAGCCATCACAAGAAAATGCCTCCAAAATATCTCTCACCTCAAGTTTAACTAGAATTATAAATTCAAGAAAACAAGCCAGAAAACTAATTTTTTTTTTTTTTGCAAAACCCAAATTCCAGCAGCTCAAAGCTGTGAAAAGCAGTTTTCTCTGTCCACATGAAACATTTGTCACTGAAGGCAAAAGGGTTTACTTCACATTCACAACAGAAAGCTCCTGGCTGGTGTGGGACAGAAGAGCTCAAACAGTGTTCTGAGAGCACCTCAACAGCAATGGTTTAGCTTTGGACACCCCCATTACCCCCACTCACCAAGCTGGAGTCATCCCGAGGAGCAAAGCAAAGGCACAAGAGCTGTACTTGTCTCAAGTGAAGTTACAGGAGCACCTTAGATGCGTCCCAGCCACCAACAAGCACCTGGCTGACACAGCCAGCAGGAAACCCGGATCCTGGAGCACTGGTGGGGTGGATGTTGACTCACCCCCAGCACCTGCTCCACTCAGCAGCTCAGCTGCGCTTCTGCACAGCCCTAAGCAGTTAACTTCTGGCACCTGAGGTCAGACACAGGTGCTGGGGCTCAGCAATCATCACTAATTGTGCTTCCCCCCTTCAAACAGTCTAAAAAAATAAAAGTAATATACTGAGCCTTCTACGAAAAAGGAATAAGTGTTCGTAACAAAAGCATCAGCATTACACTGAAGTGAAGAAAATTTCCTGCTGCAGTGGGGCATCTAAATTATGATATCTTGGTTATTTTACTGAATTTTATCTAATTTCTCTACAGCTGTTCAATATTTGGGCCTTGTCTCCTCTAGTCCTCTACTTAAATATTTCAAAAAAAGGACTTACAGGGAAAAAAAAAGACATAGAGAAGAAAATTACCAGGCTGCTGAATCAAGCTCATCAAGCTGGATTTATTAGATTCTAGACAAAAAACTTATCTGGAAACTGAATGTTGATATTTATTAAAATTAAACATCTTTGCAAAATGGATTTAAGCTGAATCTAATATGTCTTAATTAAAGTGATCCACAGAGTATATTTTTATTCTGGTGAGTACGTATGGAATTACATTCAGAAATCCCTGAGCAAGAGGATTTAAAAATACCTTTTGGGTTTTATGCTGTTTTATAATGTAAGCTATGTATCTGATGGTTTTATACATGTTATTATGTTCTAAATGCATCTCTCCTCCTAGAGTTCTTCCTTGAGCTTCATAAAAAGAGCAACATTACCTTAAAGACAGTCTTTGACTGACTAGGCTTACCTAAACTATTAACATTTAAGGTAGTTTATCTTTGAAATTATATTTTATCATGACGTTGTATTTACATGAATTATATAAAGTACCTTTGCAAATACACTACAGGGTAAACGCATAACAGGATACTTAATAATTTCAAGACAGATAATAATGTTTAGACTTACAATTTTTTGAACTGTAGGGAAATATTGCTGAGCCTCATTTGTTTCCTCTCAAACAAAATCAGTTAGCACCTCAGATATTTATTTAAAGCTCTTTGTTTCAGCTGGAGCTTGGTCTGAATTAATCTGACAGAGGTGCTATACAATAGGCATCTTTTTCTATTACACAAGGCAACCATACCTGTTTCATCATTTCTCCTGTTTCAAAAAAAGAATAAAATTCTATAGGTCAGAATCTGTGAAAAAAAAAAAAAAAAAAAAATCCACACTAAAAGCATTACAAACAAACAAATCCAAATGTAACCAACCAAAACAAAACAAGCACCCCAAACTATCTTAACTTAAAGGAATGCATGTTTACATACTCAGGGGGTGTTACAGTGAAGAATGTGCATGTAACAGTGCTCCATTTCTGACATCAACAGACAACATGAGTGAGGTCAAAGGACATGTTTAAGCACAGACCAAATTACGAAAGATTAACTGAACAATTCTACATCACCAATTAGTGACCTGGTCAAAATAAAACTTCTGTTGCAACAGCTTTTGCACTCCAGCTGCCCAAAATGTCTCACTGTCCTTCCTCGCTAACACTGACTCAGAGAAAGACACAAATCTTTCACATCTTAAGTCTCTTCTGATGGATATTCAGCTAACACTGAAGTTCCACACAGCAATTACTGTCAGTACCTGTGGCTTGGACTCAGGGTATTTGATGGCTGTAGGGTCAGGATGATGCCTAGTGACAGGTTTGCTTCTCCAACACTGTGGGATTTTCTTTAGGATTAAACATCTCTGTGCAGGAGGCAAAATACTCTCAGGGTGCTCCAGGACTGAGGAACTCAATCTCAGCCTGGGGAGACAAATCTCTTTACCTTTTGTTCCAAGAACAGAGCACATCCATCCATTCTGATTTTCATATCAAACGTATGGACACAACGTTATCTAGAAATAAATAAACTCTACTGAGAAAGACAAACAAAGTCACTTGGCTTAATACACTCCTATCAGGTGCAGTGCTGAGCAGAGTGAAGGGAGAATGTATACTCCATAATATTAACCATGAACATCATAATAGAACCCCTCATCCATATGCAATTTACTTGTGAGGGAAAAATGTTTTTGAAACAATACCAAATATGCTCAAACTAATTTACCTTTGATAATGCCTTCACTCCCCCTTCTGCACACATGCACAAGCTATCCCACAAAATAGCATGAACACTTCAGATAGCTGTTTTGCAGAGTCTAAAGAGACCTGTTCCATTATCCACTTTGCCAGATATTGCAAACACCTGCCTATATCATGGTTTGTCAAGTAGCTGAATGGCTGAAAGGCTGGCAATGGGATGCAGACCTAATGTATCCCTAGTACTCAGTTTGATCCACCACTGATCAAACTATTTAAGGGAACGACCAGTTCAGACTAGGAAGAACTATCCTGCTTTCTTTCTGAAGGAAGAAACCATGTAAGCAGCCAGAAGAAGTGGGAGGTGAAGAGTAGTGCAGCTTTTCATTGCATTTATGGAAAGTATCCATATATTTAGCACTCTGTTGATGGCTATCATAGTGAGCTTTCTCTGAACCCTTGTTTCCCTCCTAAATCTAATCTAAATCAATATTACTCTATAATCAAAGAACAAAGAGTAAGCACAAAATTACCAAAAAACAAAGAGGTGTCTTTCCTAGAACACCACAGTGGCATCCCTCAGTGGGAAAATGGGAAATTCTGTGCCTTTTGAGCACAGGGACTGAACTGCTACTTTGTTAACTCATTCTCAAACTGGAATGACTAAGGAATCCGTAACACTGAGTATTAATGTTCTGGTCACTGTGTTTGTCACAATCCCTGCTGTCTGCATGTAGGAAGAAAAAGTAAAATGTCATAAATAGAGGAATGACCTGACTTCTTTTTATGAAGCCAAAAAATGGCAACATAGTCCACCAATTGTTCTAATATCTCACTTCACACTCAGAAAGTAACCTTAAACTAGGCTGATTAACTAACATCAAAACAGGAAAAAGAAGTCCTAATATCTCCCATTTCAGTCTTTCAGTTCTATGGCTGTCATGAGAACACCTTGAAATGAGAACAGTTTGAATTTTATTCATTTATTTGTTTCGTTGGCATTTCAAGCACAAACCTCATCCGTTCCACAAAACGTTTACCATCTGAGATAGGCAACACACTTCAAAAGCTGCCAAATTAGATGGTCCAATCTCAAAATGAAGAAAATATATCAATAACTGCACTTACTATAATCACACTTACTTCTGACTCTGGTGAAATAAAGCTGAAGGAGGAACTGGCAGAAAGGCATGACTGGTCTTTTGCCAGGCCACATTCCCTGCAAAGTCAAAAGTGAGAGAAAGTGCTCAGGAGGATGGACTACTGCAATGAGATATGGGCAGCAAGAAGAAATAGGAGCTGAGGGGCAAGGAAGGCAGAATGTTGCAATTTTAAGACACAAACAAACAAATTGATTTCAAACCAAAAGGGAACAAACATCGACATCTGGAAGTTTTGATTGGAACAGAACAGGTCCCTTGAACTGCTGTTTCCCTCCTTGATGTGCAGCCCCACGTCTGCGGTTTCTGTGCAGCTGTGCAGTGCAGAGAGGGGACACAACGAGTTTCCATCTAACACAGAGGGGCTGAAGGTCCTTCTACTACTCTTGGCCCCAGAATTCAGTAATAACTCTGGCTCAGATGAACAGGAAGGCATGGATGAAAACCCATAGGGGATCCCACACATGGCTGTGTGCATGTCTGGTACCTGCATCCCTGCTCAGTAGCTGTTACCTGGGGCTATGGGATGCAGCTGGCTTTTTAAGAAGTCTGCCATAAATTCAAAAATTCTGGTTCAGAGATTTTTTTGTTTAAGAGAAAGCCACGTTCTGACCAAAAGGAATCAGTCACAGAGGAAGCTCTGGTAAGATTAGAGTTAAGGTGATAATGGAAATAGAATTAAAACCTGTAGTGTTTCAATGATAATTAAATGTGGAAAGCAGGCCTGTTTGAATCAAAGAGATTATATTTTATTCAAGGGAAGGTTCTTAGGGAGTTTTCAAAGGAACTGAAAGAAAACAGCTTTCTATTTCAGTTTTAAATAATGCAGCTTAGGAGATGGGCATTTTTTATCAAAAATAATAAAAATTTCCTTTTGATAAGAGAAGCATTTAGAAATTATTTCTGTAAACACGTCTCACTAAAGATTGAAGCCAAATCTGATGAAAATGTTTGCCAGGTCCAGCAACAGCCAGACTTCTTTTTATATTGATCAGATATGGAACTCAATGCCTTTAATCATTGTTCCAGAAATAAACTGCCAGCACACAAGCTACCTGCCCATTTTCCACTTATTATTAGCCAGCTTCATACTTGTCTCAAAGAACTAACCACAGCAAGTATAACACTTTTATTTACTCTAGACGAGACTTTGTTTAGCTGCAAAGAAAAAGTGTCAAGGAAGATAAGAACATTTATTACTAATTGCATGGTCTTACATGTTAAGCCACACAGATTGGAGGTCAAGCACTTTGAAATAATGTCAGTGCTCTGTCAAACCCGAATTCAAACCCTAATCTGACTCATTCTGTGGAAGTGAGCACAAAGCAGCACGCTGCACCCTCCAAATGGCACCCTGGGGAAGGTTCACCAACATGCTGAACAGATTCTGAGAACTGCACCCTAAAAATTCACTTGAAGTCAGTGATTCATACCAGCTGTGGTAAGAAAAACAAATATATACCTAAGGGTAAAACGTCTGACCTTTTCAGACTAGGTACTTCCCATCTCTTAGAGGTACCTGGTGAGATGGGGAGATTTTAGAACATCTTCCATGTACTGGTCATAGAAGGCAGGTGACTCCATCATACAGGTCTAGAGGAGACACTCAACCATTTAGAAACTAAGAAGTTGGTTGGTTCACTGATTTGAAATGGAAATTTGCTGGTGTAGCAATTAGCTGGTGTAGGGAGAATGCAAGAGTAAACTTCAACTTGGAAGTCTACAAAAAACTACAAAAGAAAGCAAGGAATGGAGTAGGAAAACAAACACTTCTGAATAAGTTAAAGACACTAAAACTACTTTGTCATGGTTTTTTTTCCTTGAACTGTCACAGGTAGAAGACTCTGTTGCTTGATTTCTGTACCTGTGGCTCATAATGATAGAAACCTTCACCCCCTATAAATTGAAAATATAGTCTCGTAATAATAATAAAGGCCAAGAAGAAAACATGAAGTGGGAGAGATAAAATATTTCCTCAGTGACACTGATGGCAACAACATTTTCTCCTGGACATGTAGTGTTCCCTGCAGAAAGTTACAGTGCCTTTTATCTGTCAGTGTAATCCAGAACAATTATACTAGTGATAATCCACAAAAATAAGCCCACTGTATCTAGCTGATCACTAAAAGTAACTTCAGTGATCTTTTAAATTTAGTTAACATTTACAGGTCTGACAACTGTATTGTAATTCTTAAGGAACAGAATGGACACACTTGACTGTCCCTCTTAAAGAGTAAAAGCACAGTTTAGAAGAAGAAAACCAGAGCCAAAACATATGAAGTTTATTTTTTTAGGTTTGGTACAAGTTTTTGATCTAAAATCAGCAATTGGTCATCTTCTTTATGAATCATAACCAAATCCTAATATCATAACTACTTCAAAAGAATCTGCCTCATGTAAAACTGTTATCTTTAAAAAATAATAATCTGTACTCTTCTCTATACAAGCAAAGCCAATATTCACTGAGTTCCACTAGGCTGAAACTTAAACTCATATGGACTGACACAAAATACATAACATTAAATTTTATTTGGGAATACAGAAAAGTACTAAGGAAAATTCATGAGTAATCAGAAAGCCAAAGGGCTTTCATTAGAAAGACTAAAAGTGAAAAATCCTGTAATTCATCTCATAACAATTGAATGCATTGTTAATCAGAGACTTTTGTTGCAATGACAAAGGAAAATAGGAGCACCCTCCCAAACTAAAATCTTTATTCAGCCTGCAGACAACTCAGTTCTTGTAAGCTGTCTGAATCTGTGAATTTGATTTCAATGTACTCTAGAAAAGCACACTGTACAAGCCATTATTCCTCATAGTCCTGGCAAATTTAGTGCATCTATGCCTATATTATTGAAAATTATTGCTGGAACGATATCAGAGAAGATCATTAAATATACACATATCCTTTAAGACATTAGTATGGATAGCTTCAACTAAAAATTATTCTTTGGGTTGCTTGGGATTCTCTGTTTTCTGAAGGAGCACATTGTTTTTCATTGATTAAAGGATCTCATTAGCACAGCCATTTCTTGAGGTTTTGTTCAGTTGTTTTAAACAATGAACCTTGAATTCTCCCCCTATTTTATTTCTGCTTCCCCAGTACACAGCTTAGTAGAATTTACAAACAATTGGAGAGATTTGAAGATGGTAAATATAGACGTCACTGGAATTTCAGCTGCATATACCAACTCTTATTTATTCTACAGTTTTGCGCATTAAAGATCACTGGGTGAGGCACACAAAAATGGCTGGCTGGAAGATCAGCTCCTTATGACCTGCTTTTCATTTGGCCATCCACCATCAAACTGTATGTTACCTGATAATGTCACTGTGATTGTTTTGGAAAGGACAAAATGCATATGAAAATACATTTTCTTGCGTTTCTCCCGTTTTCTCAGGATCTTCATTATCATTCGTTGTTCAAGTTACAAGCGTGTAATTTAATATGAATGGAGCTGTACTTGGTCCATCACTCAGTTGTTGTATAGTAATTAGACCCCAAATGCACACAAATAGTTTCCAGGCTGCCAGCTGGATAAAATGCTCATTGCTTCTTTTGTAGATATTTGGATTCTGATTTAACTCTTTTCTGACTTAAAAATCAAAAGAGAGAACATATTGGCAGAGGAAGAGAAAGGAAGAGACCAAGTAATTCAGTGTTATGTCAGCCTCATGGCAACTCAAACTTATAATTATATATATGAAATGGAAGAGTTAGTACATATCTGTCAGGCTCGGTAACAAAGGTGTGGATTTGCTTCCTCAAGATTTCTCTCTCTCTTTTTTCTTTTCCTTCTTCATCAGAATATTAATGCTCTTCATCATCATTCTTTGGAAGTGTGACACATATCACATTTCCCATCCTTCTGAGCATATGGTCTGGAACTATTGAATAGCTGCAATATGATGATTCCGGGCTGCTGAGCGCAACTGATTGGCACATTAAACTGCTGGGAGACTCTTATCTGGGGCAGACAGGATTCTTTCCAGTGCAGTCCTAAGGGGCCCTCAGTAATGAAAAATAGTAATTCTAAGTCTTTTCCACCTGTCTGTTGCCAGGCATTTTAAAATGGAGTTTCAATAGTTTTTCATTCCCCATAACCCTTATTAAAGCAAATCAAGTGTAAGCCAGAAGAACCTGGAGAGTTTCACTAGAGACCCTGCAGTTATCAATTTAAGAATGGGTTTTTCAAAGCTTATTCAGCCTTGCTTCTAACACTGTAAAGCAACCTAATACAGAAAAGATGGTAATACAACTAAGTATCAAATTAACTAAATAATACAGCAACATGATACCTGGTTAATAATTTTTAAAAATCTGTTATTTTAAAAGACATTTTTTCCCTTTATTAGTAGACCTATAAAAGTAAAGTAAACCAATTTCTTTTGCATATAAGCAAAGTTAAGGAAATCAAAATCTAATTGAAGCTATAAAATTTACCAGATCTCTACAGAGATTCTTTCACCTTCTTCAGCTTCCTCTTAGCTGAGATTACAATGATAAGCACTCATTCTCTTGCCAGGAATAACAACGAATGAAGCATTTCTTCAGCTAAAGGGGAAAAAATCAGCTTCCAGGCTTATGACTCTTAACAAAATAAGGGAAGGTTGTTCTGAGAACAGTGATTGCCTGAAGAATTACTGTAGGAATTGGATACTGGTATCATGATCTCAGGACAGAGCTTTTGTGGCTGACATAGTGGCAATTTAAATGGCTTACATGTAGTGCCTTTTAACTCAATAAGATAATGCTTCACTTCCTTTCCTCTATAAAACTAGAAGAACTGATTCTTTTCACCTCAGCATAAGTGTTATTATGTTTAGATCCTTAAACAGTGGCTATGTTGTTCCTTTCTAGGAGATCATGTTAAATCCTGAACAGATATTAGGATGTATAGGACTTTGCAGCAGATACAACTTTAGCAGTAGTGCCCAAGACTAGATAAATGGAGCGTCACTAAGAAGTCTTGAAAATAATCTCAATTGCTTTAAATTTGTTATGCACACAATTTTCTTACTTATGTTTTCAACTTTAGTAACATTTTTTGCACTGGATGCCTCACAACACTATGCTCTAAATAATAGTTTCTGGAAGTTTATGAATTTACCACTCTCTGTCATGGTCTTGTAGCTTGGAAAATATGGATACAGAAAGGATTTTATTGCATAGGAGTCAGCCATTCATATCACACACAGCGCTGGAAATTAGAGTTCTTATTTTAGAGGCTGTAAAAAGATTCCAGAGAAAATTCCATACTTGGGTCCTCTTCACAAGAATTGCTAAAATTTGCAATTACAGCTCATTTTGGAGGGATTAACTTTTATCATTTTTGTTATAAAAACTTCCCAAAGGAGAAGCAATCACTGTATTTTAAGGCTGCTAGAAAGGAATCACACTCAAAACCGCTTATTTTCATGTAAAGAGTAATATTTAAATGATGCTTGTCTTTATGCCTTGCATAAAAACTGCGTTAACATTTGCATTTTTCATGGACTAACTTTTTTTTTACTTATTTTCCAATTTATATGTCTTAAAAGTCTTATTTTCCTCCAGTACCACTGTAGGGCGAGGTTCTGGCAATGTTATTTTCCTTCAGCTTGATAAAACAGAATTCTTTTCAATGGTGACATATTAAAGCAGTTGGATGTCCTAACATTTGCACAATTCTCCTGCTGGATATTTGCAAAACCGCTTATTTTTGTGTTTACCTATAAAAGATAAAATCACTTATTTGGAGAACTTTGTGAGTGGCTTCTTGCAGTGTAATCTGCTGTGAGAGACAGAGCTGTGGACCTCAGAAGGACAACTTCCTGATGAGGAATATCTTACACACACAGTTGTACTTGTGGAAATATTTACCCATATTTCATTTGTTTTTGTTCTTTTTCTATACAGACTTCTCTACAACCAAGAAAGAGTCAAGAATGAGTTACAATCAGTGCAGTGACCAGCAGTAAGCATGACGAGAATTTGAAGTAGACTGAAAGCAAGCTTTCAGATACTGGACATAATCTGTACTCTCTTTTTAGCTCTTGGGGAAGAAAGAGAAGTTATGCAATTCTAGTAGATTTGTTCTACTACTATTAGACATGAGATATTTCTGTAGCTTGGTAGGAAGTCTTATTCAGCTGTGCATAAACTAAATGAAGAGTTCCCTCACTTTATAATGTGCCTCACATGTTTAGCCAGCTCTTGTGTCCTACTCTTCATTTGGAGAAAATGGTAACACAGCTCAGAGGTTACTTTAGAATTTCAGAATTTTAGAGTGATTTGTTTCTTCCACAAAATGCAGATGTCACATCACCAGTATAATGTAATTGTTTTAAATATAATACAAATTAGGAGTGGTTATGGTAATCCAAAGCGTTCACGATTTGGAATACGTGTGATATATGTTATACTTTTCAAGCATTCTAAGATGAACACCTTCTCTCCTGAAAAACTCTTGAGGGTTGCTGAATTGTATTAAAAAAAAAAAAAAAAAAGAAATATCTATTTTACTAAAAATGTTTGCTGACACAGTTGTAAAATTAACATTATTGATTTTACTGCATTTAATAAAATACTGCTATCAAAAATCAGGATTACAACAAAAACGTTGTATCCCTTCTTATTATGTGTTGAGAAATACACTTTCATGAAGTCATAAATTATGTTTGTGGTTCAATGAACATCTTTAATGAATAACATGTTTAATTAATTATAAGGTATGTTGTAATTTGGGGAGATAATCAGAAAAGGAGAGCATGATAAAACAAAAAGTCCTCATCTTTTTAGGCTTCTTCCCACTCAAATCTCAGATGAGCTTCTTTTCCCACCTTGACTAGGTATCATGTTCCCTGAATGACTTTAGAAGTATTTTTCCTTGAGTCAAACAGTCTGTCATTAGCACAAAGTAATCCTTACTATAATGGTCTTTAATTGCCTTTAATTATTTTATATCTGAATTACCGTACACTGCAGGACATTCAAAGCCATAATAATAAAATATCTTATTACAGTGGCTTATTGAAGTACTACTGGGCTTAGGCTTCTGGGAATCATTCTAAAGTCCAACAGTGATTGTAAATCATTCTGATCTCTATGTGTA
Organism: Empidonax traillii; assembly: GCF_003031625.1. Classification (NCBI taxonomy): domain Eukaryota; kingdom Metazoa; phylum Chordata; class Aves; order Passeriformes; family Tyrannidae; genus Empidonax; species Empidonax traillii. The sequence continues at coordinate 858,055 of NW_020955213.1, read as the reverse complement.
TGTCAAGGGGGATATCGCATAAGAAACTGAACTTTAAAACATTAATTCCTACAAGAACCAAAGGCATTAAATTCCTTCACTCATTGTACTTGGGTTAGGCTAAAGCTTCAAAAGGAAGGCAAACATCAACTGTTGCACAAAATCAATTCTTTCTCTTCTCCTAAATATCCAGCATTGGTGACCCATAAAATCCCTGAAGCTAGCTCAGAATGGCAAACACTGGTCTAGTAATGCCTCCTACACACATGCCATATCCTGATATCACCGCTTAAAATCCATATTGTAATTTAGAGAAGTCTTAGGGCAAGGTTATTTCTTGAAAGACAAAGATAAAAGGCAGTCTTTCCTCAGCAAGGGCTGAGATAGCAAAATAGTCACTAGAAGATTTGTTTAATATATTTGCTAAAAGCCATCGCAGAATCATAAAATAGTTGTGAGGGACCTCAAGATCATCTCGTTTCAACTCTCCTGCCATGGGCAGGAACACCTTTCACTAGACCAGACTGATCCAAACCCCATCCAACTTGGACTTGAACACTTCCAGGCATGGGACAGCCACAGCTTCTCTGAGTAATCTGTGCCAGTGCCTCACCCTCCTCACAGTGCAGATCATGCAGACATGGTTTTGCTGTACATCAGCACCTCATCAGTATGTCTGTAATAGTCTATTAATCTTCTTTGTAACCTAGTGGATGTTTCCTCCCTGAAACAAAATGTCAGCACCTAAAAGATGCAGGCAAGAGTGCTTCAGCTGTACATGGGTACGAGTGGCCCGTGGTTATCTGGGATCTGACTCACAACAAGGGTTATGTTCGAAGGACACAAAGTAATCCAAACACAAGGTGTTATTCTGTGTTTATTATGCAATACACACAGCCCTTTGTGTGCCCAAGGGCTGGGAGAGCTGAACAGCACCACAGAACTGTATACAGGAGAAAGCTACAGCCCAGGACTTGGATCATCCCTCTCTGGCTGCAGCACAGCAGCAGAAGAGATGGGGAAACAGTTCCGATTCGTGTCACGAATCACAAATCAGCTGCCAAATCACATCAGCTGCCAGTGTGCTCTGCTTTGCTAAGCCGTCATTAAGGCTTTGAATCTGTACAGACCTAAGCAACCCGCTCTTGCCAGAGCAGCAGGACCAGGGAACAGGCAGAATTACCACGTCACAGAGCTAAAGACAGTCCCACCTCTGCCCTCACCACCCCACTGGCCCCCTCCCCTTGGGTTTTTCTCTGTTATTTGTTATCAAACTTATACACTGCAAGACATGTGCACTTCCAAATGACATATCACAACTACGTTTAACCTGAGGAAAGTCAAAACGATCTTCCATGAGGTAACAAATTGAATTAAAGTGTAGCAAAAGCTAAAGACAGTGTTTTACAGGAACTTCACTCGAAAACAAGACAGACATGGGAATCTCAGGGGGGAGTACTAGACATAATATCAAATAACTGTCCAGTGGTTTCAGATCTTCAGATAGTATTTGTAGTGACACTACAGAAAATAAATCAATAAAACACTCTGATTTCAAAGCATTTTTATGCATCTTGAAGGAATTTACTAAACTTCTGTCTTATCCTTGTGATCATCCTTTTTCTGTCATCAGGTACCTCAGGCAAATGTCAAAAAACTGCAACCCTCTCCATCACAGACTGGTTTTACCATCAAATCTTTTCTGTTCAGATGTTACACAGCCATTCTGTCAATACTGTGTCACAAATTGTGCCCTCAGCAAGACCAATCTTCTCCATTTACTGTATTTTATTTTGTCTCATTAATAGTGTGTATTAAAATTCACTTATGGAGAAGACAAGCAAACATAGACTTTGCTCTTTGGAAGACAAAATGTTTGTTAAATTTGTTGGCATATGCCTACCAAAGCAGCACAGCTGAGACTGATAAATAAGAGTTTGATTAGCATGCAAATTATAACTTGTCCATTACTCTTCATAATGACAGCTTGACTGAGATTGTGTTTGTCCATTTTCAGAGATGAATAACTGTGGCATTTAGTAAAGAAGTGAGAAAACCGTGTTTGGTTTTTAATTTGCTTTAATGACTTTCTTGGCCATGGTTATTTGAAGAAGAATCTAGCCAGCTGCCTTTATTCTCCTTCTGTTAGATTATGATCTCTCTCAAAACAATACTTGAAAATAGTTCATCTGAATAAAATTCAGAAAGGGCTACACAGCAGCTGAAAGAGAAAATGAAATTGTGCCAGTATCACTAAGCTAAATTCTGCAGAATGATTTATGCTAAAAAAACTGGAGAAAATAATTTGTCCTCAAACTTTCCTATAAATAATTTGATTTACTTTCAAACATCCTATAGCACTGGGCTCTTCTTTTTCCCCATCCTAAGGTATGAGGCATGAGACACATTTTCAAGAATGCATTGCATTATGCATCCCCAATCCACAGGAAAAGACTGGGGAACTGCTTTATGCTGTATCTCAGGGACACACCCTGCACACCTGCAGAGGTGTGTGAGCCTCATTCTCTCACTTTCCACAGGACATACCGCGCTCTAGCAGTTATTTCCATATTTTTATTCCATCTGCTGAAGAAGTTTTAGGAGAAGTATTTTATGACCAGAGAACACTGTCGAGTGGCAAGACATGAAAAGATTAATTTACCAAAGAAGGAGTAAGAGAATTTACAACAGTTCCCAGAATATGTATGCTAAGCAGAACAAAAATCGCCTGTCTCCAACTTTGTCGGCCTTTATACAAAATGTTTTTAGACAATTTGTTGGTTGTAACCAAAACCACGAATCAGAGAATATTTCAAAAGTGTTCTTCTCTTGTCCTTCTCCCTTCTACAAACTTCCATGCTTTATACATTTAATTATACAATATGGATTTTTACTCACCTCTGTTACATGTTCAATAATACATGTCAACATAATTCAAGCTAAATTTCTCAAATACACTTAAAAGCTAACCCATTAAAGATATTTAACTAGTTTGTCCAATGGCTTCTCCTGAATTGTTGCATTCTACAATGTGCTATTTAAAAGGGGACTGAAATAGTGAAAAAAAAGAAAGGTCAAAGAGGTGAGGCCAAAAATCTCATCAAATGTCCCAAAATGTTTTCTCTGTTCATTTTTTCAGAGTAGTAAGTCAGTGCATCATGCAGAATAAACTTTATATAAACCTCACACTATCCAAGGACCACACTTATAAGCATAAGGTAATAGCCATCTAATTAATTGTAATAGTCCACTTGTACAGTTATAGAAAATCCTATCCTAGAGAAAATCCTAAGATTAAACAAAATATCTGTGTGTTCCTGGTATCCAACAATTTCTTCTTGCTAAAAGTCCAGGAAAGCATCTCTGTCCTGAGCTATAAAAGGTTCTCAAGCATGATAATTAATTAAAATGAAGAACTCCCATGTGGCACCAGATTCACATGGGAATATAAAGAGCAAACAGGTTTCCCAGTCAGTGAAGTATTTGTTTTACCTTCACGTAAAATGCTTTATTAACAAAGCAGTTCAGATGGTTCAAAAAACATCAGCTTTACCCAATTTTATCATTTGCATTGTAAATCAAAATATCCTGCCTGTTGAAAGTATAGAGCAAAAAAATTTTTATTCTATTTTATAAAAATATAACAAACAAACTACCAACCAAATAAAAAACCACAAAAAAACTCAAACAACAAAGAACATAGTTTTAAGAAACAGAGGTTTCTGCTTGGACTGAATATTGCTTGGTTTTACACAAATTCCTGGCTTAGCAGGGGTCCTAATGTTATAGTATAACTTGTATGATTGGTGTTAATGTGCCGAAATTCAGCACAAGTTCAGAGGCCCATTCACTGTACGGTTTGCAATGTGTGGGAAGTATATTTGCCAGCAAACATCCTCTATACATGCAGTGGAACTTCACAAAAAGATTTCAGGACTGATTTTTTAATTAAATTTATGTAATAAAATTGAATCTTATAGTCAGAAATTTTGAGTGAATGGGTGATTTCAACATAACTCACTTCCAGATTTCATCTATTGACTTTTCATATGTCCACACACTCACCCAGAAGCAGAACTGCTTTACAGCAATGCGACATTTGAACGTCAGTCTAGAATATTTGTGTTTTTTGATATTTACTGTGTTCAATTGATCGTTTCTTCTGTTTATATATTTTTGACATATTCATACTTCATTAGCATTTTCTATGTGTCTGCCATTGTGACAGAATTGGCTGCAAATTAATACTCTGGATAGTTTCCTGAATACTCTTTCCTTCTGTGAGCTACAACTAATTTTGCATGCGATCTGTTGATGCTTCATAATTATCTTATCTCACCAACTGTGTGATACAGCAACAATGCTTTCTGCTACTGGTATAGATGAGTTATTTTTCCCCCTATGAAAGCAGAAGATATGGAATACTCACTGCTCCCAGCAGGCTCCTGGGTGTGGCTAGAGACCCCTTTAATATCTGCACATGCTCTCGTATGACAAAGACTTTTCTACAAACTTAGAAATCTGTAGACAATGAATACATGATGAGGATGTCATGGTGGCAGATAGTCTCAGTGAAGATGTTAAACTAACAGCTGTCAACTCTTCTCTTAACTGAGCCCTGTTTTTAGAGCTCTGCAGTGTGAGGAAAGGCCAGACTCAAACAGAGCAGCTCAAAGCAGAATAAGCCCCTCATACTCAGATGAAGTAACAGCACAAGGCAGAGTCAGCATTCAGATACAAGCAGAACTCCTGTCCCCTGTGCAGGGGGCTGTGCTGGAGATGCTGCACTGTTGGTGAGTTATGATCTGGTCTGTTCTGCACTGCCCAGGTTTGGGGATTCCTACAGCACCTGCTTAGATGGACCTGAAGTTCTACAAGCTCAGCTGAGCTGTTAAACACAGCTCAACAGTTCTGTTAGTACAGAGTTCAATAGAGGCTGTCACTGAATTTTAAATACGGTTTTCCCTTGGAAATTGTGGAAAAGACAAAAAGTGCTTTCCCTGATATACAAGATGCAATGCATTTGCTGCAGGTGCTCTGCTTGTAACCCCACCCTGCCCATTCTGATGGGAAATCCTTATGCTTTATGATTTTTTTTTTGACATTTTTGATCATTCTTCAAAGAAGTAGTGAAACAGGACAATGAAAGATACTGACTCTGAAAGCATTGTTTCTTCTTCATTAAAATAAATAAAAAATAAAAAAACAAGCGAAATATATTTGTAATAGTAAATACTACTTTTAGTGCATGTATTTACACTGATGCATATATTTGTATAATTCAAAATGGATTCACAGCTTTGGAAATTTCTGAGCTTAATACCACTTGGTTTACAAAACAAACTCTCAGTTGATAAAAATACCAATTGTTTTATTGATTTCCTAGAGCTATGCTCATTGAAACTAGTCCAGAAATACAGTTGCACAGATAACACTGCAAACTCATCTGTGTGGGCCTAAATGTGTTACAGAGCAAAAATCACAGGCACTTACCCTCTGGTTTTACATATTTCCTCTTACCTTGGAAAACTTAAGAAATAGAAGGAAGGTGCAGCTGCACATGTCATATTTTGAAAGGGAACATCAGTGTGAGTCAGGAGAAAGGATTTTTATGATCCAGATCCTGACACTTCTCTATTACAGAATGTAAAGATGCCCGGGTGTTACTGCAGAGCTCTCTGCACTCATCAGACACATTGAACTGATTGGTCCCCCTTCTGCAGATTCAGTTACCAAGGGGGTTCCAAATGAGAGTGAGAGAAAAGGAGAAAAGAGGGAGAAGGAGGAGTTGAAGCACCACTTCCTACCATCTCTGCCAGCAAAATATTCCACTAACTCTAGTATTAGTAAAACATGAATGCAGAGCACCAAGCAATGATGTGGGATTCCAGTGCCATCTGATCATAACCCAACACTGCCATAGCACCGTATCCAAGTATTTTACACAGTACATCCCCAACTGAATGGCATGTATATAGTATATAGTATATCTAGTATATAGTATAAAAAAATTTTTTAAAAAAATATAGTAAAAAAAAGTCCCTTCCTGAATACTGTTACCAAGAGATAACTTTCTATCTGCTGTCTTCAAGATTATCCCTTCTCTGATCACTTTTTACAAACTTTTGTTTAAATTTTCCTTCACTTTTGAGAAAGACAAATTGAATCTGCAGCTACTAATAAATAAAAATATACATATAAATTACATTACATAGTCAGAGACGAGTGCACCTTGACATGAATTTATTAGCAATATAGAACTCTCATCACACCAGTTACAATTCCATTATCACCTGCCTAAGGGGATATTGGCATTAACGTTACTTACTGCTCATAAGCACTCCCAGGCTGTAGGTAATCCTTATTATTTTCATTATTTCAACCCTTTGAATCTGATCCTACTTAATACAGAATAATTATGAAATCACATAGATTTTGATGGAAGCTGGGGATAGCTGAGCTAGGACCATTTTATACCCATAATTTTTTAACCCATAGTAACTTTTTTTAACCAATAATTTTATGCATTTGCTGGCGTTGCTGACTAAACACAAGGAATCATAATCTGGACGCTCCATAAACTCTAGAAACAAAATAAAACATAAAACAACAGCAACAATCAAAAACCAAATGAAACAAAAAAACCCACAAAAAAACCCACAAAAAAAACAACCAAACAAAAAACCCAACCAAATAACCCAAACCCACAACACTCTTCATCCAAATATTGTAAAGTCCTTTAAAAAAGCTTAATCATCCAAAATACACAGCTGAGAGAAGCAGCAATAAACATAGGTTAATTTGCTGTTAAGTACATGGAAGATTTGAGCCTAAATACTTGGACTTGGTTTTGTTCTGTAAGATCAGACTGACCTTCTCTGTTCTAGAAGTAGTCATCCATGTACTATTTTTTGGCACAAAAGATTTTAGATAAGACAGCTTGGAGAAGCATTATCCTCCTGGCACCACTTAAATCTTTATATTTTTAATCTTTTCTCTTAGGTTAGACATTCTTCAACATTCCTTTATTGGCTTCTTATGTGTTTATTAATTTCTTGCCCTGGTTCTGTCTTGATTACACTTAAATCCTTATGACTCCCAATCATAGGAATGAAATTGTCTAATTACTCCACAGTTTATTGGGTTTTACATTATATACAATTCAGCTACCTCTATCTTTGTTTCCACTGCAGTGAGATAATGAATTTAAACATCTGGAAAGTAATTTCCATTTAGAATGGAGCTCACTGCAGTTGATGATCCACTTCAAAACAGTGTTTTTGTGGGGTGGGAGAGCCACAACACTATGGACCATTATCTTATTAATGAGAAAGAAACTAAGCAGGTGTGGAATACTCACTGGCCTCAAAAAGGGAAATTTAATGAGTGGCCAACAGGTGTAAAATTCTGCTTTGCAGCACCAATTTTATCTATCCCAAAGAGGAAAATAAAACTCAAGAAAGGTATTATTAGAAACAAGTCCTTTAAATTTGCATGATTGATAAGAAGGACAGGTGCAGGAGTACTAAAGCCTAATTCAAACTGGTTAGAAAGTGTTACCTGATAATATCTAAAGGATATCAATCATCTACATAGGTTTTTGAGTCCAGTTCTCAGTATGAAATTTGACTGATAGAAAAATAAAGGCATATAATCACTTCTCTAGTTTTTCTCAGAAGAAAAAAATTATTGGGAATCTTATACTAATAATACATCAAGAGCTCAGACACTGCTGCCTTTGAAACAGTCATTAAAGGATAGTTAAGTGAAATAACTAGTTTCTTTGCATAAGATACAGAAGGTGACAAGGAGGCTGTTAACAAGAGTTTAAATTCATGTGAGTTTCTATTCATGTGTGTTTTGCATTTCAGTACAAACCAAAAGGGTAGAGAAGCCACGAAACCTTAGCAGGGACACATCTGTCCTGGCCATCCCTTACACGGCACCACAGCCCCACTGGGCCAGTGGAGCCCTTGGGATGTCAACCAGGCTCCAGACTCAGAATCAGCCTCCTCAGGGAGACAAAGGGCTGGGAGAGAGCTGTTGGGTTCACTTCCCACGCCAGTGGGGTGGATGTGTGGGGTTAAGCCTTGTCACTCTTTGTGAAACAGACTGTGAAGTCCATTGAGGAGAATTAAAAACATTTCTACTTTACCTTGTCAGGTCACCTCTTCTCTTGATTATAGAATAGATAATCCAGGAACACCAACCTGCTGAATTCCAATTAGAACAAAGGTTTACTTATTTTCACTGCCAGACAAGGTCCCTCATGCAGCATATCTTTAAATGGCACCTTTATCCTACCATGAGCATGCCACATCCAGTACTTTCTTTTGCTTACACACTCTTTTTCCAGATGTGGCTACCAGGAACTTACATTTGGAAATATCAGTGAGTTTACAACAATAAGGACTTGTGGATGGAAGTAATAGTCTAACAGGGTTAAGATAAGTGACTTTAGTAGAGTAAGGCAAGGCACTGGAAAGACTGTTTGGTTCTCCTGAGGGTGTAGGTAGGGATATCACCAGGGAGGAGGACTGTCTTTTATGTCAGAAAATAATTGCAGGAATTTGCATTACATGTGAGGCCTCAGCTGTCATTCCTTGTGCCATCTAAGGGTCGGAGTGAAATTTGAAAGGGGAAGAAAGCTGCAAATCCTTCCTGGAGATGGAAAGACATTATGGCAGTTTGTATGGAAACAGAGTCTTTGCTTTAGTGCATTTTTTGAGTGCTGGAGCCCTCAGATTCCATCTGTCAGGAATGAGGTGTACCTATAGGTGCCAGTTTCAGGGGAATTCAGCATTCAGCAGAATTTATTTTAAAAACAGGTGGCATTGTTAGGCTGTGGAGCTGTTTGCTCATTTAAGAGACCCATAACCTAGCTAGAACTCATTAGATTTCAACAGCGATGAACAGGGTCCTCTGGGCTCATATTTGGGCTTAACCTTCCAAATAGAATAAAAGAAAAACACTAAGCTCAGAGCTTGCACTAAAGCTAGAGTTATCTAATACCATCAGCAGGATTTTATAGCAAAAGGGGAGCAGCAGCACTAATGTGCAGTCATAAAACATGATTTCAGTTTGAATGTTTGCCATGTTTGAGTGAAATTTCCACTCTGGCTTCAGCATGCAAAAAACAATTTATTTTGTTGTGATGAAACTAACAACATTGCTCCAAGTAAAAAGGAATTGAACAAAAATAGGATTAGTAAGTAGTTTTTGTTCTTTAGTTTTCTCCCTGTATTTAGTAAAATAGCACCAGAAATGTTGTTTCTTGTCAATAAAATACAGTAACAAGGTAAACATTAAAAGGGATTAATGATCCAAAAGCATCACAGTTTCACAAGCTAATCATTTGTGACAAGTATAATGTATTGACCAGTAAAGTGCCCCAAGGTTTCCTATTCAATCCAAAGTTTAATATATTTATTAATGGTAGTGTGGATGAACAACAAAGCAGCAGTATTTGCAAATAACAGATCCAGTCCAGGGAAAGCTGTGAAGAATTCTGGGGGAATTTTGCCACACTTGGGTGAATAGGCAATGGTCAAAGAAGTGCAAAGGGAAGGAAAGAATTTAAACTATTTGCACTCCTTGTAGGTTTGGACCTGGCTATTGTAACGTAGGAAGCTCAGTGAGAGCCTCTTTCTCACTGTTATCACATTGAGATGCATTAGGTATGAGTGGGAGAAGATGTGCAATACATTCTAATCCAGCCTCCTCTGGAATGCTATATGCTGCACTAAAGAAGGACAGTAAAAGCAATACAAGCATGGAGAAACTCTCACACAAAGACAGACAGTAAGACTTAGACAGTTTATCTTGGAAAAGAGACAAATAACAAAGGACATGAAAAGGACATATTCCAAACTAAAACGGCAGGAAAGATAGATATGACATTACCATTCCACACACATCATAAAGCAAGAGTAAAAGGAAAGCTAATGAAAATGAAAGATGGTGGAGTTGAAAACACTGAATAAATGCTTTCACTGTGCACAGTTACACTATGAAATTCCCTGCCACTCGGTGCTAGAGATGCAAAGACATGCATATAAGAGACTATCCTGAGTCAGCTGGGATTGGACATTTATACATGTATAGTAAGGGCATCTTGAATTATAATGATAAAAAAGAACACTAAAAGAGAAAATTTTATCTCATCCTCTAGGGTTAAGTTGGTATCTAAGCAGGGCAGTTTAAAATCTGACCTCAGGAAAAAAAAAGGATATACAAATATTATTTTACACATATCGGCTCTGCAGTTTCCAAAGTGACATAAGCCACTATCAGAAGGCAAATTCTCAGTAAGATGGACCACATTTAGTACAGCAATTCATGTCATGATCAGCTTTCCCAAACAAATTATGCTTTTATACATTTTTAAACACCATATTGCTCAGTTGCTCCTCCAGCAGACACTTTCTGTATCAGAAATGACTCCAGAGAGGAGCCAGAATGTCTGACTCCTCACACCCGTGGACTCGCCAGACTCAGAAGGCAAAACAGGGAGGTTTCACTGCTTATGGTTTTGCATATCTGCTTGGGCCTGTGTAGCTCTGTTTATCCTGGTGTCTATCTGGGCTGTCTAGAAACTGTTTTAACATGTACTCTGATCCTTCTGCAAATAGGTGCATGGTATAACACTCACAAGCAGAGGTCTGAAACTAGAAAATTGAAAGATGCCAAGCTGTGAAGAGTTGCACTATAATTATAAATTACACATGCTAAAACCCACAACCAAGTGTATCAAGTGAGCTTAAAGTTACTCATTAAAGCAAACAAAAGAACAGGTTCTATTTACTGATTCTGATTGTTTCCCTTGGCTACCAAATTTAAATCAATAAGAGTGAGGGGAATTTGCTGTTGCTGTTTTGATCCATTATAAAAATAATACACAAATCCCCATTCCCCTTAAGCAATCTCAAAAACAAGAAGATACAAATTTCCTGCATCTTTTATGTTTCCACAGTTCACTTGTTATGGTGTAAGACCATTTTCTTTTTTTTTTCCCCTTATTTTTTTTATACTGTAGTATAATACAGAGGAAAATGTGACTGCAGAAAAAAACAAGTCTAATAACCCCACTGCCCAATGCTTGAAATTACTCTCCAAGAGAAAAGGCTTTCACTGGTAACAGGTAATTTCAAATTCCTTCTTCATCAATGACTTTGAGAACACCTCTTTCTCAAAGGAACTGTGGCTAACATGTACACAACAATAATGTTATTATCTTTACCTACAAGATGCTGGATATTCATGTGTTACCAACTATTTGCCATTTCAGCAGAAGGAAACAGACTAAGAAAAAAGAAAGAGAATAAAACCCAAAACAACAACACCCCCAAATCCCCAAGCCCCTCAATCTTCTTTGCCAGGCTCAAAGATGACTCAATCCAACAATGACTTCTGTAAAGGTGTTTTATAGTGACCAGTGAGACTACAATTTCCCCTTTCATGGCAACCCCAGAGTCGTCAAATTGGGTGAGACCACCTTTTCCATTTGCACACAGACCAGCAGCATTTCCTGCACTTTCAGGGAATAACTAAACCCACCCTTTTACTTGTAAAGAACTTCAAATGAAACAAATCTTCTTGCTTTCCAGAACAGTATGATTTATCTTCACCTAGCCATTCCAAGAAGGTTTAATCAGGATTAAAACAGCTCTCCAACAAAACCAATATTTTTTATATGGTCCCCAAATCCATACCATATTAGGGGTTTCATGCTGGAAAAGCTGAATTCATAGTTTTCAAGTAATTTCAGTTTCATAAAAAAGAAAGTGACTGCAGAGGTGAATTATCACACAGAACAATCAAAATTGAGCTTGGCATCTTGGTTGATACAGGTTCAGTTTATTAGTGCAGCAACTAAACTTTAAACAGCAGCACGTTTGGGATGGATAGTCATCATTATCTATTCAACTGGACACAAAATAATTTGTTACAGCCACTTGGTTTTATCATTACTTGATATTGAAAACTGACAAGCATCATAACTCACTGGCATTTTGAAATCTCTTAATACTTTGATCCTTCAGAAGATTTGTTTTCAGTAAGTAATCTAGGTCTGGCCTGCTAGGCTTATAGTAATTAGTTTCCTAAGTGTATATACTACCTCAGTGTGTCTTATGGCAAGAATGAAAATGATGAAAAGGCCCTGTCATGGTTCAAACTAATAGTTTCTCCAACCTCTTTGTGAATTCTCCAAGCATATCCTCCTCAGCTGCTACACTTCAAGGCTTTTATCTCAGGTAAATCACATGAAGCTTTCAGACCAGAAAATGTCCTACTGATTAACCGTTCTTATCATGAGGGCAATTCTCTAACCTTATTTATTTTTTTTCTACCCTGTGCTGCCTTCTCTGCATGCCATATTCTGCTCTCCTTCATTACTGATACAGTTCTCAGGCAGTGTGTCCCTGATTCGCTCTGTCCCTGGGCTCTGAGCTGCCAAAATCCACTCTGTCCCCCAGCCCTCTCCTTGCCTTTCCCAGCCACCCACTCCTGTCTCCTCTCCCTCTGCTGTCCTGTGATCTGCCAGATTTGACTCCTTTAGCGTACTTGCAGGCTTAAACCCCTGTACCCCTCACTGCTCACTCCTGCCCTGGTGCTGCCTCTCATACTATGCTGGCACATCTGTCTTGTGGGACCAAGGAGGGACTGAATTTAGGAACTGTTCCAGCAAGAAACTGGGAACCCTTTAATATGCTGGATCAATTCCTTGATGTAGCACACCAGTTACATGAACAGGAAAGCTGAGAATAAAAATTGGTCCTGCTTAGAGTGGATGAAATTACTGCTGCCAAATGAGATACCACAGCCCTGGTGTCTGTCATCTCGGCATTTAAAACAGGAGAGCGCCAGAGACACTTGACAAATGTACCTGAGTCCCAATTCCTCGAGGACTCAATTTTCATGCAAAGTCCTTTGTCCTTTGTATCTACTTAATTGGGCTTTCAAATTGAAAACTGACACGTAAAGCCACAGAAGAATAAAGGGAGTATTATTTTATGAGTGCTGATAGCTACCTGGCTCCTTCCCCTTTTACAGTCAGTACAATTACTCTAAAGCCAGCTCATATTCCATAAACACCTTCTGACCATTTAGAGAAGTGGATAAAGTTTAGTGTGTTCATAACTCCACCTAAATTTCATTACATACAGATTAAAATCTAAAGAAAACATAGAATAGATTGTCACATTAGAACTTATACTTTTAATTTTGAATTCAAGCAGCTGTGGCAATCCAAAGTTCACTTGCCATACTGCCAGGAAGATCCCCAGGATTGCAACATGTCCTATATTGGTTGCTACTTCCCTCTAGTGTGCAGTCCTAGTAAAGCCCCAGCGATGCCAAACTTCATACTCCTTAAAAATTCCTCCAAACCAATAACAGCTGCAGAGCTGTTGAGCCCTGAAAAACACCACCTTGAAACATCATCTGATTTCTTGCAGGAATCTGCAAGAATCAGAATCTGGCCTAGCACCTTCTCCTCCTTCTGAGTACAATCAGCTTACCTAAATATGGTAGAGCAGCTGTGAAGCTCAGGCAGAAACTTAACAATACAAGTTACTCCCATCACACTACAGAAAACTCTGACTAATGTATCTTCAGGACGTGTAGGAGAAGGTGATCTGTAATACGTACCTGGTTATTCCTTAGGTCCAGTAATCAGACATTTGTAATGAAGTACTTTGTCAAAGGAAATTTAAGAAGTGTGTCAGAATTTGTTGCAGTCTTGCTCAGAAGGGGTGTTTGCTTTGAGTGAATTTTCCATTAGCCTAGAGTTAATTTCCAAATCTGCAGTAAACTAACACAATCGTTTTGAGCCTTATTTGAATCAATGTAACACATTTGTCTTGCTGACAATCTGACTTTTGCCTAAATTGTAGAAAACTGACAATAAGCACTCAAGGAAAGATCTATTTCTGTCATTTAAAATCACAATTGGGCTTCTGCCCTTCCTCTGACTATTATGGGTATTACAGGGTACACTTTCAGAAACAGTTATTTAAACTAATATTCTAAGCCATATTCACGTGCAAAAACTTGAACATTAATCTTTCATCTTAGACAATCTCTCAGCGTTATCTTAGAAAAAAAAAATTTTCTTGTCTCAGGTTTCAAAATCAACCATTAGTGCATTTTATGAACCCGCCATTGGGCCATAAGAGAGAGACATGGAATGCATAACCAAAATGAACAGTCCCTGCTTTTGCCCATCTTCAAGTACTCCCCTAAGCAGAGGTGACATTCTCTTAGAATATTTTTTCAACTGCCCATAATGGCTGACTGTCAAGTAGCTAAACAGGTACAGATTAATTTCTTCTTTCATGGGCAACTCACACATTCCCTGAAGAGAAGTCCCATGACTTCTCTTGAGCTCCTCTTCTACTATCTTATTCAACCAGCTGTATCTGCCAACAGCAGCTCTTGGAGCAGGAGAGGAGCTGTGCAGCTGTACAGTTTTGTAGCCTGGAGAGAATCAAACAATTTTAAATAAACAAGTTTGATCACAACCATCAACACTGCAGTAACTAGACAGATGCTAAAATGTTGACAGCAAGTAGGTAGAAATGAACTGCACATAGACATATACACGTGTATTCTTTTACTATCGGTACATAACTTGAATTTCCATAATCCCTGAGATATTTGGGAACCCCAAAGTACGAGTGTATGCATTAACAAGAATATATTGAGGCAATGTGGAACCATTCTGGGAGTACATCAGTAAGAATCTGTGTACTAAAAGAATGCAAATCTATCTCTGAAGAAAATTATGGTGATATTCCGAGAACCGGTGATTAACAAGATGAACAAGTTATCTAAGCAATAATACACTGGTAGATAGGCTGCCTTCACTGAGAAAACCACTAAGATTCTTACAAGAATCATAATTTCACTATGTGGGTAATCATTAAAGCTCATCATAACTAATAGTACAAGCAGACTCAACTCTAAGAATGCATCCCTAACTTATTTTTAGCAAATTACCAGAAATTTTAAATGCTTTAAATGCTTGTCACACATTAAATATTGAAAACACTGAGTTGTTCCTATTTAAGTGAGTGTATAACAAGAGCCTTGATTTTGAAATTAAAAAAAAGAAAGAAATCTTTTTTTCCTTTCCCATTGAAGTCCCAAGGGGTGTTGGGGTCATGTCTGCAGATGTGTGGTATACAAAACTACTAACTCTGTAATGACAGAAACTTTCAAAAATCATTATACCTTACTTCATGCACCAATATCTTAAAACCTAAGGCATTATCACAATCGTATTCTCATGTATTTTTTCTCATCAGTTTCTAATAAAGCACCATACTCACACTTGTAATGGTAATGAACTTACAAATGTCCATCTGTCTCCTTTTTTATCCATTCTAAGTGTTTTCAGCCTGTGGCTGTGCCTGAGGCAAAGTTATATCATCTTGACACAAAGAAAAACCAAGTCTTGCCTCAGAAATTTCCCTTGCTTGAAAGAAGTCCTGTAAAAGCTCCATGGTGTTATAATTAACAACCTGTCAGTTCTACAGTCAACCAAAGGAAAATGACCATTCAGAATTATTTTCATTCATATAGCAACCCTTTCATTGTTCATCTGCATTTGTACTTCTAAATTACTGATGAAAATGCTGTGTTCCTTGCAGAAATATCATAAATCATACCAACTGTGTCTTAAATGTCCCCAAGGATTGCTAATCTACGAACCTTATGTGCTGTTTGTTATGTATATGTTTAACAAACATTGGAAAAGACCTCAATTGAGATGCAGATTTTCTGACCACTGCTTTGGGCAGCTGAATACAATATCTCTCTCTAGAAATGCTAATATTTTAATAACAGGCAGGAAATTGAAATTTTAATTAAAGAATGCTTCTTTTTTTATTATTTGATCCTTTTTGGTGTGTATACAAATGTGGAATATAATTAGGAACATTGTAATTAAAGAAATAATTAGGCACTGCAGGCTGGTATCACAAACACTTAGGGCAATTTCAAGCTTTTACCACCAGGCCACATCAAGAAATTCCCTCCCTCATGCAAAGATTTCTCAACAAAATCACCATCTCTTCAGTCATTTAAAATGAATAAGATATATTAACAAGAAAACATTTGATCTTGTCGGGAAGGGGAATAAAATTATTCCTGCATAAATTAACCCCCAAAAAATCAGTTCTACTTGGACGAATAAGAGAAAACAAGTTGCTTTTCAAGGACAGCTTTATTTTATTTTAATTAAACAACAGACTCAACCCACTGCAAATAATTGTGGTGTTAATCTCACTCCACTAATTTGAGCAGAAACTGAAGAAAAACTGGTCAATGTTAATCAAGCGCCCTGGAAAAAGAGAATTCTTTTTGACAGACTTGCATAATGGATGAAGCACAAAATGAGATAATTGGGAGATGTTTGTCCTAAAGGGCGCAAAGTTTGTAATTACAAGTAAAAAGTTTCATTATACCCTTTCATTAAGTTCTTTTCAGGCATGAGCATGGTATGTTCACAGAAAAACTCAGCAAGGAAGGGGTGTGGGAGTTGTATCAGATATTTAAAACTGTGCTTACTTTATTATTACCATAATAAGGACTCCACCTTAGGAAATCTCCTGTAAACTAAATTCATGAACCAAAAGAATGTTTTAAATTTACCATGTACTTACTTTGCTTATAATATATATATATAAAGTACGTAAATTTAAGGGATGATTATTAAAACTTAGAAAACTCTATAAATCAAAACATTTCCATTTTTCCTTCACAATGAACCCTGCCATTGCTGCTAAAATAAATATTCATAAAAACTGAGAACCTCTTCTAGAACACAGCTACACAGAGAAAGTGTTTTCATAGGAAAGTAAATTACTGAGTTTACCTGGTGGATGATACAGTCTGATATTATCAAAAGCAAGAAAGTAGAAAATCTAGAGATGGTCTAAAGAACAAGGCTTAGAAGAAAAATTTTCATGAGGAGAGTAAGAGAACCCCCCCTCCTGTCCCTGAGAGATTGGGATCAGACTTGTCACTCACAGATTCTGGGCAAGACAAGTGTTTGCCTTCTTTTCACCTTCTCTATTCACAGGATGAGATAAGCCTTAAGGAAAACCTTAGAATGTTATTTCATGTATAATTGTAACATGGTTTTGGAAAGCTTTTCCTAATACAAAATCAGAATGCACTCTTCCTGTCAATTGTCGTATTTTGTTTTTCAATATCTTATATTATAATGTTAGCATATGAAAAAATGATACCTAAGCCATAACAGCAAAGGTCCAAAGGGAATGGGAAGTTTGCACTTCTGACCAAGCACTGGAATGTGAGTCCCAACAATATAAAACTGGAATTAATGTAGTGAAAAGAAACGTGTCAAAGTGCAGCTCTTGTTCCAACCACAGATTTGATTTCAGTAAATTGAATTATTCTTCAGAAGCTGTACAGCAACTTGTAAAATCTCAGAAGTACTCTTTGAAAAGAAAATTTTAAAAATCAAAACAAATGAAGCTGAAGCAAAAGAACTCTATGTCCAGATCTTTCACAGATTCAACAAAGAAGTTTTGGATAACATCATAAACTTTTAACAGATGTAAATTCAGCCCTCATTCATCTCATAGCAAGTAGTTCCCATCGTAAGACAAGACTTGTAACATCTGAGGGATTCATGGGAATAATTCAACAAATTTTGCAGAAATCTTGAAAAAATTCATATCTGTGTCATGTTATGAGGAACGTATCAACCTATTAAAATAATCACATTTTACTAATGACACTTTCAGCTGTGAGGAGCAACAGAGTTTGCTAATTTGCACCTAGCTTTTAAAAGCACAGGAAAGCAAGCCACATCCTTCATCCCAGTGCTACACTTCTCAGACTTTGGGATTACTTTTTCACTCTTTTTTATGGTTTTCTGCCCATCTATGAAGGTACACATCTGTTGCCATCAACACCAAAATTGCATATCAGAGTTTCTGATGAAAATAAAAAATGTCACGGCAATAAGAGACTGTTTTGAAAGCAAGCCAGTTTGTCAGTAAATTATAAGCTTTATTATCATAAAACTCTAACAAATTGAGCCCACATCTCATTAACTGTAAGCAGAATGACTACAGCAATATTCCTCTCCCAGAGGAATGCTTATCTATAGGGGGGAAAAATGATAGAACTTTTGCTGAGATGTGCCACTAATGATAGTATTAACTTTACTTATTAAAGAATGTCTGAACATTTCTGAAAATACACATTTACACCTTCAACTGTGCTGTTCTGATTAAGTAAATTATTGTACTAATGAGTTCTATGAATTTTAACTTTTCTCTATCACAGAACTGCACTTTAATTTAAAGACAGAAAAATGTTTTATCCTGGATTTTTTTTCATTGGCTTGCAACTTTCCATTCCATCCAGAAGAATAATCTGTAAATTGAACTCTCTCATGACCTGCTCTACACTTTGAGCAAATTCAGATGGAATATTAAAGAAGAACTACCCAGCTGTTATTGAGCTTGCCAGGCTTTTATTCCTGAAGAAATTTATTGGGTTTCTATGGACTGTCAGAAACTTAATTATAGAAACCACAGAGAAAAGTCTGCTCTGCAATACATGAAAGAAAGCATTATAGTGATAGTATTAATTAATGAAGGCAAATATCACATAAGGATTTCTATCACTTCACACTTCTTACAAAAGCAATCATCTGGTGCTCTCAACCAACATCCCAAACTCAAACTGCTATCAAGTAGATCCCTGTTGTTGTACAATAAAAGTGCTGCCCTGCGTAAAAGGACAAAACCCAAAACTCCTGAAGGCCCTATATCCCAACAGTGTCCACAACTCATCTTTCCTTTTCTTCTTTTTTCACTCTGATCTCAGAATTCTCCTTAGTTCTAAATATTTTTAGTATGCTTATACTGATTGCGACACATGAAAAATGTGGTTCACAATTTCCCCAATACAATAACAATATAAGGAAAACGTTTGTTAGTTGTGAGATTCAAAGAATTATTATCAGAGATTTCTTCTTCTAGGTACTTGAAACTGCAGCTATAAAATATACTCTTTTGGTAGAATATTTTCCATTTGTCTGTTTTCAAATTATCTAAATATTTGGACAGCAAACTGCAAATTGTTAAGAGGCAGAAAGTGATGAAATAGGCTTCCTGATGCTCAGCTAAACTTATGTCAATTTTGTAGCTGTTCTTGCACAGATACATCCATCCTGGGGAAGGACAGAAGCTATAACTGAGGCTGTGTGCTGGCTTACACAGTGGATGGACTGGGCTCAGCATGACACCTAAACAAAATCTCTCCCAGACTTCTCTAACATACCACAATCAACACAAAATTTGTTTGATCTCACATTACTGACAGGAAAAACCATTACCTCTGGCTTATCAGAGTTATAACGATCCAACAATACCGACAATGAAAGGTATTTCAGACTTTTTTGAGGCTCTGATTCTATAATACTGCAAATAACGTGCTCAGTGAAAAAGACTTGAGCTGGAAGTGAGCTGAGGCAAATACATTTAAAAGCTTATTAAAATAAAAGCTAATTAAATATTAAGGCCAATCCACAGCATTTATGTTTACTAAATATCCATTCAAAAAACTTTTTCACTCTTGCTTCTACAGCTTTGTTCACACCATTATTTTTGAAACTCAAGACAGATTTTTCTGCTGTACCAATGTCAAAGTTTCAGCTTGACAACCTACCTTCTTTATTACCTTTTTATAACACCTGCCACAACTTGTCCTTGCAGACAAGGACATAAAATGTAAGAAATATGGCAGCAAATTGCTCCTGCTCTTATGCAAGTTTACTCTCCTGGCAACGATGCTGTGTGTATGGCCCAGATCCAGGCAGATTGGTCAAACAGGATCCTGCTCCTTTTGGTTACCTTTTTTGATCTCTGTCTGTCCCAGAGATATTATCCCAAATATGTGTCTAAAATGAGAGGATTGATTTGTGGCAAACTATAGCACATAAAACATAGGTTGACTGAGGCATGGGGGGAGAGCAAGAAGCCATTTGGCAAAGACTTGAATAAAAGTTTTGAGCAAAGGAGCCAAATCTTACATAGATTATGTTTGTTCAAACTGGCCACAGAACCTATTTCCTGGGCTGAACTACTCCATGATTTATGCCCAGGTTTCTCAGCCTGAAGCCTCTTTGGGGAAAAATAAATTAAAAAATCATACTTGGAACAGAAAATTCGAAGACCAAGAGTCCAGAAGAATGTGTTCAGTGGTGGTACAGAGCTAAAACAGGCCACCCTTCCAGAGGTTCATCAAAGACTTATGACCTTAGAAACTGTACTTTTCTGGGAAGTCTGATACAAGAACTGGCTCTGTCTGTGTGCTCTGAAATCACAGCCTGACATGCTAAGTCTAAATATTAATAGAATTTACATGTCATTGAATTCCTTATTAAAATTTTAGAACCCCCTCCTGAAATAACTGAGCCCTTATTTTAGTAGAAAAGTCACCACAGTTTTAATACTTCATAATCTGTGTTACATGGGTAATTGCTCTCAGGATGGCATGTCATATTTAGATTCCATTACATTATTGTATTAAATCTGAACAACATTTATGAACAGCCCTTCAAGGGTTTATGCTCAAAAGGGATTAGTTTGTACAAAAAAAATTTTCACAATATTTTTTTCTTGTCTTCAGAAGACTTTGGAAGTTACAATCTAGACCATAGCCCAGACAAGCTGTGTATTACAATGAATAATAAATACATTACATTGGCACTTCTAAACTTTTCTGTAAATTAGCCAAAACACATATCTGCTTTTTAGCTAGGCTGCACAAATATAATTAGTTTTTGCTGCATAAAGTTATTGTTTGTTTAAATGTTGTAAGCCTTATATTAAATATAAGACAAAATTTAATTTGATGGCACAAGCAAATATTTCAAGGCAGTTTCATCCAACCTACCTAATATAGCTTTTCTTTTTCTTTCCTCAAGACTATTTTACATTTACATAATTAGAAGTCTTTACAATTTCTCCTGGTGTTTCCTACAGATTGGATAGCAGACCTTTCATGAAGCAAAAAGACAGTAGGGGAAAAAAAAAGGAGCAGGACTTCTGCTAATTTGTGAAAGATATACTGATATTTTTGGTGTGTATACATTAGATTTATATGCAGATGTGATACAGTGAAGAGAAAAAGCAATTCATACACCTGAGATTTTTGGCATTTGATTCAGTGGTTTCGAAACACCCATGTCATCCCTGGGAGGTGGCTTAACCACAGTCTCTGGTTCAGGTCTACCCCGTGCTTAAATCCCCAACATTTTTAAGTGTGTGTTACACTTTACAGTAATAGCTGTAGTACTTCACTGTCGCAGAAATAGGGTTTGATTCAACACATGTGGGGGAAATCCCACTCTTGAGCATTACTTTGTAGCTGTCATGCCACTAAACATCATCAGGCACCCTCACCTGCTCAGTGTGTCTGAATATATCTGTTCCATGGAGAGGATGCACTAGGTATCTCCATATTTCTGAGCTGTAGTGCCTCCACGGCAGAGAAATCACACCATCAGAAAGGAGAGAAAGTGAAAGGGGAAAATGTGTCTGAAAGAGCAAAAGCTTTCACAACTTCTGAACGCTTGTGACGTTACACAGAGATTCCAGCCACGAACCACGACCAGTCCAGTTTCAGCAGCAGGGAAACAAGAAATTTGAGCTGTGCTGAATCTTCTGCTGTCTTTGGATGCTGCTTATTTACATCTGGGTTTTTTGACAGCCCATTCCTTTTAGCATTTGCTTACTTCAGAGGGAAAAAAAATCATCCTTAACTGGGGATAATGAACATTTGTGTATCATTATAAAGGTTATGAGAACCTCCTGATATAAATGCCAGTTATCATGTACCCTGGCTAAGTGATGAGACTAGCACATGAGTGAAAAGTAGAAGGTAAAAATATATCTGGCCTTGGGTTCCTAATTCCATTAGGTTCTATCCAGTTCTAGATTTGCTTGCATTCAGATCTCACTAATTGAGCTCTAACAATGCAAGGAGTCCCTGTCCCAAACACTTAAAAAATAAATAAAGGTGAAATGGGAAAGGTAAGACTCAAATAAAGAGCAATTCACCTTCATCAATACATCTGCTGGGACATGGTTATTTTTCTGCCTTTTCTGAGATCTATTTCACTGAGGAAGAGGTTGATTTTGAATAACCGCTTCTGGACTTTTTCCAAGGGACAAAGACTGTCATATTTAAGCCTTCTCCTGACAACTTTGCTGGTATTTTTGGTGGAACAGCAATCCTCCCATCTCAAGAGTGCAGAAAACGGACCTCTTTGCTGATCCCATTACTACGGTATGGTTTTCCACTGATTGGAATCCATCTTACACTTCATTTATTTGCTTTAATGAGTTTCAATATTAAGAGCGAGTTCATATTTATGTTTCTATTATGCTGTAATTTATTTATTAACTATGAATAATGTACTGAAGTGCAGAACACTGACTGGGAAGAGGCAAAGATAAAGGGAAATTACTGTTTCTTCAGAAGAACACAATGTCCTTATTCAAAGGCCTTGAAGTCAGAGTCCGAGCACTAATTTCTTTAAATAAGATCTAGTGAATCTCAGTCCCTCCAAATTACAGAACACTTAGAAAATGGGCTGGGGCTGACTGCAGCAAGGTGAAAAACAATTATATCTGTCACTGCATTATTAACTCATTAATATGAATTTGCACAGTGCTGCTAATACAAGAAGGCAGCAGTGTCCCTATTCCAAACAGACCTAGCAATTTGCAAATTGTGACTATCTGCAACCTTTAGTTCCAGCTACACATAGAAAGAAGCGCTGCAGTTAGAAAGGGTTTTCATGCTTTTCAGTTGGCAGTCAGGCATGTAATTAATCAATTTCTAAATGATGATGCAAATGCTGGGCTTTGCATGTGCATATTTACCATCTTCAAACACTATTTCAGAATTTGGACCACTCAAGTAGATCATCTATAAACTGCTTCTTGTCCTTTGCTTTATGTCTCTTTCACAGCAGTTTAAATTTTACGTGCTGATTTACAGGCAATGTTTTGTTTCTTTGCATAAATAAATAAAATGCACAAAAATAACAACAATCTATTTCCATATAATAGCAAACGATTTCAAGGCAAAACAGCTGCTTTCAAATGACATTGGACCTACAATGGCACTTCAGAACTGAGGAAAAATTTCTGTGTTGTGCAGCTAAAAGCACATCTAATAAATGCATTTGTTATTCCAAAATTATATAAAGAAATCAATTTGATATCATATGACAAGATAAATACACACTTAGGGGCAGCAAGACACATCCTATAGTCCTTCACAAATAAGGAAATAGTTATTTTGCCAGTAACGATGAAAAGGCCTTTTTAGCAAACACAGGTGACAGCAACACAACAGTGCTAATTTAACAAAGAACTGGAACTGCTTTTGCTGTGTAAACTTCTATCATTGTCTTAATTTTGGGCCTCATCAGCATATCTGCTTGCATCTTGAATTATAGGCAGTACACTATGCTTCAGTTTCCAAGCTGTTTATTTGATCATTTAAGGAAAAATATATTACTGAATTTTTAAAATTTATTAAAATCACTTAGTAGATCAGATAAGCATTCCCTAAAAGAGCCAGAAACAACCATCTTGGTTCCTCCTCATTTAACTACTCATCTGCACACTTTCAGTTACTTTTTTTTCTTCTGTTAAACTCTACACCTAAGCCAGTTTGGGAAAGGTGAATTGCTGATTACAATTTGTAGTCACAAAAAGGGGAGTGCCACACTGCAGAAAAGAGAGACATAGATGCTTCCAGGCTCCTGTTTGTATGGAAGGACTTTACACATGTTGTTCTGTATTGCAGTAGCTAAATGGAAGGAAATGAGAGAGTTCTTACCTCTGGATGATATCTTTTACTGTCTTCTTAAGCGCTCTGACGAGAAAAATGACAGCAGTCAGTTACATAGGAGTTGAGACTCGGCATCAGAAATAAAGTCACAACTCGTTAGAAGGACAAAGATGTCTTGGCAAGACTACTTTATGCTAATTTTCATTGTAATAAAGCTCTGTTTGCCTTTTTTGGAACTGAAAGCCTATCCGCCCATTTCACGCTAGTTGCACTGGAAATAGACTGTTTTGCCACATGACCCACATTCAGTTTAGATACTGGAAAAAGTCCTGTACACTTAAATGGTTGAAAATCAGTTCTTCTTACTATAGGTCCAATACACCAAAAAGCACGGCAGGAAATGACTCCAACCCTGCCACTTGGTGTTCTGTAGACCACTTCC
Source organism: Empidonax traillii (assembly GCF_003031625.1). Lineage (NCBI taxonomy): Eukaryota > Metazoa > Chordata > Aves > Passeriformes > Tyrannidae > Empidonax > Empidonax traillii. The sequence continues at coordinate 833,778 of NW_020955213.1, read as the reverse complement.
TTATCTCTCCCTTTCTAAGGTTTCTCCACCTGCTCAGTGGCCACAATAATAACCCTCCTCTGCAGTTTTTTACTTATGCCTTACACAATGGATAGGCCAAAGATAGTACATTGTGTATAAAATGCTCTCCCTAAATCTTTACATGCTACCTCTCATCAGCCTGATTCCCTCCAGTTCCAAAGGCGGCATATAGATCATAGCAAGAGTAAAAAAGAAGCTGCTAACAAATACAATTATCAGTTTAAAGGGATGCCTGGAGCTATTTGGCTGCTGAAGTAGTTGCTATTGATTTAACTAGAAACTTCTTACCCTTGACTCAGTCATCCCAGTGTAAGAGTTCAATGTTTCTGTTCTTTGACCTTCTTGGCCTAATTGCAGGAGAGTTTGGTGTGAACATAGGATAGCTGCTGACTGGCAGCTGCCTGTCACCCAATCACAATTCTGAAGCTACTCTAATATGGATATTTTAACTTTTTAAAGCATTTATTATTTACTAATTAAAAAACACCAATTACACAGAATCACACTTTCCATTCTCACTGTTTCTTAGCAACACTTTGAAACTGAAGCGTGTGCACTGTTTCAAAGTAGGGTACTTAGAGCAGTAAGCCACATCTGTTAGAAGATCTTTCATTTATCAGACTTCATCTTATAGGAAGCACAATTCTGTTAGAGTTTGGGCGTTTTGAAAGCATTTTGAGACAAGCATTATATAAAAAAAAAAAAAAAAAAAAAAAAAAAAAAAAAAAAAAAAAAAAAAAAAAAAAAAAAAAAAAAAAAGAAAAATTTAAAATGGCACTTTATTTTATATAAAGCTCATTGCCATAAAAATGTATTATTTTGTCAATAATGCAAATTTTAACTGCTTCACTAGTACAAAGAAAGAGTAAATATGCAAATGTAGGGTTCCCAGCTGGAATTTCAACACAAGCCTCAAAATAGTTCAGCAGGAACTAGTTTCAGTCAGGAATAATCTTGGAAGTCATTTCAATTGACAGGCCATAGGAAATCATTATAGGTCATATATAGGTCAAATACTCTGCTGCTTTTCAGGCAAGTTCCCAATTTCTGCTACCCATGCAGCACACCCAAAGCCAGATATTTCATTTTCTAGTTGTCTGTATATCTTCCCCTTCATCAGAGTTTAGAAATTACATCAAACCACTCACACTGTAATTCATTCCCTTCCCTTGCCAAAGTCCCACACCACCAAAATGGCTGGTCCTTTGGAACTGAGACGCAGAACTGAGTCCAGATTCCTGTCAGGCTCCTTGCAGGAGGCAGGTTTAAATGACATCAGAGTACCTAACATGGGGGAGCTCATAATAAGAACAGTGAAAACCTGAAATAATTAAGAATGATTTCAAAGCCCCAGGAAGAAAACACCAAGTGATCTCAGCAATCCTTTCTAATGCCAAATAGAGGCGGCAGGAGGAACATGATCTACAAAACCAGTCTGCAAGAGCATCAGTGTGGTAGAGAGAATGGATTTAGATTAGTGTAGTTTTGTTTATTGGATTCTGTGACAGGTCTGTGAGAAACATAAGTAGAGTTATAATCCTGTTACAGAAAGGTAATGGTCTCAAATATGTCCAAAATACAGTTGGAGATGTGAAGACATCTCCACATGGTGGTATAAAGCTGATTTATACCACATGGTGGTATAAAGCTGATTTGCATGCCTTAATCCCCTACCTGTACATTGCTCAGAATTTTATAAAAAAATAAGCTTTTGATTTTTGATCTTCATATATTATGGTAGCACTACCATGATTCCACCACTGAGACAGTATTTAAGTACAGAAAGTTAGGTTGTTAGTGCCTCCTGGATTTAATTCCACCTGAAAGACTTATTTTTGGGCTAACATCTTTATGTTTTGTTTTCATGTATATAATTCACCAAAATACCAGAAGTTCAGCACTTTATATCAGCTGTAAAACATAAATGTTAATCTCAAATAGTCTTGGTAATAGCTTGACGAAAACAAATAGACTTTCTTGGGAGCAGTAGAAGAGAAGTCAGAGGTTAAAGGATGGTAAGCTGAAGTTTTGATAATTTATCTTGATTTCCTGACAGTTTTCAGTAACTTAATCATAGGTTTCCTGTAGATGAACAAATTTTTCTTTAATAAACGATTCCTGTTTAGTTATACCAATCTTACAAACAGCAGAAAAAGAATTTGAAAAGGCATCTGGATATTGCAGATGAACTCCCTACTGCACTGTGTACATTGTGAAGTTGGAAGTTATTCCAAGAAACAACATTGACCTGAACCGACACATTAAGCAAATCAGGTCACAGTTCCTCCTTGTAAGGGGATTTAGCCCCAGAGTGATAAACCCTTCCTGTACTTTCAAACTTAACAGCAAAGGAGTTGGGATTCCTTACAAACATCAAAAATAATGTCTGTACTACTTGCAGTTGTAAAACCTAAGCCAGATACAAACAATGTGTCACTATCATCTATTTGAATCCATGGACAGTTTTATAAAAGGGTGCTAATGATCTTATTTCAGGTCTACAAACCTTCTCACGAGCTCATTTTTATTCATGTTATTAGGAAGTATCTACTCACATTTATCCACAAATGCCTTTCAGGCAAAAAATACTATATTTTAGATGAGAGTGTCCATGAAAGCTAGCACATTTGAATTTCCACCTTCTTTGCTGGATTCAATTATACTCTAAAATCCCTTTTCTCATTCTTACGATAACAGACTCTTAGAACACACATCCAAGGAGAGGTCTTATTAGTACAGTTAGAATGGGTTAAGGATTTTCTCCCTCTTAGGCTTGTTACAATCATTATCACAAGAAGAGATTCATGTTGTGCTGTTTATTATTTATAGTTCTCATTATATTCTTTGTCACAAGACCACAGCATCAGAATTTTAATGCCTCATATATTCTGTGGAAGATAATAATAAAGTGTACTGCTCTGACCTTTTCAGTGTCCCATAGTTTGATTCATTAGCCATTCCTATTCTCTCCTATTAACAGCATCAGTAACCTGGGAAGAAGAGGTAGCTTAGGCAACCAACCAAAAAGCAGAATATTGAAAAGGTTAAAATCTAGATTTATAAATCTATTCAAAGTTTACAATCCTTTCCAAACTATGCTTGGTATGAAAATTATATCTCAGTCTTCTGGCAAAGACTGCCACAGCAATACAACTAACATAAATACCCTACTTACACTCACTTTGGAGCTTGAAAGCCTTTGCTCTTTAGAAAGAGTCAAAGGTGAATGAGCTCAATATACAGTCTATTTGTTACATACCATGTCTATCATTTTATGTCCAGGTTATAGGTGCAGTCTGAGGAAATACTGTAACCATTGCATTGTCATGCAGTAATGATATTCTAAGTGCCCGAGAGAAGTGCTGCTTGCAAGACATTGTAAGAAAAATATATTAAATAACAGACTTGTATTTCATTTCACAGTAAAGAGAATTTCAAGTAGGAAAGCCAAGGCAGGCTATACACGATTATTTCTTGATCAGAAAGCATTCTCCAATGATTTCTTAGGCAATGTTTACTGTGCAACACAACCAGACTCTTGAGTGCAATATAAATACATTCCTATTATAACAAATATAATGATGCTAATAGCAAATGAAAAAAAAAATCAGAGTGTAGAGGAGAAATAAGAAATGCATTGTATCACCATTCTATTTTACTACTGCACAGTCACAATTTAAAAGAACTATTATAAATTTGGTTAAAAGTTAAACAAATTATAAAATGGCAATAAAGCCATATCGTTTATGTGCCTTTGTTTAGCATAAAATATAACACACTATATACTGTTGTGCATATAGAAGATTCTACAGTTGGACAATTCCCTAAACTAATAGGATTTTCATAAAAATTTGGTTATGCTAAATCTCCCAGAACTGCTGTATTTCTCAGTACAATATAGCATTCTGAATGGAAGCTATAAATAAACAAATGAAGTAAATAAATTCTCTAAACTCAGAATTTCTTCACTTGACTCCTCTGAAAATCAGGTTTTACTATGTATCCACAGATAAATAAAAAAACCACAGAATATTATCATTTACAAATTAGCTTTATTAGAGCAATAGGCTCATGGAGGCTTTACTTTTTGCTTCAAACACTTTGCCACTGACTTTAGAAAAAAAGGATTATGCATTCTTTTTTCCTTTTTTGGTTATCCTTGATCTTATTGTTTCCCTCTTTCCCATTCTCAGCAATTGTGTAGTTAACAATTTGCAGAGGTGAAGCTAGGAGGGATATACCTGTTTTTATTCAATGCAGTCTTCATCAAGCAGCCAATAAATGTGTTTTATTGCTCTTCCCATAGTAGGCATTATTGCCTCCTCTATGTAAAAACAGCCATATATTTTGAGTCCTTATAGTCATTCAATAGCTAATCAGGAACTCATACCATTACAAATGGGCTGAAGACAATGCATACTGTCACAGCCTGAGTGTTGATTATTCCTTAAAAAAAGAAACTTCTATTAGCAATAGGTCACTTGGGCAGTATTATGGCTAAGTCTAAGTATAAATTATTTTTTAAAGCCAAATATATTTATCTAATAGCTATTCTTTAAAGATCAACAATAGAACATAATATACTTATACAAATTGCAGACTAAAAATGTTTTCCAGGTACTAATTACATTCCTTGCTTTTTCATTACTTGGACTGGTGCATAAACTGTATAGTGCTGCCTCTACAATCTCAACACAAACGCATCTTGTGTTTGTAAAGGTTTCTGTATTAAATTTGTTTTCTTTGTTAATCAGTGATAACACTTGGACATAATGCATTAAACACTTGTATTCTCATGCAGAGTATTGTGAGGACTTCCAGTAGTTTCCTGTAGGCACAAGCCTTTTATCACCTGTGAGCTGCCTGCACTGCATTTGGCTTTTCCAGATGCAGAACAATTTTCCACTTATCTCAAGGCACTGCTGAACCTTTCTGCTTGCCCCTCTGCTTCTGGCACTCTGCTGGTTTCCCTCAGAATAATCTTCAACACAGTCCCAAGAAGCTGTACAGCATTTTCCATGCTGCAAACCAGCTCACTACAACAATTCTTGAACAGCTCAGTAGAGTGTTAGAAATAAAGGCATCTAAATAACAATTTTACTTGACAAAGTGGCCTAAAGACATTTAAGTACCAAACAACACCACCACTTCAGCCAAGAGATATTACATTCTACCTGCCCACCCATAAAGCTTGAATAAGGGAGCTTTCAAGGGCCTCTATTCTGCAGTTCCAGGATAATCAGGCTGAATTGGGGTGTTTTCAATCTCCAAAAGGCAACCCACTCTTCAAACAAATGTGAGCAAGATGTGCAAAGAAGCTTTCCTGGAGCTTCTTTAATTATAAAGTCAGAATCAGAAAGGAATGTGTCCAAAATCCCACTTCATTATGAACACTCCTGTATATTCTATTACTTTCCCTCCTCAGTACTGTGAAACTTTTTCTCCTAGAGGATAATTTAACATAAAATCACATAGATGAGCCACTGTGATATCCCTAACAGTAAATGTTATTCAAATTTTCTTCTCACCACAACAATCATTAAGTGGAATAGGAAAAATTCTGCAGGTTATAGGATACATCTTATGTTGTATCTTAAAGAAAAGCTAACATTAACTTATTGAACTTTTATAGATGAAAGGTTTAACCATTAACTAAATTTTCAACTGCTGTACATTCAGTACAAGGCCAAGTGCAATATTTTTAAATTTTATATTTTATCCAGAAAGGAAAAAAGGGTTAGATTTATAGCAAAAAAACAGCAAAAGGTGAATTAATTCCCCCCCTCCCCAAGGCTTCAATTATCATCATGACATTTCTACAGACTCTTTGATGTTGCACCTGTCCTTAAGAAGAGACAGATGTCAGCGGGGATGCAAAGTAAAACACTTCAGAAATATTCACAGCCAGTGTGACATGGAGGGGTATATTTCAAGAAGACTTTCTAGAGGAAAAAAAACCCTATCATTATGGTCTTAAAAATTAATGCCCTAATAAGACAATTAACATGTAATTGCGGTATCATACTACGCTCCACACTGAATTTGCAGGGAAGGGGCAATCAAGAATGAGGAAGTCCTTTTCTCTTCAATGAGGTAGTGGGAATCACAAATAGGATAATAACATATTTTCTGTGAACTGAACAAGTTTCTTGGTAGTACTCCTTCATTTGCCACACTTCGAAAGACCTTATGTGGCACACAACTCCTTAAAATGAAATCCATCAAGCACTGCAGATCTTTTCCCATCTCAAGTGAGGCAACTTATTTAACAATTTCTTAGGCAGTGTCCCTTGGGTTTAGCTGTAGGCAGGAAATGAAGCATAATTAGCACTTTTATGTGGCATTAACAAACAATCTTGTTAGTTCATTACTTTTTAATATTTCCACCAGTCTTCTGAAAGCAGATTAAGACCAACTGTAATTTCCATATGTGAGATTCGGTGACTATAAAGCTCAAAGAATGTTCACTTTAATCAAAACCACTATGATGTCTTCGACTAATTTTTTTTCCTCCAAGATCTTTTTGAAAACTTAGTTTTATGTGAGTGAAGTGCTAATCTGAAATGTTTATTCATTTGAATAAGATTTTTCAACACACAGACATGGCCAGGGTCATAAGGAAGGGGTGTGTTTACCAGCACGGAGCTGAATGCATTTTTAATGGAAAAAAACCCCCAATGATAATATTAAATAAAGTGCAGAAATGGAAAAACAAACAAGCAAACACCCATAAAACAACATAGATATTCTAAATTAAAGATAGATCTGACCAGGGAACTTGAATGATTTATCAGAGCTTCTAAGCCCTTTACCTGTAAGAATAACTGAATATTCGAGTTTTCTTTGTTATTACAGCAATTGATGCTGTTGGACAGTTTAGATCCTGGTATGTGGGTTCTGAGGAACACTTTCCCAAAACACTTGGCATATGTGTCTTTGGGGTGTTAAGTAAAAGCTGTCTCTAATTAGGTATACTACACATGCCGTAAATGAAAACGTGGTGAATCAAGTGGTCTGACACTGCTGCATCATGCCATAAAACATGCCAGAGAGAAGGAATTTCAAAAAGTTCTTCCAAAATTTAGCTCCACACCAGTGTTAACTAAAAGCTTTTCTTTTTAATACTTTATGCTGGAAAACAAGATTGGCAGCTCAGAGCTTGCATTTAGATTGAAAGAGGCAAAAGGGTATTAAATTCTTTGTAATTCCTGTCTTCCTTAGGCAGGATATAAGGAAGCATCTTTTACTAGGGGGAGCAGGATTCCTAGAGAGGCAATCATCTCAAGCCTGTCAGAGTTTAAGAGGCATTTGGATCATGTTTTAACTTTTGCTCAGCCCTGGGTTGGTCAGGTAGTTGGACTGTATGATCACTGTAGTCCTTTCCAACTGAAAGAGTCTATTCTATTCTATTAATTAGCTTTGATCATAAATTCAAATTACAGAAGATATTCTTTTAGAACATACTGTATTATCACTGTGGCCACAGAGAACTGCAAATAAGTAATTTTTTTTTTTTTTATTTTCAGGGCTGTCCTTTAGGCTCAGGTTTTACAATTAATCAAAGATTTTACGTACATTATATTTTATTAATTAAGGTCTACGCGTCACTATAGGGAAGTTACTTTTTCTGGCCAAAATATACCTCTTCGATTAGTTCTCTTTTCTTTTGAGTCACTTTGCCCCCTGCTGTACAGAGAGTTAAATACTTCTACTGGCAAAGAGCTGTTTCAGGCAGATGTTACAGCAGCCATCTCTGGATTTCATTTAAAACACCTCTTTCAGAAGCAAACTGTTCAGGCTTCACGATCACTACAATAATATTGTAACTGTGCACTGCAGACCCTGTCACAGCCAAGAGCTTCACTGGGCTCTCTGCTGTTGAAGTAAATAGAAGCACAGGCTAAGAGAAGAGGATACAGGAGGTCACAGCACCTTTGTCAGCAGGACTGAAAATAACCTTGGTGAATTAGGAAATTAGCCATTATTTTAAATTTAAAAGTCTCCAGACAAAAATGGTGAGGTAGAAGGTGAAGGTTCATGAAGAATTATCTTAACTGATACTTAATGGATTATTTTTTGACATGTGAGCAGCACAGGTGGAGAAAAGTACTTGTTTTTTATGTTTAACAGGTGAGAAAAGCAATCTAAACACTATCTAATCATAGCTGAGAGTCAATTTGCCATTTCCAAGAGAGAAACTTTAGGTAGAGTCTGATAAAATTTGGAAACAAAGACATTTCTGCTTTGTCACATGATCTAGAACCCAATATCCAATGCCACCAATGCATGGCACGGCCTGTTCAAAAGAAATTTTTTAATCAGCCTTGGCTTGCTTTTGTTTGAACAGTGTACTTCTCTTGATCCAGACACTTCTTTGTCCAGAACCAACTGGGTTCAGTTTATTTCATCTCATCCAAAGCAGGACTCTCTATATCCTTTTATACATTGTTAGCAAGTTTTATGTGCGACCAGAGACAAATTTTATCAAGTTGTCGATGAGGTCTGTCCCTGAAAACTACTGGGGAGAAAATGATATTTAAAAAAACCAAAAAAGCAACCTGGTTCAGACATATATACACACAGACACACTCATATATACTTACACACTTTTCTTTAAAAAGAAAGAAAACTGTAACAAAGTAAAATTAATAGAAAAAGAACCCTTAGATCCAGAAACTTAGCTTCGTCTAATTGCTCAGCTAAAACAATGAGCAAGAAAAACTTGAGAGATTGTTCTGAACAGATAGGAGACAGGAAGAATTGCATTTGTCAGCCAGAGAAAATGAAGGCACAATAATCAAGACGTGATGCCAAAGGCCAGTATGACAGTTTCAGATATTAAATAATTCAGATATTAAATAATTCAACCACTATTCAATACATTTGCTCTTTGTTAGACATTCAATGCTGTATCTCAGCAATCACAACTGCATGCAAAATGCAGTAGCTGGACTGTAAGTAGCACCCACCACATTCTGCTGCGAGTGGACTCTTTATGAGGGGTGACACAACCCAAAAGTAAATTGTAGGGAGCTACATTTACAGTATTGGCTTGAAACAGCTAACACTGGTCAGCCTAGCTTGAAAGTTCTTTTTACTATGGATTTTAGCCAGATTCTTAATGGCACTTGAACATTTTTATTGTGGTAGCATTATGTACTAGCATATTAATGTGCTAGCATTATGTACTAGCATACAGGCATTTTCTGGATGTGAGCTGAAAGATTTGAAATACTTCTTAATGCTCTGAAATACTATGAAAATAAATACATAGAGACTGCATTTATCACCACATTTCTAAATCCAGTCTACGTGACAATTGAATGTAGAGTGTATTACAAAAATATTTTCATTCCTTACTTTCATTTAAAACACACCACCACATCTGAATATCACTTTTCACTTTCCTTTTTTACACATACCAAGACTGGCAATAGGAAATAATAACTTTCACAATGTCTGTAATGGATACAAGTGGCAATTTAATTGATTAGTTAGGCTCCATTCTCCAAATTTTTAAAATATTTTGGGCAGCATATACCAAACTGGTATACTGAACTTCTGACAATTTGGCAAGTGGCATCGTCATGAGAGGCACTAGCTGGTACTCTGATACCAGCTCATAGTTAAGCCCACTCAGGCACTTAAGGTGTAAAGCTGAGCTCTTGGTCCTAACTGCAGATGGTGAACTTCTGAAAATGTGGCACTGCATTAACTTTTAAAGCAGTGGCTCGTTTTCAGTGCCCACTGTATATATCACAAGGCCAAATAATAATATAGCACAGTCTCCAAACCAAATGAATGCACAAAATAAATTAAATACATATACTGTCTACCATTTCTTCTTAAAATATTTGAAATGTGCATATTTTTGAGCATGGTATGAGCTATTTAAAACTGATTTTGTACATCATCTTGCTCTTTCCTAATATCAGCAGATGAGCTGATTTTATAATCAGAGGCACTGTCAGCTTGTCACATTCTGCAGTTCAAAATGTCAGATGCACTGTAAACAGGCTCAGAGTAAGCCAGGCACTTTAGAACAGAGAGACTGCACGCTGAGTTCGGATGTAGAGAATAGATGAACCCTCTTTATATTACACAGAATAATACATGAGCCAATACTTGTTACAAGGGTAAATTTCCTTTGAGGGATTATGATGAACAGGATAACTGTGGGCAAAGAAGTACCTCTCAATAGAGCCCTAGGAACTCCATTCCTTTTCTCTCTCAATTATCCTCTTACAAATATGTATGTTGTATCAGGATAAACACTCTAAAAGATGCTTACTTCTTTTTTGTGGGTGTTCTCCCTTTCTCTCCCTTTGACCCCCTAAACTGTTGGACACATGAATGGTAGAATTGACTGTGAGTAAATATGTGAAGGGGATTAACATCTATACAGCCATGAGTACAAAGAACGACTGTGAAGCCTTGCATGTTTTTTGAGGAATCAGGAAGAATCTAAGTCCGGATAATATGTCATTTGTTGAAACACAGTAATTTCCATTTTTTTTCAATTTCTCTTGGAAAGGTTAGTTTACCTCTTATTCATTGTATGTCTACATAGAAGCTACCTAAAAATGTGGATTTCAGTAGAAAAACTAGCATTTTATTGACAGGTCCATGTGAATAGAATCATAGAATAATAGGTTCAGAAAAAACTCTGAGATCATCAAGTCCAACCATTACACTGCCAGATCCACCACTAAACCTCAAACATCACATCTACAGGTCTTTTAAATCCCTCCAGGGATGGTGACTTATCAAAGGAAAATGTTTCTATAAAGTAAAGAAGACTGATTTAACCAAAGCCTGTTAGAATGAGGATTATATCAGCAGCACTATTTCTATGATTACAGTGCTGGCAGATAAATATTTGTTTAAAAGAACTATTTTTTCTTTTTTTTTTTTAAGAAAGAGACTATGCTATTATCATAACTGTAATAAGCCCAAAACATTTTAATCATACTTTTCTCTGGGACCAAAGAGTGAAATAACAAAAGCTCCACAACTTTGCTTTTGGTAAGTAAAAGAGATCTCATCTAAATTAATCCTCGAGTCTTTCTGCTGATGGATTGATGAATAATTATGTCCTAGGGAATAAAGACAGGATTCCCAAAGACTGGAAAGCAGAGAAGCTAAACTTCCACTCCTCAAAAGTGCTTGACCACCTTTTAATCTACACCAGCAACTGTTAAGAAAGTAGGATGGAGTCCATGAAGGACTTGGGATACCAACATCTGAACTGCATCATTTATCAGCTGAAATGGTGGTTAAGACTGTAAGACGCACAAACATAAATAAACAGATCATAAAGACACTTCTTATCTGTCTCACAGAAAGGCCAACCTACAGTTCATGCTTAAACCAACATACTTCAAAGCATTCAGTTCTCAAGTCTGCTCAAAAAACTTGCTGTGAGTAACCTCAGCAGTCAATCTGTTCTGAGACCACTTTTCACAGGGTAAAGTAAATTTTAAGTAGGAAAATGTTATTGATCACACCTCTGGCAGTGTGGGTTGTTTTCTGTGTCTTTCTCAACCCCTGTAACCTTGCTGTGAAAGTATTACCCTATTAAACATTTTTTTCTAACGGTCAAAATCCATTTCTGCCAGTAGTAGCAGGGGCCACCGACCAAGGCTGTGTTAAGGGAGTGTTGCTACTCACTCTTGGCCAAGCCCTGAAGGATTGCAGTCACATGTTTTCTCCCCATAAAGAATTTCCAAGAAAGATCATTCTCTCTGGATTTGACAGATCCTGCTTTAAGAGCAAAGGCTGTTCAAGATTCTTGTCAATAAGTCAAAGGAAGGTGGGGAGGGAGATGGAGTGCTTAGAATATTCCATAATCTGATTGGATATTTCTTTCCATTATATATATTTATTATTCTGATTTGTGTTACTCCCATGACATTGCTATTTTTCCCAAATTTTAAAAGAATTTTTATTTATTTAACTTTTATTTTGTGTATTTGTGTCAGTTGTGATACCTTGGCTATTTCCATTCTGAAAAGACTAAGCTGCATTATCATGATGATTTCTTAAAGGTAGTTTACTTACATATGTTTCCAAAAGGATGATCTCAAATCAATCTTTTTTTTTTTTTAATCAACCTACGCTTCCTAGGTGTGTGTACTTAAATAAATCTCTAAATGACTGTTACCTACAAATCTCTCTTAACTTGATGCTGTGAGGGGTAAAACACCAGATTGCCATTGTTTGTGTTATTTTAGTGAAATCAGTCACCTGTCATGCTCTTTTGGAGGAGTCTGAGATGGTGGATAACCCACACTTCTAGACCATAGAAATATGCTCTAGGTGGGGGGGGGGAGGGTTGTCTCACAGGCACACAAGGAACTACCATTAAGAAAGGACAGGTATAAGATGAAGGCAGAGTTAGTCAGTGAGATTTAATGCACATTAGAAACACCAGAAGATGGAGGTTGATCCATTCAGTCAAGTAGCTACCTGTGCAGAATGGTTCAGGACCATTAATGATGATCACACACAGTAACAGTTCCAAAAGACCTGCTGCATATTGAAAACCTGTAGTGGAAAATACAGGCAAAGTAAAACTGATGCTTGATTCAGGCTTGCCCCTGAACAGTATCCAACTGTAAAAAGAGGCATTTAATATATGGCTACAAATACAGTAATATTTAACTCAGCAAAGAAAATGAAAAAGGAATATAGAAAGATCTCTGAGTATAATGATCAGATTTTGTGCATCAATAAGGTACTTGATAATTGTCTGTAAGTAAAATAATATCTGCAGGCTGGGAAGAGTAGTTGCCCTTGAATCATTGCTTCTGCATTGGTTCAAATCTGGTAAAAATCAGATAAAAATGAAACCTCTGGTTATTGTTACCTAACAACATAATACCACTCTCCTTTAATGGCAATACTGAAAATTTTACTGATACTAACACTTGGGGTTTTTTCTCTGTAAAAATGGTGTAATATCTAGTTGGGTTGCCATGATTAATTAATCCATCACCTGGCTAATGAGGAATGGTAGCTGTATGTCACAGAATTTCAAGGATAACTTCAACTTCTCAAGGATCTCAAGCTGAAATTTTTCTGCTGACAAGTGGTCTAATTGAATTTCAATGAGCTGAAAATTGAGTCTTTTTAGACTTCTTAGTTTTTATAAATAGCTTTCTCTGTGACAATCCTATTATAATTACATATGGTTCAAATGGTTCTATCCCACCTATTCTTCCCCACCCCCAAAACAAATAGTCTTCCCCAACCTATTACCTTACCTTTGAACACACATAATTTTATCTCTATTGGCCTCTTGATGCCTTTTTTTTTTTTTAAATTTATTTATTTATTTATTTATTTTATTTTCTTAACTAAATCTACAGTGGGAAACTTAAAAGCACTTCCAAGCCTCTATGGTTTTGCTTCTGAGCCAACTTTAATCCCGCGTGGACTGAATATTGAGATTTCTAAATCCCTCTTCTCTCCCTCCCAGTGTCCAAAAAAAAAAAAAAAAAAAGAAACCTGAGAGCCAGGGAGTTGCAGCACAATCCCCAGCTTGGACTAAACAAAGAACAGGATTCCTCTGTGTCCTATCACTTACTCATGTTAGGTGAAGTCTCTGCTGACTGGAATGTTCCCTGATAGTGTAATTACAGCAGTATATCCCAAACTAAACCTGTAAGACATCTAAATGACTTGATTTTTTCCATGATGGCAATACCTATAACTGATAGTAGTTGTTAAAACTCCAGTTTACTCTTCAAAATAGAGACTTCAGTCCTCTTGTATGTCCTCAGTTAGTAATAGCAAGTTTTATTCTGTCAGCCACACTCTCTGAAGTTCATTGCAGAGTACCTGGCTCTGTGAGGCACAGTTTGCACTCCAGTCAAACACAAGCTGTGTGGTGCTGCATCAGATCAAATACTCCCCAGGGCTACAGGCTGCTGACTGTACGTGGAGAGAAGAAAAACTGTTTCTCCTGCATCTCTGTGTTCATTGGACATGTCTCCAATTGTGGGTAATACAGGATTGCCACTCAGTATGAGCCGAGTAGGAGCAACTGTCTTGATGGAATAATGCATTATTCACAAGGAGAGAAACAGCGAGCTGGCTCTGAGCTGCTGAGTTATTTTGTTCCCTTTCCAAGAGCAGTGCTTCAGCTTAACATCTCCCTTGCCTCAAGTTTTATCTCTTGGGCCTTCTAACTGGCCCTTTCCAGTCCCTTAAAAAGAAAACCAAAACAAAACATCAACTAAACAAAACAAAACCACAAACAAACACAGAAAACAAGCTAAAAGAGGCAATCTGTGGCAAGAGGAATCTCAGGCAAATGTGTCCATCTCGACAAGGGTAGTATCAGTTGGAGAGGAACAGTGGTCACTGCTGAGAGTGGATCTGAGGCAGCACCAGTCCAAACTGAGGAGAGCTGGGAAAGAACCTGCTTTCAAAAATGTTCTGTTGAAACTGTCTGATTGCATGTGCAAACAGCACTGAAAATGTTGTCCTCTGGATGAAGGAGAGGAATGAGGTCAAAGCAAGGCTGTTAATTAGGTGTGGGATACTGAGAAGCTTAGTCAGCACTAACTTTCAGAGTAATGTCCCACTGATTTGGGGAATATTCAGAGCTCCTAAATTTAGAAACACGCAGACACTAGGAAACTTTTTACTTTTCTTAATGTTTGAACTTCAAGTCCTCTAAGATCTGGCTTATTAATTGGCTAAACAAGGACAGTCATTTTACCAGCACTGAACCATCTAACAAATCAAGCAGCATCTCAGTTAAATGTATGTCACTCCCACTGAAGTCAACTAAAACTACTTTTTGATAACCCTATGTTTGACTCTTGAGAGTGTCTTAGAAACCTTTTCAAGATAATTTCTTGAGTTTTTCAGCTACTTTAAAGGCACAGTTGTCTTATTTGGTATTGCCAGCTGGTCAAACACAAACATATTCAGAGCTGAGAGAAACACTACGATTCCTCTCCTGTATGAATTCTTCACTGGAGTTAAGTTACAATCACTAAAAATAATTTATTCTCTAATCATCTAATAAAACTTCTGAAATATATCAAGTGTCTGAGCAATGGGCACAGCCTACTTACCCATAAAAAATATCACTCCTGAACACAATTACACTAAAACTAACTTCATCATCAGATTAATCAGGGTGAAAAAAATATGTGAAGTCAAATTCCAGACTTAGAGGTTTCTACTCTTCTTAAAAAGGGGTGCATTGTTTCCCTCTTTCCAGTCACCAGGGACTGCACCTGACCGCCATGACTTTTCAAACATCCTTGGATATGCATACACAATCAAATCTAAGGTTTTGATGAGTCTTTAAAGGTTAGAGTAGGATTAGTCAAAGCATCAAACGAAACTCAAATTCAGATATTTAAATAACCATTGTTTTGATTATATTGAAATCTATGGTTTAAAAGAGTTGTACAAGAGTAAACTAACATCTAAAAAGGAGGAAAAGGAAAAAAAAGAATAATTATTCTTCTGTTGTATCTTGCACAAGCATAAAGAAGGAGTTATATAGGAAATGGAAAATTTCTCTGAAGCCAGTTCTTCATACAGCAGTGAACTACTGTAAATGATCTGCCTGATAGGTATTTGCAAGACTGGGGTCCAATTCAGTATACCAACACAGCTTAGGTGAAAATGATGAAAGCTCATTACATCACAGCTACTACAAGTCCCTCGGGTATTTTTCTGGAGCACAGATAGATTTGGCTGGTTGGTTGGGTTTGGTCAATGATCAGCATCTCCCACATTTGTAATCATTGCAAAGCAGAAGGAAATAATTCCTTTACTAAAAGATCATGCAATTTTTAAGGGAAGCTTAACCCCATAAGTAATTTTTAAGGAGCAACAGCAGATTGTGACAAGACCACAGACAACAAAAAATGTCTCTCAGGTTACATTCAAGCTGATTAAATAAGAACTGTTTGTCTTTACCTGCTCCCAAAAGCCTTTTAGGAGCTAAGACAACAGATGTTTCTCACTACAGCCAGTCACATGCTGCAATTTCATTCTGGGGAATATATTTTGGAAACAAGCTAATGAGGTGATCTGCAAGAAATATGTTTGGTCCCCCTTGGCTAATATTTCATTACTGATGTCAATTACCCTTCATCATTAGGTATAAACAACCTGTAATTACTTTATCTTCTGGAAAAAAAAATCGGAATGTTCTCTAGGAATGTGTCTAAAAAGTCACATTTCCACAAGTATCAGTAGCTCTTCATAACAACAAAACTGAGAAATCAGGTGTTCAGAAACTGAACGTTCCCATAAAAAATGGAATTACTTTACTTTGTATATTTGCTACCTTGTAATGTAATTTCTTCCCAGCTTGGTTCTCTCCTCCACACTATGTTTTTGGAGAATACTTTTTACCAAGTTTATGTATCAACCTCTGTAATTACGTCACTATTTCCAACTTTTGTGCTAGAAGAGTCTGTGACAGATTTGAACTTTTCATTGAAAATTGGAAATTTTCCACGGATAAAGACCCCTTTTCCAATTATTTCTAGTAATTACATAAAAAAATAAATTCTACCATTGTGCCACTGTCATTAGGACCCAAAATAAATTCTAATTGCACCACTGAAGATACATTTTATTTTGCATTTACTAGCCCAAGCTAAACTCCTTCTCTTCTCCATGACACAAGATTGAAAAATTAACTGAAATTTCTAAGCAATCCAGTCAAAATGGAGCCCTTAAAGCTTTAGGAAGTATAGGATTATAGACAATCTTTAACACCTATTAGTCATGGTAATATCCCATTAAAAATAAAAATAGCCTTTATCTAAGAGAATAAATATTAAATTAACTAACAGAATTGTAACAGCATTACAGACTGTATGGAAATACATTCCTGGAAACTTCACACAGTTTCAGCTTTAATTCAAGCTTTTCATTTCTGTACTCATCAGGACAAGAAAGAACATGAAATCAAGAAATAACAGGAAGAGTAAGTGATTCTATATTCTGCTGCTTTTTTTGCTAATGACTTGCTGTGCTGTTCTTTAATGGAGTATTTTCACATTTACATCTAGTCTGTTAGAAGGAGATTTAAAAGTGGTATCAAACACTACATCTGCCCTTGACTCATTCTGCCAAAATTTGTGATTTTTACAAACACATTTTTTCCCAAGCATTTCCCTCCTTTTAGATGCTGTCTTAAACAATCAGACATAAAATAGACAAGCTGAAAAAGAGTCTTTCATTTATGATCTTGCTGTCATTTGTAACAATGGTAGGGTAAAGTCTTATTGGGTGGAAATATAATGTTTATGTAGAACCATTAACTTTATATTGGATATCAAATTATTTTCCACTTCTCTGCAATAGGGGTTGGAGAACACTCTTGAAAGTAGAATAAAAAATTAATCTTACTGGGACAGTAACAGTGTCACTGTTGAGTGTGATGAACTGAACTTCAGTTTTAAAAGAGCTCTAACAAAAATGGATTAGCACTTGGCTTCATTTATATGCTGTATAATTTTTGTCTGTGAGATGAGACAGTGAATTGGTAAAGTCTGTGGGACACGACAAGAGACAGGTAATGGCAACACCACCACATCCAGAGACTGTGTGACTTATGTGGTTAATCAAACACTGAAGCACCAGCTTTTGGGAGACAACAGAATGGCTGAATCAAAAGACAAACCACAAAATCACTACTGCAAAGTTTTGATCCTTTCAGCATTTCTACTTCTTCATGTTTCTTCTCAAGATTTTTTTTTTTACTTGAGTTTTTGGTTTAATGTTACACAAAACTAATACTTTTAATGACAGAATAAACACTTTCAAAAGATTTCTCTGTTTGGAACCGGCTGCTCAACTGGCAACTGAAGGTGTACAAGACATTGAAGAATCAGTTTTCATACTCAGAAACAAAATATGTAAAATCCTCTCTCAGTGACTCTCACATGACAACAGCCAAAGATGTGACTCAGAAACATCACAGTCGTGACTCAACCAGCTCCACTTTGTGACACAGCGACACAGTCACAGCTTTGGAAATCACAAGACTGCAAGTTAGACCATCAGAATCTGTCCTGGACTAAGCACTCACAAAAGGAAACAATCACTGCTACTGCAGAGATACTACAGAGTTGTAAAATACTTAGACTCTCCATCTAATTGTGCACTGCAGTTTAATGTGTTTATCAGTCCTGTGCACTGGTTTCATTGCGTGCAATGCAGCAGTTGGGAACAGGAAAAAATGCTTTCCACATAATGAAATCAGTTGTTTAAACTAAAGCAAATGACTACCTAATATGGAATAAGTGAGATAGATGGTTTGATTGATTTATTGAGGAAACTATGAGGTATTAACTGCTTATACTATGAAGACAGTTTAACGCGGTTGATAAGATTGCCAATTAAAAATACATTTGCAAAGAAAAAGAAAGAGAACAAGAACAGAGTACCTACTGAAAAATTAGATTAATCAAGAAAAATTGAAATCGATTAACAACTAGTAATACTCTCAGGACTTATTAAGCTTCTGCTTAGGATGATGGAAATAATCAACACAGTTTCCATGAATTTAAATTCAGGCCTTGGGCAGACACCCTAAAGTGAATAAGGTTCATGTTCACAACCAAACCACATCCCCAGGTACCACACCTACCCATTTTTTGAACATTTATAACAATGGTGATGTCACTATTTCTCCTGGGCAGCCTGTTCCAATGCCTCACCACCCTTTCGGTGAAGAAATTTCTTCTAATATCCAAGCTAAAATTATGCAGCTATTTGTATGCAAAATTACAGGAATTAAACATCCATTCTTAAAAAGTTGCCTAATATTAGATACCTGAAAAATCTCTCAGCAAAGGGATACTCAGTGTTGTTTCTGTGGTGATGTACATGCGTTTACCTGAAAAAAAATGACACCGCCATTAACCATGACATTAAATATTAGTCCACTAATATTTACTAACCTGTCACTTTCAGTTTGTAGTTGAGGAGGTAAATAGGAAAGAGGGAATGCTCAGCTCCAGAGAGCTGGGAATCAAGGCACTCAAGTCTATTTCCAGTTGGTTCCAAAGTTTTTAATAATATCTTCCTAGAAGAAAGGGCTCTTTTGTAGATCAAATACTGTCACCAGTTGGCACAACCACTGCCCAGCTCCAGTCCCAGTCCAACACTGGGCTGATAAATGTGCCGTGTAGCCTTCTGGTCTCTGACTGCCATGAGATTAAAGCAAAAATCCTACTATAGCAAGATGTTTACACCCTCTTACAACTTCCCTTTTAGCTGCTGAGTTTTCTGAATAATTGCATATATAAACCACATACTTTTCTTACTTGTATTCTCCTATTTAATGACATAGTATTGCAGTAATTTCTGAAATTATGATGTACAATGCTTTAGATTACAATTCTTGCCTATTTCTATTGTATAAGTACTTGATAGAATCAGGTAAAATAAAAGGGTTTGGGATTTTGAATTTCTCTAAGATTAGCAGTTGTTGAAGCTCCTTTTTCTAACTCCCTGTAGCTCACCTTTGATGCAGACCAACCAACCCAAGGTGTAAGATGGGGTCCCCCTTAAGGGCCCAAATCCATCACTGCTTTACTTAGGCAACCAGCTTGGATGACATTAGAGCTGGCCATAACATTTTTATACAAAAACTATTAAAAAAAAAATTGAAAAACTTTTAATTTATATTTTCAGTTACTCCATAGTTTTATGAAACAAATTTAAGATTTATTGAGGCAAGTATCGTTTTATTCTTTTTTTTAACACTCATTATTGGGGTTTGGAAAAGCTTGTTGGGAAAAGTTAAATAACAGAAAAAGTATATCTTTTAATTATTGATCTAAACTATAATAAACTAAATGCTAAATTATCCAGAAATGTTAATTTAAACCTACTTTCATTTCTATGTAGACTGCAGTGTAATGAATAAGTAACAGACTGTCTTCCACAGAGCAATATACTCCATCACAAATCTTGAGCTGTACTTCCTCCTTTATTTTTAGTCCAAAATGTGATTCCAAAAAGATATTATTAAGTTATAACACCTTAGTCCTTTTCAAGCTCCAGGCACTTAAGATGCTGAATTTTAGATTGCTTTTTTTATATTCTGCCTGTTCCTGGTTTCCTTACTGTATGTTTAGGCATTAAAATTGTCTGTTCAATTTCCCCCCTGCTTAGGAAGATATGACAGAAAGATGAAAAAATCTACCTTTAGTCTTGAATAGCTAAACATACCATAAAAAAAGAAACAGTGGAAACAAATAGCACCTTACCAAGGCAGTTTGCATCATGTGGTCACTGAAAATATACTAAAATAAGAGCGATACAGCACAAGCCTGATCATGTTTCTTCCAGAAAAACTACAACTGCTATTCCTCATATTTTGAGCTTCTATTAGAAGGCCCTTATATAAAAGAAATTCCATTAGTCTCATTATAACAACTTCTTGAAAAAAATAATTGAAAAGGTATTTAGTACAGTGAGAGTACCAATTTTTAAATTTCACTTTCTGCTTAAATAAAAATGTTTAAACCTCTGGGGGAGGGTTTCAAAATACCAATTAATGACCAAAATTTAATCCACTTCAATCTCCATTCTCATATCTTTCAATGCTTAAAATTGAATCCTGGCAATACTTCCATGACCAATTCTGGTTGTCTTGGAAAAATAAGGAAGAATTGGGTGTGGATCTCTACAACTGAAGTGCTAGGGGTTATATTTCTATTTGTAAATAGAATCTGACACTGCAGTATGCAATCTTAAGGGGCGGTTCAC
The DNA here is from genome assembly GCF_003031625.1 of Empidonax traillii. NCBI lineage: Eukaryota > Metazoa > Chordata > Aves > Passeriformes > Tyrannidae > Empidonax > Empidonax traillii. Next base: position 812,991 of record NW_020955213.1, on the reverse strand, counting down.
CATAGATAGCACAAAAAAAAACCCAGAAAACAAACACCAGGAAAACAGTTCTTGCATAGATCTATACCAAGAATCATCAGCATGTATCTAACATATAATAAATTTCTTCAGATAAATTTCAGCAGGGTGGGGAAGAAAAAAGTCCCAGACTCATCTGAGGATTACCAACCTCATCTGAGGGACTACCAACTTTTACATTTTATATATCATAGAATGGTTTGGATGAAGAGGCCTTTAAGATCACCCAGTTCCAATCCCCAGATATGGGTCAGGACACCTTCCCCTGGACCAGGTAGTCCAAAGCCCCAATCAACCTGGCCTTGGAAACTCCCAGGGATGGGGAATCCCCAGTTCTCTGGGCAACCTGAGCCAGTGCCTCGCCACTTTGACTGCAAAGAATATATATTATACATACACACAGAGGACACTTGTTTCCAGACAAGAGTGACATTTGCCACCACACACCAGTAGCAGCAGTATCACGTGTCTTCAGGCCTTCTGCTTAACAAGGTATTTGCTAATGGGAAACAATGACAGTCAGCCTCCGAGGCAGCAGTTTGTACATACCCAAAAGGCTGATTTTGTTCACTCTCATACTGCTTCAGAAGAAATACTGAGCCATTAGTAACACCAAATGTAAATAAAATTGATGATTTCAGAACAGGGGAAAAAAAAAAAGGAAAAAGAAAAAAAAAAAACAGCAAAAAGGCTCATTAAACTAAATGAGTTGGCACACCAGCCTGTATCAGCTGGAACAGGTTCCAGGAGGAAAAAGCCCTCAGTCAGACCTCGTGTGAGTAAATGCAGCTTTAGCCCAACCTCACACACTGGGACATACCAAGCTGCACTACCAAACAACTGTACCGTGGAGAAGGGAAGCATTGAGCTCCTATTCAAGCTTAAAAAGTAGTTTTATAGTTTTTCCTCAGAGCTTTTGTCAGGAATAGTTAACTGAGCCTGTTTCCTTTGCAAGGCACGATGGTAGTGGGTGGCTTTAGGGCAGAGGAATCTCTTGCCGTTCCTGGAGAGCTGGTGACAGCAGCACAGCTGATTTCATGCGAGATATTTGCATTTCTTTTATGCTAATGGCTTATTTTCAATGTTAGGGAAATCAAACATTGCAAGACAAAATAATCAAGTCACATTTTCCTAAGAAAGGGGCTCAGTTAATTACGCTTTTCCACAGAGGTAAAAGCAGTGGTACCTCAAATACCTCTGTAAAAGAGAATGTAAGCAATAATTTGAAACAAGTGACTATTTTAAATATACTTATTTTACATGTTGTCAACTGGTGGGAAGTTAATTGTATAATTGATGCAGTGTTTTTTTAAGTCTGAGATTATTACTTAATTAGTGAAACAGTTACCCTATATTGAAAATAAAGGAGGGGAGGGAAATTTCACTTAGCAAACTTGGAACATTTTCCTACAAGCTGCTTTTGACCCCATCTTAGTGCTGATGGAAATATATTCCAGAATTTCCTCTCAAATAGCACTGAACAATCAAGACAAATTATTTTTCTCCTCTGCAAAAGCAAATTAGATGTCAGCTCCTGGTTAATATTCCACAAGCTGCTCATCTGGAAGATCTGTTATGAAGAACTTCCTTATAATTATTAAGAGAGAAATGCTAATATGAATATACTATAATTACACAGGATAAAAGTCTACCCATCCCATGCTGCACAATGATATATATATAAATATATGTATTCAGTCTATTCTGAGAATCAGCTTAAAAGGCAAATGACTCTAGTAAAGAGTAATATGGTCTCCATGTGATATAAAGGACAACATATAGCAGAAGGAGGAGCAAAAATAAGTGCAATAATCAATATGATTGCATAAACATCTGCTTTGCACTCAGTCTTTTTTTCTGCCTTATAATGCACCTACCTTTCCATTCTGTATTTCTATGCTACATCCCACTACAGGAAAAATAATAGAAACAGTAAGAAGAATAATCAAGGAATTTAACTTGCAGATGTGGTACAAACTCTTGCCATGCAAACAAAGAGGGAAACTAATTAAATCCATACACTGATAAAATAGAACTTCATTAATTGTTCAGGCAGCAGGTTTATGAAACAGCAGAGAAATTAGGTCTTTGTATACCTCACTGATTAAGTATAGTGAAAAAACCCATAGTTCATAAAACTGGACATCCAACATTGTCTATATACAAAGTGTTGTGCAAATAACAAAGTAATTTTAGTAGAAAAAGAGATATATGTGCCACAAAAAGGGCAAGTGTATCTAGTCTCAGTGTTTCCATTTCATTTGACTATTTGGTTGATGGTTAGTTGCATGTTACTTGCATTGACTGGAAGAAGTTATTTTGGATGGAAACCTTTATACCTGGGCTATTAAAAACATGCAGCAACAAACTCCCAAACTTTTCCACTTACAATCCATCCAGCTTCTGAATGGAGCCAGAGTAGTTTGCTGTGACTACATTCTTGCAAAGAACTCTAATAACAGATCTCCTTGTGGCATAAAAACTACCAACATTGGTTTGAATTTCTAGTGTGAACAACCCATCTTTCTGGATATGTAGTGAATTAAATGCCCAGTGAAACAGGATCCAAGTCACAGCTAAATACCAACAGAAGTCAAACAAGCATAGCTGCATCTTATCCACTTGTTTCTATTAAAACGGCCCAAAGCAAGGTAGATATAATAACCAGAACTGCATTATTTTGTTATTTTTCACTTTGAAATGTAAATAGAATGACAGGGGATGAACACATCCTCTGCTTTCATAATGTTCTTCAAAGCCCTCTTATGAAAGAGTAAATTTTCACATAGTAAAATCCATCAAACAGTCAGATTGTGCAAACATCAACAATTCAATAGCCTCTGTATCCTGCTCTTGTAAGGATTTTATATCCATCTTCCGCTGAGCACTCAACAGACATAACAGAATACTTATTGTGAAATATATATATACAGTAAAAGGGAAAATTCAAATATCTTAATGTTTGCTAACAGAAATTTGGTGAAGTTTGCAAGGAAATGCATGTGGAAACAACTAAACTGTCATGATCATGACTATATGTTAAATATGTACAATGTGTGGATAGACGAAAAGAGAAAATTAAAACAACCACTCAGCTATTCTCAAGTGATTTTGAGGAAGACATATCACCACTAACAAAGCAGTCACAGATTTACAATAACAACAAACAAAAGGCCCCTCTTATATCAATGGGAAAATAATAGACCAAAGACAATTATTTTTCCTGTTCTTATATAGTTTGACTATTCATTTTCAATGTTGCTTGATGACTTTCTGATGACTAGGACATGGCATTCTGTGTTTTGTAGTACATGCCTAAATTTAGGTGATCATCTTATGCATAAAATGTTCTAAGAAAACTATGGAAACACATTTGTGCAGTCATTTCATAGCTTCTTTTGGAAATGGAAGAGCTTCACAGTGTTCTCTGTTTGAGAGTTTCTGAAAACCCCAAGAAATATCCTTCTTGCAAATTCTTAAACAGGTTTTTAAAGCTCTTAGCCTGATGAATGTAAGAACTGTCTTGGCAACAGGTCTAATTATGGAGAGTTTATTACCAGAAAAAGCAGATAATGAAATGAGGACCAATAATGATTTCATCAACACGTCTTGAAAGATATCCTCATTTTACACTAATAGATAGCAACTACTACAGAGAAATAAAGGCAAGACTCCAACCCTGACGAGCAACAGAATTTCTGTGCAAACCATAAAGTTTGAAATCTGTGAAGTGATAAAAAAAAAAATTGTTTGCTATGTGGCAGTAGTGCGTGTATCATGTGAACACTGGCTTAGGCGTGCAGAAGGAGGAACAGCAGCACTGGAAAGGGAGACACAACTGCTATTTATGCAGGATGTTTTCACTATCTCTTTCAGCTAGTCTTTTGTCATCCAGCGGCAGCAAGACTCAGTCTCCAGATGGATCCTGCAGCTGTGCACATTTGGCTCAAAGGTGTGTCAGCTCCTATTTGTTCTCCAGTCAGCCAGGAGGCACATGGCACAGGGGCAGGATCAATGCAGGCGTGTGGTGAAAAGAGCAAGTCACTCTGTGAGGGTGACTCGTGCCGATGTACGGCCCAGCACACAGTGGGACTGCTGGAGTTCTGGTGTGGGCACGCCTGGTTCTCAGCTTTACCATCTTAACCAGGCAGCTAAAATTACAAAGCAATATTTATTCCTCAAAAGAGATGTATAGACATCACAGCCCATGTTTTACCAGACCTATATATAAAACCCTGATAAGGAATATCACTGGTGTGCCACATCCCGCACACCCATTCACTTCTCATCTACCCTGCTTCAGTTTATTTGTTGATACACATGTTGCATCTAGACTTCTCATTTGCTCTTCAAAACATAATTGCAAAGCTGAGGAAAAGAAATAAAAAATAATAGCAAAGCTCCATATGCAGCAATTCAATGCCTAGCAACCTGTGATAGACTGAAGGAAAAATCACAAATTATCTGAGAGAGGCAGTTGGAACAAGGGCTTGGGGTAAACAGACACACAAACAACATGTCAGCCATGATAAAGAGTGTAAATTTGAACAGATGTCACTTCCAGAGCAGCAGCAGGCAGATTAAACAGAATTGGTTTTGGATGAAATCCAAGGAAGAGTGAGAAAATATGACGCTTTCGCCCTGAGCACTTACAGAAATCTAGTCTCCAGAAGCTCTTTTCTTTAGTAATCATAATTGAACTGGGCTAAAAATAGGAAGAGACTTTGAGAAACCAGTTTAAAATAAATGCATTTGTTACACATACATATTGTTCTGTAAATGCTTCATTTTCAGGTAAAAAGAAAAAAAACCTGTCTGCTGTGGAAAAAATATACTTAATAAGTAGCCTTCAAGTTATAATAATTAACGGGAGCAGACATTTCTCCAACATGCTACTAGTGCTTAATGAATCTAGGCCAAGTCTCTGGAACAAAACAAGACGTTGCAACTCTTCAAATTAAATCACAGTCACATTAAATTTCTGCTGTACTCATCGTTTATTGAATAGTTCTGGTTACTGATGTTTGCACATGTATGTTTTAAATCACTTGCATATATCAGTTTATCATATACCACGTACCCCAGCAGAAACAGAGAGAATACAGAACAACTGAAAACCTGAGTGGAGGAATAACAGGAAGATCTATTTGGATTTCCCCTAAAACCACTCTAAACAAACTTCACCCTCTTATTCTGTTCATTTGCATCATTATCACAATTTCCAAATCCCTAAAGACAGGCCAATTACGTGTCTCTCTATAGGTTTGTGTACTGGGTTTTGGTTTGCTTTTGTTTTGGGGTTTATTTCCAGAACTGCAATGACTCCTTGGCTTTGAATGTCAAAACAGTGGAACTAAACTTTATTATAGCGGCCACAAGTTTAATGAAGACATCACCAGAAGAGTTCTTATTCATTCCCCTCATAAGCACAATCATTATGTTAATTTCAGATCATAACACTAGTAGATATAAATGCCAATAAATGTCATCTGTCCATGTTTGCACACTCTAGAAACAAGAAAATTATGTCTAAACCTCATTAATAAGCCTGAATTAATCCATTATCATCACCACCACTATTACCTTTAACTGTTAGACACAAACAAAAGGGAAAATCAACATTTTGAGAAATCGCAAAATAAACACATCACAGAGATAGATTATCAAACCAACTGAATTTTCAGTTATTAGTACTGTAATGAACTCAGCATTACACCTTTATTTCCTTGAAAAGACCTGCTTTCAGGATGGCCCATGGAACAGCGCAATTATCTTCATGAAAGCAAAATGAATGACGAGTGATTATTTCTCAAATTAATTAATATCAGCTCTCCTAGTTAACACTAAGCTCCATGTGGAAGAGATAAAAATCGCACACTTTGTTTAATATGCACAACAGATGCCATCTCCACACATCTGAATAGCATTTTCATACTTGTAAGTCAGTATTTCAAGCCGAAGCATCACAGAGTTTTTCTAAGTCAATAATACAAGCCTATGAAATTAAAATGCACTACTTGTGTCAAACACAACAAAATCTTTGTTTGTTTATTTTTAAGGTGATAATAAAAAAAGATTAATGATACTGCTGGATAATGAAACAATCTGCCACAAGGCAAGTTGCAGAATATAGAATGAAACTCTAGCAACAATGTTAAGGAAAGCTTCAGCTATATCTGCCAAACATATTAAGAAGTCCCTTTTATTACCAGGTGACATTTTTGCATTTAAAAGAGAGTTGATTTTCATGTGGTTCTTAAAGGTCAAACAGTTAATCTACCTCTTTAAGGAGAGCATATTCCTCTAAGAGAATTCTAGAGGACATCAAATCAATAAGTCATCAGGCTCAAAAAGAATAAAACCCTTCTTTGCAAAAGCTTATACCAGTCCCTATTTTTTCCCCCGTGGAAAAAAAATCATCCATCATGCAGCATTAAAAAGTAGCAAACTTAAGAATAGAACACAGATGTAAAAGATTTTTACATCAGTAATTCTGAAAAAAACCCTTATCAGTGTGGAACCTGTGCATTCCCTCTGCCTTTGCACTTGTAAAAACAATAAAGGAGTAAAAAGTTAAACTTACCAAAGTATGATACCCTGGAATCTTCAATGGTGTGTTCTTCAGCTCTCAATGAAGTGACACAAACCCTCTGTGTTCCTGCTGGAGATGTGAGAGACAAAAAGGGAACCCCAATTAGAAAAGGGTAGATCTGGCTGTAACGTCATCTTTGCTCAGTTTATTCAACATAACAAACCCATTTTTTTGTATTCCTAAGGAAACTGCCATTTGCCCTCCATGTGCTGGCTTGAGAAGTTCATTGGGGGCACTTCAAATGAAAGTAAATCACTGAATGCTGGAAATTGTGACAAGTCATTTCAAAGATATTTTTGGGTTTGGAAGTCATTAGCCTGGAAGAAGGATACTTGTGAATGTGTTGGTTTAGAATGGGATTCAAAAGAATTGGTCTTCTGTTCCTGGTTCTGACACAACCTTGTACAAGAGTTTTTGAGTCAGTTTCCCATTTAGACGATAATGATGACAGTAATACCCTTTTTTAATCTTTTCCACAGACCAGGAACTTTTCAAGATGGTGAATGTGTCAAGACAGGATCTGCATATATAAATATATACACACATGCATAAAAGAAAACTCATCTTAATACCCTAATCTCACTTAAAGCCATTGGCCTCTCTACAGCACAAGTGGAAGAACTGTAAAAAATAAACTCAGGTTTTGACCTTCATTATATGTGCAAAGCAATTCTATGCTCAAAAGGAAGGAAGGGTTGAGAGTTACATGGGAATATTGAACCTTCTATGAGGACAACTGTTTAACATCTTTCTGCATGTACAGAACAGCACTGGTTATGATAGTATTGCTTCTGAAGGAAATTAAAAAAAAAAAAAAAAACAAGGAAAACAGACTGAAAGAAATATTAAAAACTTGAGGAATTCTAAGAGAGGGAGTGAGAATAAAATTCCAGTGAAATCCATAATTACAAGTCTGCATTATACAGATAGTACTAGAGTATAATGATTTAATTGCTTGAAAAGTAATTATTCCAGCAATAGCAAAACAATACAACTGCTTGGTCTGTGTTATGTCTTGAGGAATTCACCTCAACATTGACATTACCATTTCTGTCTGAGTTTGATATTAAAACTATGTTACATAGATTTTTAATCTTCATCCCCTTTCAGGTAATCTAGGATAAATCTCAATCATTACTCTGTCTAGCTTGCTTTCAAAACCAGGAATAAAATATCCATAGTCTATAGGTTTTGAGGCCTTTTGTTTATGTGATAACTGCTTTTAATTACTATTTGTTTTGCCAAGTCTCTTCAATGAAATTTAAAATGCAATTATTTTCCACTCAAATACACAGTAATTTGAATGATTTTTATTTTGATGTAATTAAGGTAAAAATAATCATTACATATAAAACATTTTATACCATTTCCTGACAATGCATTATTATTATTTATTTTTGATTTCTTATTTCGTTCATCATTCAGTTTGAAACTGTTTAGAGGGATAAGACAGACTGGAAGATAATTGTTGTTTCCTTTTATGTGCTTTTTGCTCAGTAAACTTCCTTAACTGGCTCACCACTGGATTGCTAAGATGAGTTGAAGTTGTTCTTCCCTTCTGCCTACCTGCACTGCAGCTCCTCCTCCCTCTCTTTAAGCAAGCACCAGTGATCACCAGAGCAGCAGATGAACCAGCCAGAGGAGCAGGTTCAGGTGAAAATCCCATTAAAAACATCCCAAAGTCCAGATCAGTTTTTAGCCCATGCATCTTGTGCAGAGTTGGGTATGGAAAATAAAACAAGACCAACAAAAGCACAAAGTATTTTTAACTAAAAAAAAGAAAAAATCCCTTTTAAACAACAGAAATTACATTAAATCATAATAGCATCCTCATTATGTACAAATGTAAGCAAGCTCACAAAGAATTTAAAAAAAAATCTCAGTTGATGGACTCTTCAGTGACTATCTAGACTTAAATATTATGCCTTGTAAACAATGCAATATAGCCAATATCAAGTCATTCTTTCTTGTCAGGAAGTTATTAGGCAGTAATAATCCACTGTTCAGTGAAATTTTAGTGATGGAAAATAAGACAGCACAAGGGCTAGTATGCCTCTGATTACAGTATTTTTCCTGATAAAAGTAGTAGAGAAACTCCACAACACAGAAGTCTGTGTCCTCTGTAAGAGGAACACTGGGTAGAATAATACAGGATAATGATAATATTTCCTCTTGAAAATACAGCAAACAGGGACAGAGTCTATTGGATGACAGGACACAGAAGCAGATGAGTTATATCAAGGTTCCCATGGTGAATAAAGAAAAAAAGCTAATCTAGTTACATCATCTGGTATGGAAACTGTTATAAAAATCACAGAATAGTTAGAGTTCGAAGGGACCTCTGGAGAACATCCAGTCCAATGCCCCTGCCAAGGCAGAATCACCTAGAGCAGGTTGTGCAGGAACTCCTTCAGGTTTGGAATGTCTCTGGATGCCCTCCTGGGTAGCCTGTTCCAGTGCTCTGTCACCCTCTATATAAAGTAGCTCTTCCTCAGGTTGAGGTGGAACTTCTTGTGATTCAATTAATGGCCATCACTCCTTGTCCTATTGCTGGGTTCCTCTGAAGAGTCTGGCACAATCCTCTTGGCACCTTGGAGATATTCATGTGTATTTTAAATGCTTTGATCAAACTTCCCAGAGGACACTGTGGTCTCAAAATCATTCATGTCCGAGAAATCCAAGCTAAAATATTCAAGCCATATACTGGAGGGCGTATATTCTCCTGTTTTCTCATGGTCAAACACTCACAAAGCAGTTATGTCTAAAAAGATAGTCATATTACTTAAAATGGTATTAAATTAACTGCTTAGCCTTCACTGTCTAACTGCTAAGGACTATTTCTATGAGTGCATGTCTGCAGCTAAATGAATCACTAAGACTTTCCTTTGCCTCTCTCTTCTTCTGCTTTGGTTGTGGTGTTTGGGGTTCAAATATTATCACTCATTTTATATATAAATAGGGCTTACCCCATAAATTGAAGGAAGAAACAACAGATGTTCGAAAATTTTAATACTAGAGATCATTTATAAAATTATTATAGTTGAGACATGAGTTGCACACTATGAAGGAAAGAATGAGATCTCAGATAACAAAGCCTGAGAGTCAGAAGAAAGTTTAAATTATGCCTATTATCAAGGAGAGAGGACCAACATTGATTATGGGAATTCTGCACCTAGTTTGGGATGAAAAAGACTGCACTAATTAGTACAGAGTATAGATCTTTTAGTAACTGTTAAGAAGGGTAAATTTGACTTGTTAAGAAAAAAAGGGAGGGAGATAATCATATGCACATTTTTATGAGCTAAATTTAACAATTATTTGAACCTATTGGCTGAGCAATCACTGAATGGATGTAGCCAATGTATACTGAAACTTGCTGAGTAGCTGACCAGTCAACAATTGAAAGAACATTTTAAAGGATTATACTTTCAGAGATAATTACTGTAGAATAAAGTTTCCCAGATAGAAAAAGCAATGAGCATGGAATGCTCACGAGCCTGTCTAATTTCAAGAGGAACTTGATGAAACCTTTCTCCTGGTACAGGAAAACATCTTTTTCTGGTGCAGAAAAACCATACAAGTTCTTCTACTGGATGAGGAAAAAACTGATACAGATAAACATTCCTATTTGAAGCAGTAAATTGTAACAGAAGAATAAGGCTTTAGAAATTAGGATACTCACAAGGCATCAGTGGAATTGCCCAAAAGACTGAAATCTGAATGTGTGCCTTTTAGAGTTTAAAACAGCATCTGCCCTGCTTTGCATTCAGCCTCAAAAACAACTTCACTAAGGAAGCAGAAAACTGCTTTTTCATTAGAGGAGATAAGAAATGTCTGAATGGACAACAAATCTTGCTCTAACAGCCCAAAAGTCTCTACTATTAGTTTCACAGAGCCATAATTATCATTTTCATGGGAAAAGCAGAGTATAGTTGAAAGTATGTCTGTGCAACACAAAGAGGGCATGAAATGAAAACTCTATTCCTATGAACCAATAGCAGTTCTGCAGCAGATGAGATTCAAATACTTCCTGAGTAATCCATTGTACTTAAAAACACCAAGAAATTTTGAAGGTTCTATGCAAGGAACTTTAAAAACATTTTGACAATGTTATTTTTTCCCCAAAAAATACATTTCATCTTTTGCTCCCTCCAACACTTCACAGCAGTAATTTTAGTGTGCTAACTTAAGATGTTTTTCAAGTTTTAAAGGTCATCAAAGTTCAAGAGGTATGTTCTATACTTGAAAAGTTCCCCAGAGTTTTAGAATTATTACTAGACCTCATTATATTTTCCATATATGACCACATCTCAAAGTTTGTGTTCAGTTTTGAATAACTAGAATTTTTAAAGGTCAAATAAATAATGAGGTGTCTCACTGCAACAGGAAACATATTCCCTATTTTGCCACAAGGTTTTATAATTCATTTACTTCTGGAAGAAAGTTCTTTGCTGTATTGCACTGTTGCATCAAGTTCTCATCATGCTTATCATTTAAGAATATAGCGTATAAACATGTTAGAAGCATAATAAAATCTGTAGCTATGGTTTAGCCATGATAACCCATACTCAGAAATTAAAATGTGTTTCAATATTTAGGATTAGTACTTCACCACCACCTACAGCATCATATCGTTTTTTTATCGTTGCTTGTTCATTGGTGATAACAGTGGGGACTGCAGTCTGAATTCCTGCCTAAGATTCTAGTGGATAATAAATTTTTCTAGTGGTGTATGTAGAGTTCGACTACATTGCCCTGAAACTGATGCTGCCCTCAATTAAAAGGTGTTGGCCTCTCTTCCCAGCATCCTCCTCTTCTCCAGACATTATTGAAATGTCAGGTACCCTAACACACAGTTGGTGCTCCACCCCACTGGTGACAGGTAGAAAACCAACTGAATTAAACATATCACTTAAATTTTTGATCCAGACCAGTAGTACAGCATCACAGTGCCTCATATCCATTATTTTGATTCCTTCTTTGCTATTATATATTCTCCCATCAGCTAACAGCTTTCTTGTATTTATACTTCAGAACTGACTACTAACTTTTCCCCTGTTCAACTCCACAGATGGTTTCACAACGCAAGAAGCTCAATACCAATGACCTCATTGCTGCAACTCATCCTTCCTCTTTTCTTTTTTTTTTCCTCCAGAAGCAACCCCCTGCTAAATTATATCAACACCTCTTAGTAAATGATCTGTAAGAGACTGAGGGTTACATTCGATTGCATGATATAAGTCAGTAAGCATTTCAATACTTATTTAAGAGCAAGTACTGCTTTGAATATCTTTATATCTATGTCCATATCTGTTGATCTATCTATATATGTACATCTCTACAGGAAAAAATACCTTATGATTCTGTGAAAACTCCATTAGATAACTACCCTTACTTATGTAACACCATAACCAAAATATTAAGGTGACTTTTTACTGAACAGCCAGAGAAAAACTTGAGCAGTAGAAACAGAAGTCAAATTCAAACCTAAACCTTTTCCAAGTTTGTGGTTGGTTGGAATAAAAGGCAAAACCCTTCAGATAGAATTTTCAACTCTGACTTTTAAGAGTGTTTAGATACCCTGAACCTGGCAGCCAAATACATGTTAGAGTTTGCAATCTATTACTTTTAGTACAGTTTTACATTTCAGTACTTTCAGTGTAGTTGTCTAAACAATTTAACTGTCATATAACTTTCTACTTGCTAAAGCTCTCCATTAGATTTAAAGCTGGGGAACATAAATTTAACTCAGCTTTCTGCTCTATTTTTATTTTTTTTAAATAATTTTAATAATGAACATTCTTTTATATTTTGTTCTTTTTCCATAATTGTGTACAAGAGCCTTCAGGTAAATTAGAAATGTAATAATCAATAACTGAGTTTTATTAAGAGATTGAATGTAGATAGACATGCAAAGCGAACATTAATGTACTGATTTATTCTGCTAGTCAACTTTCAGCATAGGATTGATTCAGAAATATGCTGAGTGAGACAAAAACATTTGCATTGGTGAACAGCAGTTTTTCTACTTGAAACTGGTTTAACTTTTTTTTTTAATTCAGCTACAATATTGCCCAGACAACACTTTCAAATAATTCAAGAAGATTTTCTATGCTCACTAGATTGCTTATCCAAAAATCTTGTCACTTTGCAACTTCTGAGAAGCAACAACACTTGTGTGAATGACCGATATGCTGTGACTTGCTAAACTATCTAGGGGATAATGTAGAAGAACAAACACAAGAGAGAGGAGGAGATAGAGAAAAAGGCTCTGTCAGCCCAGGGACCATGTGGCCTTACCCATCCTGGCTTCCAGAAACCTCCCTGATTCTTTTCATTCCTTCAGCCTCTCCAGAACCAGCTCTGCCACTACGATCAAACTTTGCCTGTGAATCATTCTGCTTTGCTGAGGCCACCCTTCTGTATCAGTACCGTAGTAATTTCACAACAGCAAAGAGCTGAGCCTTCAATCAGGCTATCACTCACTGACAGAACACTTTTAATCACAGAAAAGTTAAAAGAAAATATGCAAAGAGGTGTTGCTTTTCCTCCACTTTCAAGTCTCAAAAAAAACATGAACAAACTGTCGCACACTACACCAGACGTGTCAAAGTAGATCTGTATCTCTGGGAGAAAAAGTCTGGTGCAAAAAAGGAAAGACATAAATTGAAATAGATAAATAATGCCCCAGAGAATGTTGCTTTTATTTTATAATTAAAGTGATCAAATATTTCTAAGAAATTCAGTCAAAACCAAGGTGTGGTTTGAGCTAACATCCCTTTGACCTTTAAGAGTCTGTGATTAAGAAATAATTCATTAAGAAGTAGAATCAATACCTGAATGCTTATGAGGAGTTTCTCAGTGATCAGATTTTAAACTTTTTAATTAATGTAACGCAAACCAATGGTGAATTCATGCTACAGATCTTTCTTTCTCTAAACACATTCAAACCACCCTCTCTAGGTCAATGTTTTCATATCATCTCTATGTCAGATAAGATGGTAGCCACAAAAATATCAGATCATATTACATATATAATACTGAAATAGAAATGTTTCAAAAAATTTGAAGAAAATGCAAAAATAATTTTCTCAGTGAGATCTCAGAGTGACATTTCTTTATGCTATTGTTCCAACTGAGTTATTTTACCTACTTAACATCAATATATCAAGCAAATAGACTGGATATTAGGAAGAATTTCTTCACTGAAGGGGTTGTCAAGCACTGTCACAGTCAGTCCAAGGCAGTGGTGGTGTCACCATCCCTGGAGGGATTTAAATGGGATGTAGATGTGGCACTTTAAGACATGGTTTAGTGGTGGACTTGGCACCACTGGGTTAAAATTGATGATTTTAGAGGTCTTTTCCAACCTAAATGATTCTATGACTGTGATTCTAAATGCAACCATTCCAGCACAATCACTGTGAATATTTCAAATCCTTTGTTTCAGCCTGGGAAAACTCAGTGTTAGCAGAGATCTTAAGTCATTGGATAATAGGGTAGAGCTATCTAAAGTTATCTTTTTTGATGTATAGTAAAGTTAACAGTTTAATGGAATTTTCTTAACAAATTCTATGATATGCTGACTAGTTCCATTCAGTAACCATAAGAAAAAGCCTGAGTTCTTGACGTTCTTGAATGTATTACCTGAACATAAGAATTATTCACTGCTTTATTCTATTTGCTTTAGATGTTTTTCATAATTAATGTCTCAGTTCCATCTTCAGTGTTCCATCTTCAAGGCACTGTTATGGTATACAATGTGTTGTATTCAATTCATTTTGCCCAATTTTTCACTTCCAGCCTAGGAAATTCAAAGCCAGAGCTCTGACACATCAGTCACACAATCAGCTAAATTAGGCTACTCCAGTTGGTTTAACTGGCAACTTTCATGCAAGCAAAACAAAGCAGCAAGGTTTTAATGGTTTAAAGCCTCCAAAGTGGATCATAATACAAAATGTATTGCTCATCAGCTGGCATAGAAGGCAAGGAATGCCATATGCTTTCAGCTTCATTTGTGTTGTTTATCTTTAATACTAAACCCTAATGCAATACACTTTCTATTACTCTGCCATGTCAATCTTTTTTATGTGTAATGGGATCAGGAAAACAAGACAATATTAGTTTCAATAGTCACAAGCCAATACAGACTCTACTAATTCCAGAGTAGCTGAGAGCTATAGAGTCATAAATTACTACTCCATGCAGGAATTAGAAAAGACAGTTAACCACCAGTCAAAATACTTGCTTGGATGGATATCTGACGGCTTGGAGTTAATAATTAGACAAATCTGAAAACAAAGCAGCAATAGGTCAAAAATATGGATAAGCAACTCAAGTTTTAAAGTCTTGATGCAATATTCAAATCCTACATATGTAACTAGTGTGTAAAGGATGGAGTTTCCTTCGAGACAGAACTGCATTTGTAGATTTAGGAGATATTTTCCACTTAAAATATGACAGTGCTTGGTGTTAGTGACATCCCACATTGCAAAGCAAGAAGTCAGTATTTATGAAAAACCAAATTCTATGTGATCCTACTCAAAGGTTCCCAAATCCCTATGAATTTGCTGGTGCTTTCTTTTATCTTGCTCAACACACACAAACCCAAAAATCCATGTAGAAAAAGGCAGCAATGGGCAACTCTGAGATCAAAGTTTAAAAGGCAAAATATTTTGTTCCAACCACATTATAGATTAATAACACTACTCATCTTTGAAGTCAACAAAGAGGAAGACACAAACACATTGAGATAACTTTCTGAGCACCTCTTTGCCCTTAAATAATGCTGTCAGTCACCGTTTTTTTCCTCTCTATAAGATGGTGAAGGTTACTTCTTGATGACAAGACATTTTCATATGTATGTACACTAGAGTCACCTTACAGAGGGTGTTACATTGCTGCTTTACTCCTCTTAGAACCTGTGTAGAATTTGAAGCACTAGTCTTGACTCTATTGCAGTCTCTTTTAGTCCTCTGTCCTTTCTCCAGACCTGAACTACCCTTTGTGAACAAGAAAGATGCTGCAATATGACATGATAAGAGCTCAGAGCAGGCAGATTGCCAGCTGGCCACTGAAAACTCTCCGGGAGAACGACAGAAGGCAGCAAGCTCAAATGCTAAAAGGAATCATGGGGGAAGACAGAAAATGCAGGTTAATAGAGATGCTGTAGAAACCAAAGCAGTAAACAGAAAGAATTGGATAAATTGGATGATCGCTGGAGAAATGGTCACTTAAAACTGCACTCAAACTCCAGACTGAAGATATTCATCTTGAATTGGAAAACAGTAATTGTCTGGTAAGGAGATGGGAAGAGACTGGGAACCAGATCTAGTTCTCTGTATTTGGATGATGGAAAGTTGGTAGATATGCAGCTAAATAAGGAGAAGAAGAGTTAAAAAGCAAAGCAAATTTTGCTGAAGAGAAGCACATTAATTATATTCTAGAGAGAATTAAGTCCCTGTAGTCTTAAAACACTTTGAACACAGTTGCAGTGGGATAAGATCAGAGAAGCAACTGCTTTGTTCTCAGTTAAAGCATAAAATAAAATACAATAACACAAACAAAAAAAACCCCTCACAAAACAAACAAATGAAATAAACAAACAAAAAAAACCCCTTGGTAATCATGTATTTTCTAAATGGCCTGTTGTATTTTAGAAAAAAATTAGAAAGAAAAACTACAATGCAATGAAAATACAAATATTTTGTATTTTAATATACAACATTTCTTCACATTGATCAACTCGCCTATTATATTTGTTCAGTATTGCTTAAAAGTTTCTAAATAAAGCAACCACCAAGATATAAGTTTTCTTCTTGGTGAAGGGACACATCTTCAGACAAAGACGACTTTCAAAGAATTTGCTAGAGGTTCCCAGGGAGCTAAAGCTTCCTAGTAAAAATACTTTTCTTTGATGATTTTAAATAAGGCACTGCTCTGGTCTTACTCTTGGAGCTCATGACACAGCATTTTATGCAGGTTTTACAATCATCTCTATTTCTTGCCTTAAGACCATCACCTAAGAAAGATTTCACTACATGTATATGTGCAAAGACACAGATCAAAGTTTAATTAACCAGATTCATGTTTTTCAGTGACATCCTTGCAGGGGCAGCCTATATAATTATTTATAGACTTTTAAAATTACATTTCAAATAGTGTAGAAGGAATATAATTCTTTCTTAAAAGTTATTTTATTCTTGATCTTAAGGTGACTATTCAATCCTATCCAGCTAAAAAGCCTTGAAAGGTTTTGACTTGCATTAAAAAAAATTAAATCTATGTTTGAATTAAGTCCACTTTTTGTGAAAACATTTATATCTTGATGTAAAATCTTTGCAGCTGTAGAATTTATCGAGATCTTTGGCAAATATTTAACAATTAATTGCCTTCATTTAAAAATGTACTTATGGTCTGAATTTGTATAAATTCAGCTTCTGCCCAGACAGCCATATCACAGAACAGCTGAGGTCTGCAGGAACATCTGGAGATCACCCAAGGCAGGTGTACTAAAGCAGGTTGCCCAGGATTGTATCCCATCACGTGTTGAATGCTGCCAAGGGCAGTGATTTAACAACCTTTCTTGGCAGCCTGTGTCACTGTCCAAGCTTAACACAGTTTTATCAGGGGTATTCATGGAGGTTCACCCTAAGCTCTCTTCTGCATTTATGCAATGCAGTTACAAGAGTTTTTTTCTCTGCTCTCTCAACTGCTCAGCTGAGCTGAAAAAATGTTATTTGTTGCTTTTAGGTGGCACAGTTAGATCTCCATTTCTTCTCTAAGACCCCTTTTTTATATCTTTGAGAGATGAACTTCTATTATGCATGAATTCTGCTTTGATGACTGGCTTCAAGAGCTGTACTCTCTGACATGAGATTTTTAGCCCTGGATGGGCACAGATGTTGTCTCTACTGTTCTGGCAAAAACCAGAAGCACTAACAGGTGCTCCATTTGTTTGGCCTTTAAAACAAGAGCCAAAGGGGATCAGCATCTCTAGGATTTTAAAATTCCCAAATCTTCTAGCTCTTTGGTAATCTGTAGCTCTAGTATGGCCAGAGTCTCAACCCTTCCACTCTTCTGAAAAAGAAGAGAGATTGGATAAAAAATCCACATGTTTGCAAGGGCAGTCTCTGCTTTGCAAACCCATCCTCATCACTGCATTTGTATAAGGGGCTGAGCATTCAGGAGCTGTCCTTCAGGCTGCTCCCTGATTTGGTGCCTTCAGGAGCAGCCACAACCCAACTCTGCCCTGAATATGGGGGGCTTGTACTTGTACTCACTACCCAGGTCTCTGCAACCAATTATTGCCTCACCTGAACCATTCTGGCAGCTTGAAATGCAGCTGCTTTTCAGCAGTAGAAACCAATACACTCAGAATTCCCTTCTCCAGGGAAATGAAAGAAAAGAGCCTGACATTAAAGATCTATAATTCAAGTTTTGATTATATACTGTCATACACCTGTGTCTGAGTGACCTGGATATCACTGTGAGCAAATTCTCAAGAGGAAACTAAAGCAAACTAAATCTTTGGAATTGTCTTTCTTGATCTTATCAAAGTAGTAGGAGTAAAGGTAGAATTATATGTACCTATTCATTGATGCAGTTTGCAATTTCTGGAAGTCCACAGAAGGTGTTGTATGAAACAACATAAAACATACATGTCTCATGTAGGACCGTTCCTCCTTCCAGTTTTTATTTTTCTGAATCACTGAATGCAGAATTCTGTGCACAAAAGAAATGTCAGAGTAAATTCTCCCTAGTATTGTCGTGATTTGGGTACTTGAGTGCCACAGAAAGTTCTGGAAACATTTCTAATTAAAAGCAGAACTTTGACTCTTAGTATTTTCAATTCTCACAGTAATAAAAACATATCATTTAATGAGCAATTATTCACATAAACTGTTAGTTCATCATATAATCAATTGATTTAATTTCAGATTACTATAAGTTGTATAAAAACCTCTAAGTTTTCTAACATCTTTCTATTCCCATCAGCTCATATTTCTAATGAAGTCACTTAGGACTTCTTTGTACAAGTTTTAAGTTAAGAAAATCAACTTTTCTACCATCTTAGTATACAAAGGAGTGTTATGGTAAAAGCTAAGAACTCATTAAATATTAATGCAACTTTTAATAATCTACTGTGCTATTTTTAACAAGAAAAAAAATGACCTTTAGATTAATAAAATCCTTAGATTTTTTTATTTTAAATTTCCATGAATGTGTATAATTATTTGCTCAAAAAGCAGTTCTGAACATAATAATTTACTGAGAAAGATCTGAGTGGCTTGGAGGTAAAAAACATACAACGAATTAGTAAGAGTAGTATGTAAAAAGATCTAGTTTAACAGATCTATCACCTCATCATTTCTCATTTTTTCCAAGTTTGTGCAAAAGAATCCAGCAAAAAGTGAATGTCAGAAATAATTTCAGTGGACACTGACTAAGCTTAATAGAGATTGCTCTAATTGCTTTGAGGTGGGGCTAAGTTATAACACTACATGTGCCCCTATTTTAGGGGAACAAAATAGCTTCATAGAATAATGAAAAAATACAATGTATTTAAATAATCATTACTATTTTCAGAAGGAAAGGATTGGATTTTGAGCCCAAATACGTTGGAATCAGTGCAGAAAGCTGGCCATTTACTAAATACTGTATTACCAGCTTACAAATACATCTGCTGTCTCAGATAGAACAGGTGGTAATGACAAGCCCATCTGCCATCATATACTGCAGGTAAAATTCACTTACTTTTGAGTCTGGGAATTATTACAATCAATAGAAACATTTTCAAATACTTTTTCTTTTTTCCCCTCAACAGAATATTTGATTTATGAAATGTAACCTTTCATGAGACCGACCGAGAGGTCAAGTGAATAATAAAACTCTTTGAGGTTGGAAGATGGTGAGTGGACAGAAATCATCCAACCAATCCACCTTTCCAGTGCCCAGCTGAGCAGAGACAGGGGCCTGCCAGGAGCAGCTTGGTGACATCTCCATTTCATTCTTGAAGTGTCATAGACAGATGAAGTGAAATGAATCCTTTCTGATTTAGAATCATCACAAGTTGCCTTGCATACCTACAAACCCCTTACTGTGATTCCACTTAATTTTTGCTTTTATTTTTACCCCTGAAAAAGAGTTAGCAATGCATAAAGCAAGGCAATTTTAACACTGTTTTTAGTCAGTGTTTGTTATTTAAACTATACAGAGGCTTGTGGGTTTGACAGTGAAATAGTGTATTTGCCATATGATAAGCACAAAATATAAATAATGCTTTTAACAGACTTTCCTTTACCTTCATGGTTTCATACAGAGGCATGGACATTTTGTGTAATTTTTCAAACAAAAATATATGTTTCTTTTCTCTGATTCAGTCCCTTTGAGATATGCAGTGTCTGAAGACTTACTACAGCAAGCTCCTAATGTTGTATGAAATTAAAAAATCCTATTCAGTGCATAGAGACACTACTTTGTGCATTCACTACAGCAATATTTGTTCTTAAACTCAAATATAGTAAAAAAAAAAGTCTAAGAAGTTGCTCTATGCCCCTGTTCCATTAAAGGAATCAGATAGATAAGGGGAAGAGGTCATAAATAGGAAAAACATAATGAAAACCAGATTCCATCTATTTCCTGGATTTCTTATTTTCAAGCACAGTCAGTGACCCAGCAACACAACGTTGACTTATGCGGAAATGTAACAAAATTTGAAAACGTGAAAAAATCATATTTTACTGTTGCTCCACTGACTACTGCAGGTATCTATTAAATAAGGTCCTATATAACAGAATGCTGATTTTGTAACAGGATGCAGACAGGCTCTCTGACACCACTTCAGCACTTTCTGTGTCTTGCTGTGCAAGTTGCAATACTGAGAATCAAAGATTTGTAAGATTTCCCATGCAATAGTTATGTGTTGATATATGTAACAAAACAAAATGAAAAAAATACAAACCCCGAAAGAACAAAAAGCCCAAAACACAAAAGCCTTAAACCTTGTTCATATCATGCTCTCCCACCAGCTTTCCATTGCCCCAGTACTCTATTTTCAAAAGTATTTCTCAAATTGTCTTCCTTCTTAGCAAAAGTACACGCCTAAATATTATGCTTTTCAATATCTAGAGAATCGTCATCATCTTTAACTATTCAAATTTAGATATCACCCATAGAAGTCAAATATTCTGTTTCACTTCCTCCTACTAATTCTGGGAGAAAAATTTTAGTTATTTAAACTCAATAAGCTGCTGACTGTTAGACTAGGTCAAGATCTTCCCATTGTTTTAGCATCTGTTTACTCTCAGTTGCTATTAAGATCCATTTTTGTTTCTGGTTTCCTCTCCAATTATTCTTTGTACAATGCTTGTCCCTTCCATGAAAGCCAACTCAACAAAGTAGCTTACTGATGGAAGTACTGGTATCAACCAAAGAAACATAACATAAAACTGTGAAAACTTCATTAACAGTGGGGTTTTAGGGCTCCTTCCATTTTGTAGAAATTCAGTTGATACACAAAGAAAACTGAATGAATCTCTAAAAATGTGTGAAGACAAGAAAATAACACATTAACAGAAGGTAAGGAATTATTATTGCAATCTTAAAAAACTAATAGCATTCATCAGGTTCCTTTCAGCCCTCTGGAGAAGCACTGCTATGGGTAGTAGAGAAAAATGAAGTTGATAAAGGAAATGAAAAGAATCTTTTGGAAATAACAACAGTCTTTCAGGGCTTTGCATTTTGAACACAGGTAGATGAAAATGACGTGCCTGACCTTAAATGTAACCCTTTGCTTTATAGATTGGGTTGTTTGTGTCAGACTTGTCAATTAAATGTGGCATGAATATATTTCAGCAGCTGTGAAATTTGATTAAAACTTATTGCAGTCTTTCTTTTCCCTTAAGTCTGAATACATGTAGATGGTCTTCTACCTGTGAAACTGATTTTTCTTGTTAATTGTTCATTATTTTTATTGTTAGGGAAACCTATTCTTGCTTTGCTTTTAACTGAAGAGCATTTAAAATCAACCCTTTCATACTAACACTGCCATATCTTGAGGCAATTTTTGAGGTGCCTGATAAGGGAGAATCCTGACTGCATGAACTGATAAACTTTATGCTTAATAAAAATAATATTAAAAAAAAAATCTTAAAATACTTGTACTTTAAGAAACTAATTACAAGTTTTCAAGTAACGAATGCTTTGGAACTTTGAAAATCCAATTCTGCTCAACTGGACTTCTTCCTCACACAGCTTGAGAAACTGGGACATCTATCAAAAAATAGAAGACAGGTGACTACATTAGGTAGACCTTTATCATCCTTATGGACAAAATAATTCAGTCCATCAGGACAGTTACTCATTAATATTACTTTTTTTATTGAAAATTATGCACCACTATGAAAATACTTACTGAGCAAGCACTCTTTAAATATTAGGAAAATTGGTTAAATATCATAAAGATGTGAGTTTTATTCATTTCCCGTTGCTTAGGAAATAAAAGTTATCACTAAGATAATTCTACCTCTTTGTAACAATGAGAAGGCTCTGGGGTTTTCAGTCCTGAGTTTCAGACTTTCTCCAGTCTCCAAAAGAAGCAGTTTCAAAGGTGCAAATGGCAGTGAAAGTGTTTTGTGATTCTGATCTCAGATAGATAGGTCTGTTGTGTCCATATTTCAGAGGCAGTACTTTTATGATTAAATGACATCAACTGCACTCATTATCTGCAGCTCCAAACTAGGAAAACTGGATTTAAAACTCTTTTGCAACTTATACCTCTTAAAAGTAATTTCAATAATTAGAATATTCTTTTTATCATAGTCTTCAGAGAGTAAAGAAAAAAGATATCCAATCATTCTTGCATAGGAGATTTTTAATTATAGAATTTTTTAGTGCATTTATGCATGTAACTTATATTTATTTATGTGTTTAATATTTTTATTTTATGCATATTATTATACATGCACCATTTATTACATGGTGCATGTAATAATTTTGGTGCATTTCTAGAGTGAAGTGTTATAGTTGGCTAAAAAAAATACAATATATGGTGTGTACAGTAAATGATATTCATGTGTCATCTCCACATATGTAACCAAATTCATTTGAAGCTGCATAACCAGTTTTCTCTCCCTCCTGAGTCAGCAGTTTAAATTACATAAAATTATTGAAATAATAATTCTAATTCCAGTATTTTCACCTAAATTAGAGATAATTTGGTGTTTATTAAGGTTCTCAGTACAGTGTGCAGCCTACCCCTCCATCTATATATAAATTTTGTGTCTGCAATAGTCTTGAAAATCTAAGATAATCTTTCTGTCTTTGTCATTTTTAAAACGGTACAGCATTTTTAGAAATATTATTCATAAGGCTATGTAACCTCCAGAACCAGAGCTGAAGATGAACTTTCCTTATGAGGAAGCAATCTTCCATGCTTGTTGGAAAAAAATGGGGAAATATCCCCACAACTTAATTTTAGAGTTAATTGTATCTCTTCTTTTGTCCTTTCAGAAGATGATAAGTATTTTTAAAGTCAGGTATTTGGCAATATTGGAATACCGAGAGAAGATAGACTACTATGCAATTTTATCACTGATAATTTCCCCTCTAGTGGGATTTTTGCATAAACACTCTTACAAATAATTCTGGCCTCTGATTTCAACATTTTTGGTCTCACTGAACATGATAAGCTGCACTGTTTTTTCTTTAAGGTTAAATAGAGACCTGATCCTATACAAAATCCTGTTTATAATTGCTCAGAGCAGCATCAAATCTCAGCACTGCAGACCAGCTCCCTCCAGGCACAAGGATGCTTTGGAAGAAGCGTGGACAACAAGGCCAAAACAAAGGGAAAGCCTCCACTGTTGTCACACTTCCCACTAAAGTAACAAATACAGTCACTCTGAAACTAAAACTGGCAAAAAGAAAAAAAAAAAAAGTAGGAACCCTGAAAGGAACAAACTCCACCTTTACAACCTTTAAAGTCCGGGATTTACAGGCAGATGACTGCAGTTTCAGGGCCTTAGCAGATAAATAACAGCATATCCAATAAAGTATAGGTCAAAATTGAGAGCTTTAATAGGCTCACTGTTCATACACTCTCCTGTGGTGTTTGTTACCTGTAGATCAGGTGGTGTTGTCTAAGCATTTGCTATGCTCATGTTACACGTTATTTTTTTAAAGCAGAGTCAGGCATGCCTTTATGAACACAGTAGATATATATACGTATAAATAAAACCATGTTACTAGGATAAACCCACCAAATACTACTACCACTTTCAATAGCAATATCACCAATTCAGTCAATAGTTTATAAGAATAATAGCTAAGCTATTATACAGATCATAAACATCTTACTATTTTGGCACCTGACAGTGCATTTTAATGCATTCTATGTGTTCTCCCTTCCTTTTGATTGTTTGAAGAAGGAACATCATAGAATCTACCACCCAAAACTTGATGTG